>NW_004955559.1:1614033-1641157 GCF_000276665.1 Chinchilla lanigera
CCTGCGGAGGCCCGGCCCGCGCGCCCCGCTCCCGGCGCGGCGACAGTCTGTAAAGCTCCAATGTGTGGGACCGCGCGCCTGTGCAGCCACAGCATCTGGGCCTGCATGTCCTCATCTCCTTCAGTCCCACTCCGCCCTGTCCAGTGCCCCTGTCCATCCCCTCCCCGTCCTTTCCCCAGGTTTCCACACTCAACAGACCCTGAGCAGCAAGGCCACGAAGGTAAGCAAGACAAATAAGCCCGCTGCCTGAGGGCTTCCCGGCCTAGGGGGTGACAGGCAAGTAGCGACGCTGTGCTTAAAATTTGAGTGGAACCGGGCGTCGTGGGGCACACCTGTAATTCCAGCACTCAGAAGGCAGAGGCAGAAGGATCGCCTAAGTTCCAGGCCAGCCTGGGCTACACAGTGACTTCATGCCCAGCCTAAACTACTCAGCGAGACCCTGTCTCAAAAAAAAAAAAAAAAAAAAAAAAAAAAAAAAAAAAAGCTAATCTGACAAAATCCTGAGAGGTAAAATGTGCAAGGGGTGGCACCTAGAGCATGGTGGCACTTGCCTGTAATCCTAGCTACTTGGGACGCTGAGGCAGGAAGATTGCTAATTCAAGGGCAGCCTGGGGAATTTAGGAGACCCTACCTCAAAAATTAAAAAATAAGTGCTGAAGGTGTAGCTCAGTGCTAAAGAATTTTCCAAGCATACCTGAGGTCCTGGCCTCAAGTCCCAGTACCCAAGGAGGATAATTGCAGAAAGAGTGGAGTGGGGCTAAGATGGAGATGTAGAAGTTGGCAGATCATCCGAGCATGGCCTTGTATGTAGGCATCTGCACGGTGAGGACCTGGGACTCCACGCACACTCCTGGGAGAAGACTGTGGCCCTCAGTTTGCAGTTTAGGATTGCTGTGGCCATCCTGCAGACTGGCTGGGAGGTATAGACTGTCTCCAAAAGCTCCCTGTGGCTTGCGGGCAGATGGGGCAAGTGACAGGCCTTGACCAGATGGCCAATGGGCAGTGGTGGAGAATGCAGTGTTGGGACACTTTGGTGCCTTTCCTGGGATGGCCCTGCTGGAGGAGGGTAGAATGTATTTTGAATTTGAGGACCCTGTGGCTTGCATGCAGTTTAGGGACCTGGGACAACAGGTGGCAAATAAAACGGGGCAGGGGAATCCAACAGAGGCCTTAGGACAGCACTCCCAAGTCAGGAGAGTGGGGCGTGTGCTGTGAACAGGCCCCAGGGGAAAAACCAGGAGTGTTTTTAGGAAGAGAAATGCTCTGGGGAGACTGAGGAATTGTGAAAATTTGCCTGTTGTGCATGGACTTCCAGGCGAGGTGAATGGGGCTGTGGCTTCCAGGAAAGAGCTTGATCAGTGGCTAGACTAGAACAGGATGGCTTGTCTGGCCAGCTCAGGTATTTATTTTTCATGGTGTGTGTGGCACAGTACTTGAGATCAAACTCAGTTCCTCAGGCTGGCCTTGAAGGGCAGTCCTGTTTCAGCCTCCCAAGTAGCTGGGCCTTGCAAAGTCATGTATTTATGGAGTTAAAAAATAAACAGCTAAGAGTGAATAACAAAAAACCCACTAACTTCTGAATCTCTCCTAAATCTACCTCCCTCAAGAGCTGGATGTGATGTCACACATCTTTAATCCCAGCATGTGGGAGGCTGAGGCAGAAAGATTATAAATTTGAAGTCAGTCTGGATTACATAGCAAGACCGTCTCAAATTTTTTTTTAAAAAAAGTAATTTACAGATGTTGTCTGTTGTTTCTGTATTTAAATAACATGGTATTTCCTGATTTCTTGACTGACATGTTGCTAACATATTACACACTGCTTCCTGTTTGAACCACCTGTGTCCCGAGAATTCTGAAGCTGGGAGTTTTTGGTTTTCCTATCAAGTGCACGGGATGTCAGCCTACAATACTGTCACTCTACTGTAGTCACGTTCTGAGATTACACTGCGTTTCAACAGCTTCTCACTTTCTCTGTGGTTTTTGTGAACCTCTTTTTATTTTTTGGCCCTGATTCATAACTGAATGGCTGTGCAGGCCACTGTATCCCTTGTTTCCACCGCTCCCAGGCACGGCTCTGGGCCAGGGACCTGCAGATCTCTTTTGCCAGATACTTGTTCCCAGCCAGTGGCTCTGAAGCAGTGGCCTCCCATTGAGTTGTCACCACGAGGGAAGGCTGGTTACCTGAGGGTCAAGAATCACATCGTCCACTTCCTCGGGCTCAGGTCCTCATGCAGCTTCTCCACAGTAGCTGGCACGGAGTCCCCTGGCAGCCAGCAGCAGTTCTTTCTTCTCCCACACTGTTTCTTTCCAAGTCTCCAGCATGACACTGATCTTATTGAATCTCTCTCTGGAAACTTCCTACAAACTTTAGTCCTCTTGCCTCCATCCGGGCCACCTGCTTTGTAGAAACTGCCATCCTGAGAACTCCCTCCTCTCTCCTGGATTGAATCTTTTTTAACTCCTTCATTTTAGTGAAGTACGTCCTTAGTTCATTCCTAAAGTGATGGTGTCTTATTTTCAAGAAAATCTGCTTACCATTCCTAGCTGTTCTAGTGTTCTTAACAGGAAGATTTCAGATTGCCTTGAGCCTATTCAGCTAAATCTACTTATTGTATCCTTGTTTCCCACTTCTAGAATTTCCACCCGAGAACCCAAATCTGTTAAAAGTCTCCATTTTTCCTTATTTTGTGAAAATATCAGTTATTGACTGCATTCCATTCTCAACTCCAAAGTCTGCATTACCATAGTTGTTGAACTTCTTGGATTCCTGCGGTTTAAGAGCTGTTTCTAGCATGGCTGGTAACTTTAGAGTGGATGCTGAGCATTGCAAACAGAAAGCCATACACTCTGAACGTCTTCCTCTAATGAAGCTGGCAGTGCCCTTTTGGCAAGCTGACTGCCAGAACCCTGATGAAGTCTAGCTTTGGGCTCAAGTCTGGTAGATCCCAGCTGTGGCTTTTTTTTTTTTTGGCGACAGGGTCTCCCTATGCAGTTCAGGATGGTTTTGAACTCACTTTGTAGCCCAGGCTGGCCTCAAACTATCAATGATCCTCCTGCCTCAGCCTCCTGAGTGCTGGAATTACAGGGGTGCGCCACCACACCCGGCTGTGGCCTGATTCTGATGTGTAATCCGCGTATCTCTATCAGCGCTGCCATGCCATGGTGACTTGACCTCCCAGCTAGTCCCACAGGGGCTGCAGTCTGCTCCACTGGCACCTCGAAGCTGCATCCTACCATGGGGATTACTGTGCCTTGCAGTAACCAGGGGAGGGACAAGTGCCCTTCTTCCTGCCTAGTTCCACCTCTGCAACTGCTCACTCGAGAAGCACCCCCAATGGTAAACTGCTGAACAATCCTCTAATCAAATGCAAGGGTAGGTAAGAACTGCCTTCTGTGCACTCTCCTCCGACAGGGATCACATGGCCAGGTCTGGCCTCCATGACTGTTCCACAGGTTTTGATGTTTGAGCTTTGTATGAGTGGTCTATGCCAGACTTGTCCAAAATGTTAACTTACTGGCAGTCTTTTTGTTTTATAGTTTTTTTTTCTGTCAGTCTCTTTGAATGTACCGGAAAGTATTTTTTTCCAAAATTTCTTCCATTTTTTTTTTAAATCTTGGGGTTTCTTGTTGCAGTTTTTCCTCAAACGCCTGGGTGTTCTTGGTGTGATTAAAGACTGAGGCCCCTAAAAGGTAGACCAGACTCCCACATAGCAGATTCAGCTGCCAGGCTGGCTCTGAGCTATCAGGGAAGTCACCCTGCAGGCTGAGACTGCTCCAAAACATCTTACTGTACCTGCCTCAGCTCTGGACACCCCAGGTGCCACAGAAGACTGATGTTCCTCCTCCTCTCACTCCTTGCTGGGTTGCAGCCTTGACCTATTCTCCAGGCCAAGGGCTTCCTTCTCAGTGGTGACCTCATCCATGTGTTCATTTGGGCCTCAGGCTATCTGAATACTGACTGAAATCTCAGTTGCTGATGGTTCCTCTTCTGCTTCTACTCAGCATTGTCAGGGCAAAGGCTAGGGTGTGGGCTGAACACCGTTAAGAGGGTTTTTCACCCCTCATCAAGCAGCGCACGTGTCCTGGGGAGCCTCAGCCCATGATGTTCAAACACTAGGTGCACCCAGAAACCACATGCCAAAGCAGTGTGATCAAGTTAAGCGACAACCTGAGATGTTACAAGCAGTGAGGAAGAAAAGGTGCCCACCGTCAACAGGAAATTAATTTTATTCTTAAATCCAAGGGGCCAGAACAAAGAAACTCCTACCCTCGGAGGGCAAACTGAGGTGGCCAGAAGGTTGGGGAGAGGATGACAGTGAGGGCTGGTTGGCAACGCGTCCAAACAGAGCAGTTGGGAAGACCTCTTCATTCAGGCGCCGCCTCCATGAGATACCCGTTCTCCGGAGCCATGTACCCGTCGCCGCCCTCAGACTCCATGTACATGTCGCGGCTGTCGTTGCCCAGACCTTCCAGCCCGTTGTCCTGGCCACCCCCACCCCCACCCCGGGCCTCATCCCTGCCCCGCTCACCACCCCGCTCCCCACGCTTGTGCTCTCGATCACGGTCCCGGTCCCGGTCCCGGCGTCGCTCTCGCTCACTCCGGTGACTCCGACGTCGCTCCCGGTCACGATCCCGGCCCTTCTCCTCTGGGCCATCAGGGCCATCAGGACCAAGCTCCCCAGGAGGCCCATCATCAGGAGGTGCATCACCAGGCTCAGAGGGCTCAGCCATGTCACCACCGCCACCTCCACGCAGCTCCTCCTTGCGTTCCCGCTCCCGCCGGGCCCGTTCTCGGCTCCGACTGCTTCGACGCTTCCGGTCTCGGTCCTTGTCCTTGCTCCGCTCCCTGGACCTACGACGCTCATCCTTGTCTCGACTCCGGGAGCGCCTCCGCCGGTCCCGAGAGCGGGAGCGTCGCCGTTCCCGCTCCTTGTCTCTCTCCCGGCTCCGCTCTCTACGCTCCCGCTCGCGGTCCCGGTCCCGGTCCCTGTGCGGAAGCGGGGAGGGGCCGGGCCTGGATGAGGTGGGCAGCGGTGTGTGGCAGGGATCCCCACGTCACCAGCCCGGTCCCAGGAAACTAGTTGCCCAATCTTACCTCTCATCATAGCGGGATGTATCATCACGGCCTGAATGCCGGATGTTCACATCGGCCCCACCTCTTCTGGTACCACCGAGGCCTCCTCCTATGGGCAGGGCAAGCGAACATGGGATCAGTGTGGCCAGGGCTGGGCACCAAAAGACTAGAAGGAGGGCCCTCGGAGAGCAGAGGGCAGGAAAACCACCACCTCTGCTGGTGGCCAGGGGGCTGACTCCAGCGTCCGTCACCTCTGCACTTCTGTCCAGGACAGCCATGTCCTATGGCCTGCAATGACCTTCACTGGGTGCTAGTTGGAAACACTTCTGGCAAGAACCTGCCTGACTCAGAGCACAGAGCTGTACCTGCTGGGTGCCGCACAGCCTCTCGGATCCCCTCCTCCTGCTCACCCTCACTGACCTTGAGGCTCCAAGGTGAAAACAGGGCCACTTGAGGTCCGCAACACTGTCTTCTGTCTCAAGTCCAAACACGTCACCTGAAGTCCCACTGCCTCACCAAAGGGGCGGAAGCGCCTAAAGAGCCACCACACCCAGCCATCTCCTGGACTCCCATGGCCCCTTGAAGTTAGCCATCAGCCCAGTGTCACTTCCTCAGAAGCCCTCCTGGCTGACCGCAGCCCCTCACTCCTCAGGGCCGTCAACACCTCTGATGAGTTTCAACGCTGCCATGTGAGGTGCTGACCAAGTCCATGTTACCAGACTGCAAAGCCAGTGCCTGGTGCTGCTCACTGTCCCCGGCACAGGTGAGGCACAGGCCTGGAGAGGCGTATCTGTCAGGTGGGTTACAACCCCAGGGCGCAGGTGCCACCTCCTCTTATGGGAAAGCATTCTCTCATTTGCCTCGGCAACTTGGCAAGCAAAGGGCAGGGCGGGGACCACCTCCTGTCTGGCTTCAAAGCCTGTCTCAGCAAGTGCTCGTCTATCACTTGAGTTCCACACAAGGAATAACCCAGGCAGATGTGGCGTATGCCTGTAAGCCAGCACTCAAGACTGAACCTAGGGCCTTCACACTATCTCCAGCCCTCCTGTTTGTTTCTGAGGCAGGGTCTCATTAAGTCACTAAATTGCCGGGCTGGACTTGATTATTATGATCCTCCCACTTTAGCCTCCCAGAATGCTGGGATTACAGCCATGAAACAGCAGGTCCAGCTGTTTTTCGTCTCTGTCTTCTTAAGACGAGGTCTTACCATGCAGTCCAGGCTGGCCCTGAACTTAGGGTCCCCCTGCCCTGGCCTCTCGAGTGCTGGGATCATACACCTGCACTACCACACTCAGTTCCACATGTTTCTGAGACTTGCCACCAAAATGACCTTCAATGAGATGGCGAATGACAGACACAGGCTGCCAATGTCTTGCTCTAGACTAGAAGCCTGGTGCACAACTGGAGACCCACTGGGTGCTTGCTGAGCCAATGAATGGATGACCAAATGAGTGAACACCACAGCAAAGGCCAAGCAGAGGAGCAGTGCTACCTACGAGTCCCGCCAAGTCTACTGGCCAATCTGGGTACCAGATGCAGCGAGCACATGACTCCCACTGTCCGAGATGAGGAAAGAGGGTGGAACTGGGGCATCTAACAGCCAGCAGGCAAGCACGCAAGCCAGGCCAGTATTTACCCCAGGGCGGTCCCCCAGAGAGGCCGGGCAGTGAAAAGATGAGCTAGAAATGGAGGGAGGCACGAGGAGCAGACAGAAGGCAGCAAGGGTGTGGAAGAGAGGGACAGCAAGGCCACGGGGTGCAGGACCCGGGCACTGAGCACACACAACTGCTCACCCAGCCGCCGGGGCCTCCAGCCCTTCACGGTCCGGCCCCTCTCTACATCCACGAGGACTCTCCTGCCATCAATCTTCTTGCCATCTGCATGTTTGTAAGCGGCTGCAACAGACGTGGGGAGGGGGAAGGGGAGGAGTCCCCACAAGGTCCTCTAGTCAAGACAGAGCCCCATGCTGCAGCATCCCCACCCACAGACCCCCATCATGGCACGAGCACTCACACAGGCACACGCACCCCCACCAGACAGCCAGGCACCTGACAGCCAGACCGACCCTCTCCCGACCCGGGGAGGGGCCTGCTCCATCTCAGCGCCTGCTTCCTCCTCAGCATCCGCATCTCAGCTGAGGGTCATGCCCGCCAAGGACCACTGCACCCCCAGGTGCCCCCCTCTCTCCCACCAGATGGAGCAGCCCCCTCCTGCTAGGCGGCCAAAGTCGCTGCAAAGAAACTGGAGGTTAACTTAACACTGGACTCCGCTGTGGGGGAGGGGGCTCCCCCACAACCCCAGGCATGCACCCTAAATCATGCTGGGGCAGGAGGCCCAATTGGGCCATTCCACACCCCAGTTAACACCAGTTTTCTTTTCTTGTATGGTTTTTAGGGGGAGGAGGCTGAGTGGGTAAACAGACATCAGAACAGAAAATAAACCAGAGGGAAGTGGGAGAAATCGCCAGGATACGGCAGGGAGCAGAAAGGCAGGTTATGTGCTCCCGGGGGCCTAGAAGGGCTCCCCAGCAGGGCAGCTGAAGGGAGGCTGGGGAGACGTGCGGTGCTACTGAAAATCCCTGCCTTACCTGAGACCACTGACCCTGCCACTACTCACCCTGCACATCTCTCCCCTCCACACCCCAGCTCAATATGTGCCACAGAGCCCCAGCCTGCGCCCACTAGGGAGGGGGAGAAGCAGAGGCGGGGCCGGGGAAAGGCCCATCACTGCTCTCAGGCAGAACACAGCACATGGCAGGCCCCATGGCCAGCCTACAATCCTGGGAGGCTATCGGGAAAGCCAAAACGTCCTGACCCCCTCCCCAGCCCTGGCCTAGGGGACTGTCCTCTATCAACCACAATACCCTGCCCCGCCCCAGCCCGTTCCCCCCCAATACAACCAGAGGAAGAGAAAAAGGTGCCATTTACCGATGCCAGCCTTGCGGGTGTCCAAACCGAGCGGGATGGGGGGGGCTCGGCAACTCCTGGGGGCCTGGCGAGGAGGCGGGCTTCCCGGGGGGGCGGGGACACGGGACGCTTACCTGGAGCCCCCAAGCTTACCTGAGTAGGCGCACAGACCCCACCCCTACCACCATGGGGTCGCTAAAGCTACAGGGAGGGGAACCTGGGAGTCCTGGGCACCCTAATATAGAGGAGCCACATCTCCTGTACCACCTGAAGACAGGCTGAGGAAGGAAGTGATGGACCCCACAGAGACTCAAGGAGGCGAAAGTACCATCGCTTCAGGGCCTGGAAAGCGTGGGGTCTATCTTGCTGGGATTTGCAAAGGTGGCTGGGAGGCCTTGGAACACCTGTCACCCTGCGCAGTTCCTGATACACTCACACTCACTAGGCATAGGCCTGCCCCTCTTGGTCAGGGAACGGCTTTCCCACCTCCCACCATACTGCAGCCCCAAGGCTGGCACACAGGGAAGGCACTCCGAGGTCTGGAGGCGCAGAGCTGTCCATGCTGAGGAGGGGCCACTTGGCCCCTGAACCCAGAGAAAGGTAATGGGAAAGGAATGGAAGGACCAGGGTCCAGCCGAGCAAAGAATTCTGCTCGGTTCAGCGTCCCAAACCCAGGAAAGGCCCAACCCGGGAAAAAACAGCAAAGAAAATGTGTCAATGTGTCCACCTAGGCCTCTCTCTCTCTTGCTTTCCCTTTCTTTCTTCTCCAGATAGTGGCAGGTTCTTAATAAAAACCTACTACACCTTCATCATTGGCAGCCTGCTTCTCTGTTCCTCCCATGGCCCCAAGTCCCTGTTCCATGCACTCTGGGGAGCTTCTGGAGACGGCTGGGCACCGAAGCCAGCTCTCCGAGAGACCTCACCCACAGTAAGGAAGACAGAAGAGGGTGCAACACCTAGAAACTAGCCTAAGATGCTCCAGGGTCACCATGGTAACAGCCCCATAGAAGGGATGAGGGGCAGGGACTGGAGCTGAAGGGTTCCACATGGAACCCTAGCCCTCGCAGCCCACCCTCTGTACTCCTGCACCTCGATGCTTACATCAGGAAGCCGGGAAAATGGGGGCGCCGAGTGGAGTCCGTCTGGAGAGGCAACTGCCTGTCCCGGCGAGGTCCACCCGCCCCTCATGGGATCAGCCAGACTACTGAGTGTGTGTGGACTGGGCAGGAAGGGCAACGGGCACCCAACTAAGGAAAGGGCTGTGGGTGCGGGGAGGCTGAGGGGCGACCAGGGTGGGAAGAGGGACGCCTCGCTGCTCCTGAGCTGCCTGGCTAAGCTGGACTGGTGTGCGGTGCTGAGTGATCTTACCCATGATACAAACCCTTATACCAACCATACACTGAGGTGTTGTAAGGGGAGCGTAAGCATCAGCTGCAAGCCAGCTGCGTGGTGGCTGCAGTGACAATAAGAACAGTCAATTAATACGGCGGCCCCTGGACACGCCGCAGCCCTGCCCGCCCCCACCCGCCCATCCCTGCCCCTGTGGGCGCCGCGCAGCCTCAAGGGGGCTCTGCAGCCGTGGGACAGGCACCGATCACGCCCGCTGGGCCTGCTGCCCCACAGCCCTGAGGAACAGGGTGGGGGCTGGGGTGTGGAGGCGGAGGGTCGGGGTGGCCCAGCCCCAGCTCTACTGGGGGGGAAGCAAGGGTAGGTTCAAAGGCCAGTCCTCATGCAGCCTGGCTGCCCCCAGGTAGGGGAACAATGGGGAGAGGCTCCCCAAAAACCCAACCCTTCCCTCCACCTCCAGCTAGCCCCAGTCCCCACCCAGTTCCCTCCTGGCCCCTGAGGTTCAACGTGTGGCACTTACCTCCCCAGGCTCACACACACACACGTTGTGGGGGATTTGGTTTTTGTTTTTTAAAAAACACATATATAAAAAAAAAAAGATATATCAGAAACAGAGGGAGAAGGAGAAGAGACATTGCTAATGTCAAGTGTGGCAGGGAGGGGGACAGACGGTGGGGGAGGGCGGGGCAGCAGAGAAGTGAGAAGGCAGCAGGAGGGAAGAGGCTGGAGATACTCACAATGCATGTCCCGCTCGTGCTCATACTCGATGAAGGCGTAGCCGCGGGGCTTTCCCGAGCGCTTGCTGTACACCATGTGTATCTGCAGAGAGGGGCCAGGTAAGCACATCGCCCTCGTGCCAGACCTTCAGACCTGCCCTCTGTTCTTCAAGCGCCCCAGGGACTCTCACTCTAGCTCTAATGATGAAAGCAAAGGACCCAGAACTAGAAGGGCACAAAGGGGATGCCTGGAGAAAAGATCACCTAAGCTAAGAACCAAAAAAACGAACAGGCGGAGAGCAAGACGTCAGCCTGCCAGGTGCCAACAGCAGTCACTCCAGAGCAGGCTGTGGGACGCACTTTGGTGAGGACAGGATGTATTCTGATGGTGAGGTTTTTGGGCAGATGAGGCTGCAAAGGTAGGCAGACACCAGGGCCAAATGTCCCCAATGAAAGGCTGAATGTGGACTCTGAGGCACTGAGAAGGATGCCCTGCTAAAGAGAGTCAATGTGGAGAAGCCACCTGGAGTTGGGGTTAAAATAGAGGAGTCCTGGGCTGGGGATTTAGCTCAGCGGCAAAGTGCCTGCCTGGTAAGCGCAAGGTTGTGAGTTCGGTTCCCAGTACCGGAGAAAAACCAAAATCGAAAAAAAAAAACAGAGGAGTCCTGAATGCACTGGGCAGGGAGCTCCAGAGCAAAAGAAAAGGCACTGCAGACACACCCCATGTGTGTAAGGCAGAAAGCTGGGGAGTGTGAGCACTACAAGAGGGGTCTTACTGCACGGATACCGGCGTGGGAAGGGCATCAGATGGTGGTGTGCAAGCCACCCAGGCAGTGCAAAGCCACGAGGCAAAGGACATGGGGGCCCAGATGGAGAATCTCTACCCTATACACTGGGGCCCACAGAAGGCCATGAGCAGAGGCGATGGGGTCCTCTCTGAATGTTAGACCCCTCTGGGACCATGTGGAGGACGGACTACAGGAAGAACAATGGTCTAGACAAAAGTCTTGGGATGGAGGGTGAGGATAAACCAGAAAAACATCTGGGAAACAACACAATCCGAGTTGGTCCCCAAACGATGGCTACTTGTCCATTCACACCACTACACTTTATGTCTGCCCTAAGCTCACCCTGTCCGGGGACTTGATTGCTACGACCCTGAAGCCTCCACAACTCAACTCAGATTCCAAACTAAGCAGAAGCAGCATCAGAGCAAACAAACAGGTGTGAGGCCCAAAACACCAGGGAACCCAGTCCTACAAGAGCCAGAGCCAGGAAGGTGACAGCAGAGCCCACTCACATCCAGCAGCAGGCTCAGCAATTTACGTGGCCCACTGAGGGCGTCCACCTTCCCAGAGAAAGGAATGAGGTTTGAAGTTCCTAAGTTGCCTGGGATATAGCTCAGCGGCACAACGCCCGCCTGGCAAGCACAAGGTCTGAGTTCAATTCCCAGTACCAAAACAAAAACAAAAAAATACAAAGCTCCTAAGTGACTTCCACTAAAGGAAGAAATATCAAGATATACAAAGCTTTGCTATAAAACAGGAACCAGCAGGCCCAGCATGGTAGTACACACCTATAATCTCAGCATCAGAGGCTGAGTCAGGAAGATCACTGTGAGTTCCAGGCCAGCTTGTGGTGAGTTTGAGGCCAGCCTAAACTATACAGCAAGACCCTGTCTCAAAATCACCAATAAATAAAAAAATAAAAATAAAACAGGAAACAGCAACAATTTTTAGTAAAGGGCCAGCAAGCAAACATTCCTAGCCTGGAGAGCCGTATCTGTCATAACCTAACTCTGCCTTCTAGCAATAGCAGCCAGATAATATGGAAATGTGCTTGCCTGTGTATCGACAAAAGTGCACTTACAAAGATCTCAGTGTGTAGTTTCCTGATACCTGCTCTCTTTTCAACTAAGAGTCATTCATTACTTCTCACTTTCCTTCTACTATTTAGGTTGTGTCAAAGGATAGAAATCCTGTAATAGCTGAATGTGATGGTACACACCTATAAGGCCAGCACTTGGGAGGCTGAGGAAGGAGGATTACCACAAGTTCAAGGCCAGCCTGAACTGCACAGTGAGACCCTGACTTAAAACAACTTTTTTTTAATTAAAAACAAAACAAAACAACTATGCAAGGGAGGTGCCACCCTCAGAACTAGGAGCCCAGGATTCTCTCCCTCCCAGGGGACTGCCCCCCATGCACTCCCCACTCCAATACTCCTATCTTGACCCACTTACTCTTTTAATAGGTCCATACACTTCAAACTCTCTCCGAAGCTTGGATTCTGTTGTGTCATAGTTCTACAAGGAGACAGTTTCAAAGTTAAAGGGAGAAGGAAGCTGTCCTGAAGCCTCTGAGCAGTCCCCAGACAAGCCCACTGCCTTGTGAGACCCAGGCACCGGCAGGTAGGGGTTCTGGGACTGGGAGCTGCAGACTCACCACTCTGGCCACAAAGAGAGTCTTGAAGGCATCGCCCTGAGCATTGGGATCATTGTGTGGGTCCCCTGTGCAGGAAGAAGACATTCCATACAGTTTCTGTAGCCAGAACTATCCAGACAAGTACTGACGAATGGGCAGAGGCCATGGAGACAAAGACAAAGCCGGGGGAGGCCTCCACTAGAGGAAAACAGCTGGTGACCTGATGACTCCAGGCATCTCTCTCTGGCTTCCCTGGAGAGATAGCCTCAAGTAGAGAGCTGAGCTCCCTCCCTCCATCCCTCAAGCAGGGGCACACTGCCACCCAACGGACACAGACTGTAACTACAGCCCAGGGAATCCTGAGACCAAGCAACCCAGGAGTGCTGGGGTTACATTACAACTGTGCACCCAGCAAAATAAAATAATTTTAGGCTTGGATGTGTAGCCCAGCATGTGTGAGACTCTGGTTTCTATCCTCAGAACTATCAAGAAAGGAAAAAAAAAAAAAAAAGAAAATTCCTGGCTGGTCATGGTGGAACACTCTGGGAGGCTGGGGCTGAGGCAGGCAAGAGGCTTATCAAGTTCAAGCACAGACTGGGTAAAGTGAGACCCTGACTCAAAATAAATAGTTAAAAAAAAAAAAAAAAGAGTCGGGAGTACAGCTCAGTGCAAAGAGCCAGGTCGAATCCCCAGTGCTAAAAAAGGGAAGAGAGACAGGTAGGCCCACAATCCTCCTGCCTCAGCCTAAATAGTTGGGATGACCAGTCTGGGGCCAAAGTTAAGGGATTAACTACCAGGGAACTGACAGAAACTTTTAAAGACAACTCCATGTTGGTGGGTACAGTATTATTCCCCTATGGCCCCAACCTCCTTGCTATACCATGTTCTTTTGTGTTGCACTTTTCTGTGCCCAAGTCTCTCAAACTGAACTGGCTCACTCGCATTCATGCAACAAGTATTTAAGCATCCCCTGCGTACTCATCCACTGTACGCTACAGGTGTTGTTGGTTTGGATCTCTACTCTCAGGGAGCTTACAGGCTAATGCAGGGGTTAAACAAGGTAAATGCAGAAATCATAAGTCACATCAGATGAGCTCACAGGGATGGGGACACTGCAGATTCTAAATGGGAAAAGCTGGGCAAGGCCACACTGAGCTGGCTACATCTGCAGATGCAAAGGTGTCAGCCTCAGTGGGCAATGCACACCCTGGCATCGCAGTGCTGATGTCACAGTTACTATGCGGTGAGTACTGTGGTGGGAGCAGGGAACTGAGGCCAAGGGACAACTGAGCTTGCTGAAGGGTGGCTGCAATGTACCCAGCAGACAAAAGGGTATAACTTCCCAAGCACACTGCACCAGGTCCTTATCATTCTCGCTTACCCAAGGGGCCCCAGAGTGTGACTAAAGGTAAAGCATGCGCCACCAAGTTAAATTAAAAAAAAAAAAAAAAAATCCTCAATAAAGATACCCATTTAAACTGAAAAAAAAAAAAAAAAAAAGGTACAGCATGCACCACCAAGTCAGCAGTACCCAATGACCTGAAGGAACACATTACCTTAGGTGGCAAAAAACCCTCAGGGGGCCACTGATCAATATACTGTATGCGTGCACACCATACCCCAAACTGCAATGCTACCCTTAAGAACTTCCTGGGAGCTGGGCATGATGGACGATAACTGCAGTCCCAGAATTCAGTAGGCTGAGGCAAGATTGCCTTGAGTTTGAGGTCAGCCTGGGCTACTAGGTGACTTCAAAGCTAATCCTAACTATATAGTAAGACCCTTTCTCAAGAAACCCAAAGAAGCCAGGCATGGTGGTGCACGCCTGTAATCCCAGCACTTGGGAGGCTGAGGCAGGAGGATCACTGCAAGTTTGAGGCCAGCCTGAACTGCACAGTGAGACCCTGTCTCAAAAAAAAGGAACTAAAAGAAAGGAAAAAAAAAAAAGAACTCTGTGGGCTGGGGATGGTGGTGCCTGTCTATAAATTCCCACCATCCAGGAGGCTGAGGCAAGAGGACTGCATGTTTGAGACTTGCCTGGGCAACTTAGAGACTCTGTCTCAAAGTGAAAAAATTAAAAAGGATAAGGATGTAACTCAGGGACAGAGTGCCCCAGCTTCATCTCCAGTACCACAAAACAAGCCTCCATTTTTTTAATCTTAAAAAAAGTACCACCCCCTACTGCACTTGGAAGCTGTGAGATGTCACTAACATGAAGTACATCAAGTACTCAGCAAGGGGGCAGGGTGCCCTTCAATGGGGCTGTCAATTGTTTTGAGGCACAGCAAGCTTGTACAGTTATGGCAAGAAGCTCTGGAAGCAGAGAACCCCTGCTGTACTTGATCCACCCTCTCCTATTCCTGTCTATTCTAGAGAAGATGAAAGAGCACTGAAGAAAGGATAATGAACTCCCACCAACCAGCTTCAATTATAAACATGTGGCCAAACTAGAGTCCCCGCTACCTTGCTCCATTCCCACTGGA
This sequence comes from Chinchilla lanigera, assembly GCF_000276665.1. Classification (NCBI taxonomy): domain Eukaryota; kingdom Metazoa; phylum Chordata; class Mammalia; order Rodentia; family Chinchillidae; genus Chinchilla; species Chinchilla lanigera. Next base: position 1,628,986 of record NW_004955559.1, read on the forward strand.
CTTTTTTAAAATCGAACCCCAGATGCATTACTCGGGCATGAACACAGATTTACAGAAGAAATCATAATACAGTGTCATTATTGTACCTTGAAGTGTTAACATTAATTTCTTAAGCTCATCTAAGATCCAGTATTCAAATTTCCTCAACTACAGCCATTCTGTAACAGCATTTTTATAAAAACTCATTTAGGGGCTGGGGATTTAGCTCAGTGGCACAGCGCCTGCCTGGCACAAGCACAAGGTCGTGAGTTCGATTCCCTGTACGGGGGCGGGGGGAACCCCCCCCCAAAAAAAACTCATTTAAATTGAGATCCAACCACTCCTGAGTATCATTCAGTTGATATGTCAATGTGTCATTTGGCCTTTTAATGCTTTTGCTTGTCATTTGTTAAGGAAACTGTTGGGTCTTTAAGTTTATCCTATTCAATTTCCCACACTTTCAATTGACGCAATTCTAGTCTGGGTAGGCAGGGAAGGGACTGGGCTTTAATGTGGAAGGCAAAAGGAAGGTGCTACAGAGATTAGCACAATACTTCATTCAGAAAGCCCAGCCATGAGACTGAGGCAGGAGGATCACCGAGAGTTCAAGGCCAGCCTGAGACCCCACCTCAAAAAAACAAAGCCTAGCAATGAACCTGGGCTTGAAAGACAGGTAAACTAGATAGACCATTACCGGGTCGTCCAGGGAAGGAGTGAGGAATGTGTATGGAGAAAGTTGTACTCATGGAAAGAAAAGCCAGGTTTGTGACATATAGAGAATAACAGGACAGGTCTTGGTGACAGGCAGGGGAAAAGTAAAATGAAGGTATTAAAGTAGAACTGGGGATGTAGTTCAGATACAGTGCTTGCCTATCACGTGTAAGGCCCTCAGCTCTATCCCCTGCACTGCAACAAACAAACAAACACACAAACTAGGATCAAGGCAGCATAAAGTCATGATATACACCTGGACAACCATGTACTGGAGAAGAAACTAGGTTGGTGGGAAGGAAAAAGTCCCAACAGTAATGTTAGCACCCAGAAGCTGAGGCAAGAGGACTGCCACGAGTTCAAGGCCAGCCTAGGCTACACAGTAAGTTCAAAGTCAGCCTGAACTACACAGTGAGGTCTTGACTCAAAAAAAACAAAACCCCAATAGTAGTTTGGACATTGAGTCTGAGATGCCTGAGGCTTCAAACAAAGGGCATCAAGACACCTACAGGGCCGGGGATATAGCTCAGCAGCACAAGTGCTTGCCTAGCAAGCACAAGGTCCTGAATTCAACTACTGATACCAAAAAAAAAGACAACTATAGCAAGCGTGCTCCCAGGGTTCTCAGCTCAGTGTCCATCATGCATTTGCATGAAGCACTCAGGAAATCAGCTGCTCCAGGGGAAAAACACACAGGGAAGTGATTCACCACAGCCTCACAGACATAGGAGCAAAACCAAATACCTCTTACCATTACGCCTTCACCCTAACAATAAAGGACCACAGGAGATTGCTATCTGGCCCTCTTGTGAGTTTGACGAATGGCTCCATACCTGGTCCCTATTCCATCCTCCTTACCTGGAAGGAACCAACTCACTGGCTCACATTTCCCTGCCTCAGCTGGGCTGTCGTCTCAAGTGCACTACAGGAGGGGCCAGGAGTCTCCCTTCTCACCTGTGTTTGCTCCATTCTCACCCACCTAAAAACCCAAAGCCAACGCAATGCATGGCAAGTGGGGGTGGCTGTTACAGGGAAAACAACCCCACTTCCTCCATCAGGGCTTGGAGGTGCACGGTCCTGGCGCACACCTGTAATCCCAGCACTCGGGAGGCTGAGGCAGGAAGATCGCTGCAAGTTCGAGACCAGTCTGAATACAAAATGAACTCAAGGCCAGCCTGAACTGCATAGCGAGACCCTGTCTACAAAAAAAAAAAAAGAAAAAAGGAAGAAAGAAGCTGAGGGAGAAGAGAGCTAGATGGAGGAAGAGGAGACTTACACATCTTTAGCTCTGTCTCCACTTCCTGCTGTCGCCGCTCAATCTTTTCTCGTCTCTATCAAGAAAAAAGGGAGGTAGAAAAGTGAGTGCAAACAGAAGGGCCTTAACAGCAAGGGCCATCCAGAGAACAAGAACGAGGCTCAAAAGACACAGGGTCAGGAGGCAAGCACGATATACCTTCCGCTCCATGCGCTCCTCCCGGGTTTCAGCACGAGTTGGAGGAGGGGCATCTCGAGGGTCCTAGGAACAAGAAGAGAGATGACAAGGAGGGACTGGGGGACACCTCTCAAGGAAAAAAGAATCTCATGACCTCCCCATCACACACCCATCTACACAAACACCAACAGTCTCTAGGCCTCAGTGGAAGTAGGAGTGGCACAGACTAAAGCATGGCCCATAGTCCAGAGCTGCCCACAAACAGCTGCAGGTCTGTGACAAGTACAGAAACCAGAAGTATTCAAAAATTTCTACAGCAATTAGACTGAATAAAATGTTATGTCCATTGACTCTAATAAAAATTTCATCTTATTGTGAAGATCTTAAAAAAAAAAAAAAACAGGCACAGTGGGGCACACCCGTATCCAGCACTCAGGAAGCTGAGGCAGGAAGATCACCATGAATTCAAAGCCAATCTGGGCTACATAGGGAGTTCAAGGCCAGCTGAACTACACAAGACCCTGTCTCAAAAAAATAATACTCAAAAAAAAAAGTTCTACAGTATTTAATAAAAGCAGCCATCTACTATGAACTGCACCTTCACCACAATCTGAGAAATGCCAGCGTAGGTGACAGAACTTAATGACATAGTACCAAAGGTCTTTGTCTCTCATATTTAGAGAATGCAGTGCTTCTCACAGCCCCAGGGATAGTTCACAAAAAACAAAGTGCCAGTGGGCATGATGAGAACCCTTTCCTGTGAATGCCATGGAGACCAGGCTGAACCAACAGGAGCTGATTGCACAGGGCTTTGAAGCATACAACTGGACACACTCTGCAGGCCAGGAGAGGTCTGAAAGGTCCCACCCACCACACAGTAAATAGTAACTGGCTCATGACCTACAACACCATCAGAGGTGTCACTAGCCCGTACCCATTAAACCCATTTAAGTGGCTAATAACATTTTTTCAAGTGCAGGTTCACCAAAGGTGGCAAATCAGAGTAAAGAGCCACTGTTCAGTTAACTACTACATTCCACTCCAACTCTTTTACCTCCAGCTGCCTTCCTACCCAATGCTAAACGGTTCCTTCTGACTTCTGGCTGTGGGCATTTCTCAGGCATGCACTGATGGTGGACACGGTTACACCTATTTTTTGAATGAAAGAACTCAGATCTGAGGAGTCTAGCTTGTTTACTCATGTGTAACCTGCAGGTACAGCTGAAATCCCCAAGCCTACAGCTTTAAGCACTCCAGGACAGGGTGAAAAGCCTTTAGGAATATCATCCCACGAATGATATAAAAATGGAGCCAGGGAAGGAGAGGGGCTTGGAGAAAAAAGAAAAATTAAGATATATTACACACAAATACAAATTCTCTATGATGAATATGATCTTTATGTGTATCTAAAATGTATCAATAAAATTAATTTTTAAAAAATGGAGCCAGGCATGGGGCACATACCTGTAGTCCCAGCACTCTGGGAGGTTGAGAAAGGAGTATCACAAGTTTGAGCCCAGCCTGGGCAACTTAGCAAGATCCTGTCTCAAAATAAAAAATAAAAACAGAAAGGGCTAGGGATGTAGCTCAGTGTGTGAAGGATCTGGGTTCAATCCTGAGTACAAAGAAAAAAAAAGAGGCACAACACTTACTGAAGGTCAAACAAATGCCAAATGGTACAGGCTAAGGACTACCTGATTGACTCCAAAGCGCCTGTCCTCAGTCACTACTTACTGGATTTTCACAAAAAACTCTCCACAGATGTAATCAACCCCATTTAAGACAGGAAACTGAGGGTCCAAAAAAATAAGTCACCTGTCTAAATCACAGCTAGACAGGGCCAGAAGACGCACTGACCAATATAGTCCCGTTTCTAGAACCAAACCTCTCCTTGTCTACTCAGTTAACTCACCTCAAACTCTCGGATGTATGGCGCAATGCCACAGTAAGGTTGATTGTGGTGCTTTTCATGTGGCAGTTTCTCCAGGGGTGGCAAGTACGGGATAGGGTCACGGGGGGCAAAGAGAGCTAGAAGGTTGGGCGGCAGGAACTGGGTCATCTTGCCAAATCTAAGAGCAGAAGCCAGAAAACCTTATGTTAGAATGGATTAGCAGCGATGGCTTCCTGTTACTTTTTTTGACCATCAAAAAAGGAAATTTAGTACGATGTCTCAGTACTAACAAGCTCTGTAACGGTCTACGTTAGGGGACAAGAGATAAAGCTGAATGAAAAAGCAAACAAGCTCTCAGCAGCAGCAGGAAACAAAGACTTTAAAGGGGTTTCTGAGTAGTGAAGTGTCAAGAGTCCCGAGCCAGAATACACGGGGCTGAGAGGCTGCGCGAAGTCCTGGTGGGACTCAATGAGCCCCAGGACACAAGCCCAGAGCAGACGCGGCTGGGAGCTCCGCACCTTGGAGAACAAATTATCCCCGGGGTCGAAAGGGCTGTGGGCGGGAAGGGTGCGAGCAGGAGGCGTCAGGAAGAGCGAAACCCCAAGCCAGGGGCTTGTGGGTAATAGACTGAGCTCCCAAATGCGAAGGATTCTGGGTAAGGGTCTAGAACGCCACAGAAAGAAAAAGGCAACACCGCAAGGGCCTATGGGTAGCGGCCCACGGGTCGAGGGAGTGGACACGAGGGGAGAGGACTCGAGTGCCCGGTGGACCCTAGGCGAGGAAAACAGAAAGGTGGTTGAAGCGGAGGCGCGGGAAGGGACCCGGCCGCAGGGAAGTCGACTGGGGCCCATCGCAGGGCCTTGTGGGTAGCGGCCCTGTACCCCTTAAGGCCACTCGGTCATACCCGCCGCGCGGCGCCCTCTTCGGCCTGGCGTTGGTCCTGGGGCTCGCGGCAGTTGCGGCGGCCCCTCAGCAACAAGGACTCCTTCTTCGGCTCCGACTCCCGCGGCGTCCGCGTTGGTTTTCCTCAGTCAGCCGCCCAGCGCGCGCACAAGGCCGCCGCTCACCAACCCGCGCGGCCTCCGCTCGCGACGGGAATAGGGGGTGGGGCCCAACCTGAAATCCCTCCGCCGCTCGCACTGCGCAGGCGCCGCGCGAGCCAAGCGCACCTACACAGTTAGTCCTGAAGCAGGGATAGCGCATGCGCAAGATCGCACCCGTCGTCTTTCGGACTGCTCAAATATTTGGCTGGCTGGCTGGCTGGCAGGACCACTATGCATGCACTTCCCGCCTCAAGCGCTGCCTCTACCTCATAATGCAAGCTCCAACTACCTGTGCCTTGGAGTCGCTTCCCGATGCTCCACCCCCTTTTCCCTACCACTTCCCGAATCTTTTGCGCATGCGTTTTGTGAGAGTCTGTGTTGTAACCCTCCGCTGCCTGGTAAAGAGTCCCTACGTGAATAGTGTGATTGCATTGACGTCTAATCTTTTCAGTCGATAACTCATCATCGAACCCCTTTTGTGTGCTAGTTTCTGAGCTCTGGGACACAACACGTGATAAATCAGTCTTTTCCTTCTTAGGGCTTACACCATACTGGAAGAGACAATAAAGACATTTAAATGAATCTATGTAATTTTTTTTTTTTTTGGTATGGGAATCGAACTCAGGACCTTGCACTTGCCAGGCAGGCGTTTGTGCCACTGAGCTACATCCCCGAATCTATGTAATTTTAAACAGTGGCCAACACAATGAAGACTAATAAAGCAAGGGTTAAGAAGATGGAAAGTGGGATTACAGGTGTATGACACCACACTCAGCGCAGTCATTTTCATTAAATTTTATTTTGAAATAATTGTAGATTCCTGGAAGAGCTGTAAAATAGTAAAGATAGTTTACACACATACATGCACTCATGCAGGGCAAATAGGTTAAAATGTTTCAACGCACTGACTGCTTTTATGTTACCATTTGGTGTTTCTCTCTCTTTTTTTTTTTTTTTTTTTTTTTTTTTTTTTTTTTGAGATAGGGTCTTGCTATGCAGTTCAGGCTGGCCTTGAGCTCACTTTGTATAATTCTGGAAACAAGCTGTTACTGAAACAGATGTGTGATAGATGTTACACACCCTTTTCCTGAGTCACTTTCAGCCAATGACCTTCAAATATACATACACACAGGGTTGCTTCCTAGATTCTTTGACCGAAGATTTTTAAACAATATATAGTTCTTCAGTCACTGACCTTGAAGTGACTCCTACATACTAATGCCAGTATTTCAGTTGCTTTTATATTTGTTTTGCTTAAAATTATTAATCACATCAATTCATGCATTCATTTTGGAATCAAATATCATAAAAATTTATTGAATTATTGATTCATCAAGAACAAGCATAAGCTGGGCATGGTGGTACACACCTGTAATCCCAGCACTTGGGAGGCTAAGGCAGGAGGATCATTGTGAGTTCAAGGTTAGCCTGACGCCTGAAGTGCATAGAGAAACCCTGTCTCAAAAAGACAAAAAAAAAAAAAGAATAAGCATGCCTCTAGCTTGAAGTATTTTCATACTACCAGTTCACTGTCAATTTAGGGTAGCATGTGCTGTAGTAATTGTGTTTTTTGTTTGTATGCAGTTCAGGCTGGCCTTGAACTTACATCAATCCACCCACCTGGCAAGTGCAAGGTCCTGAGTTCAACTCCCAGTACCAAAAAAAAAAAAAAAAGAGAGAGAGAGAGAAAGACATCTAACACAATGTGGGTCCTGAAATTGAATTCTGAACCAAAACTCAATTTAGAACTTTAGTGACTGGGTTTAGTGGCACATGGCCATACTCCCAGCTATTTGGGAGGCAGAGCAAGAATATCACCAGTTCAAACCCAACCTGGGAAATTTAGCAAAATTCAGTCAAAAGAACGGGGAAGGATGAGGATGTAGCATGTACAAGGGCCTGGATTCAACCCCCAGTATAACAAAAGAAAGAGGGGGCTGGGGATTTAGCTCAGCGGCAAAGCGCCTGCCTGGCAAGCGCAAGGTCGTGAGTTCGGTTCCCGGTACCGGAGAAAAACCAAAAAAAAAAAACCAAAAACAAAAAAAACCAACAAAAGAAAGAGGCCAGGAATGGTGGCACACATCTGTAATCCCAGCACTTGGGAAGCTGAGGTAGGAGGATCAACATGAGTTCGAGGCCAGCCTGGGCTACAAAGTAAGTTCAAGGCCAGCCTGAATTGCACACTGAAACCCTGTCTCAGATTTTAAAAAAAAGAAAAGAAAAGAAAAGAAAGAAAGAGAAATCAGTGGCAAATGTGAAATTCAACTAAGGTTTGTAGTTCATTTGGTTAATAGCATTATACCCATGTCAATTTTCTGGCTTAAATCACTACACTGTGGTTGAAGTTGGTGGTGCCTGGGTAAAGGACATATGATGGTTCTGCACTATTTTTCTGACTCTTCTGTGAGTCTGAAACAGTTTAAACAAAATAACATGTTTAAACTGGATGTACTAGGGGTCAGGGATATAGCTCAGTGGGTTAAACGCCTGCCTGGCAAGCACAAAGTCCTGAGTTAGATTCCTGGTACCAATAAATAAATAAATAAATAAGCAAACAAACAAACTGTATGTACTAGTGCATATCTGTAATCCCAGCACTCAGGAAGCTGAGGCAGGAGAATGATCACTCATCTGTAATCCCAGCACTCAGGAAGCTGAGGCAGGAGAATGATCACTCATCTGTAATCCCAGCACTCAGGAGGCTGAGGCAGGAGAATGACCACTAATTCAAGGCCAGCCTAAACCACATAGCAAGACCCTGTCTTCCCCTAATAATACTAACTCTGAGTCCTAGATTTGTAGACTGAGCAACTGAGTTCGTAGTGGAGCCATTGGTTTGAAAGAGGAAGACTTGGAAAAGAACGGCCTTGGGTATTGCAAGGTGTTCCAGATGTAGACAGGTCAGATGTGCTTGCAAGGTTCCCAGGCAAGCATGGAGTTAAGCTTTGGAGTACTGAAATCTAGTGGAGGCAGAAGAGCTAGAAAGCTAAATTTGGGAGTCACTAGGGTACATATGGTACCTGAAGCCAAGCTGCTGAATGAAGTCACCTAAGCAACGAACAAGGACGAAGGGAGGGGCCTGTGAATGGAGCCCCAAGGGCATCTGACATTTAGGGCTCAGATAAAGCAGGAAAAACACGCAAAGGTTAATGCGGGTAAATTGTAGGGAAAAAAAGCAGGAGTTAGCAGTTAAGAAAGACAAGAATTGAAAGAGGTGGCATACGTTTGTAATCCCAGCTATTCAGGAGGCTGACGCAGGAGGATTACAAATTCAAGGCAACTTAGTGAGACCCTGTCTTTTTTTTTTTTTGTCTTTTTGAGACAGGGTCTGGCTATGGAGTTCAGTGGCCTTGAGCTCACTTTGTAGCCCAGGCTAGTCTCGAACTTGCAACAGTCCTCATACCTCAGCCTCCTGAGTACTGGGATTACAAGTGTGCGCCACCATGCCCAGCAAGATCCTGTTTTAAAATAAAATAGAAAAAAGGGCTGGTGCTATAGCTCAATGACAGAGTGCTTGCCTAGTATGTGGGAAGCCCTGTTCTATGCTCAGCACTACACACTGCCACACAAATTGTACAAATGCAAATAAGGGGCCATCTACAAAATTCCTGACCAGCATTCTTCAGAAGTGTTCATGCCATAAAAGTAAAATAAAACACTAAGAATCAGTAACAAATTGCAGAAGAGTCAGGAGACACGGCAACTAACTACAACATGGTATCCTGGGCTCGATTCTGGGATGGGGAAAGTGCATGATTGGGAAAGCAGAAAATCAGAAAGGAATCTGCCATTCAGTGAACAGGATTATACCAAAGGCAACTGCTTGGCTATAATACGTATGCCACAGCAGCAGTGTATGATGCTAATGTTAAAGGGAACGGGATGAAGGGTATTTGAGAACTGTCTTTTGGATTCACTCTGCACTCTTTCTTTTTTTCTTTCTTTCTTCTTTCTTTCTTTTTCTTCTTTTCTTTTTTGAAACAGGGTCTCACTTTGCAGTTCAGGCTGGAATTGAGCTTACTTTGTAGCCCAGGCTGATCTCGAACTTGCTACAATCCTCCTGCCTCTGCCTCCCCAGTGCTGGGATTACAGGCGTGCAACCACCACACCTGCCTTTTTTTTTTTTTTTTTTGTCTTTTTTGTGCACTCTGTTTCTTTTGAGACAGGGTCTCACTGTGCAGTTTAGGATGGTCTTGAATTCACTATGTAGCCTAGGCTGGCCTCAAACTCATGACAGTGCTCCTGTCTCAGCCTCCTGAGTGCTGGGATTACAGGTGAGTGCTGGGATTACAGGTGGAGCCACCACTCCTGGCTCCACTCTGGACACAGCCTGGTGGTGACAGCCTCTCTCTGCTCCCAAGGCATCAGCCAGGGCAGCCGAAGGATTCCGAGAACCTGCTTCTAGGATGGTATTTGCTGTGGATGGTGAGTTCCACCAGGGCTGGGGCTCAGCAGCTTAGGGGCCTCCCCACCAGGCCTAGACAATTGACACAAGAAAAAGAGTGGATGGAAAGCTGTATCATCTTTGATGACCCAACCTCAGAAACACCAAGGTACAACCAGCCAGTGTGGTTCTGCACACCTGTAAACCCAACACTCTGAGAGCCTGCGGCAGGAAGATCGCAAGTCCAAGGGCAACTCAGCAGACTTAGCAAGAGCCTGTCTCAAAAAACAAAAATAAAAAGCAGTGGAGACAGGGCTCAGTGTGAAGGCCCTGGGCCCAATTCCCAGTACCAGGAAAAACTCCCATGGTGTTCTTTCCGCAGCGGGACCGTACTTTTTTTTTTTCTTTTTTCTTTTTGAGGCAGGGCCTCGCTATGCACTTCAGACTGGCCTTGAGCTCACTTTGTAGCCCATGCTGGTCTTGAACTCATGACGATCCTCCTGCCTCAGCCTCCTGAGTGCTGGGATTACAGGCATGCGCCACCTGGCCCGGCTGGGACTGTACTTATATAGCATGTGCCACGCCCTGAACTCAATCCCCAGCAAGGGAAAAAAAAAAAAAGGATGGGAACAGGGGTCCATGTGCAGCATGAGCTTTAGACAGGATTGGGTGCACTCAGGGCAGTACAGCCACAGACAGCGCAAGCTCTGAAGAACTTGAAGTGTTAGCCAGGCATAGTGGCACACACCTGTCATGCCAGCACTCAGGAGGATCACGAGTTTCAAGGCCAGCCTGAAACCCACAAACAAAAAACCCACAAACAAAAAACAGTAAAATTTGAAGTGCTGAAGTATGTGGGAGAGAGGGATGACTGTCTGGAGGCAGCACGGAGGAGGCAGGAGGATCTAAGGAAGGGGCCTGCCAGGTCTTCTGTGAGGAGCAGGGATCGGGTAGAGGACAAAGGTGAAGAAGAGGGAATAACAGGAGATGCTGTGCTCGATGCTGTTGATAGCCGTGACTTCTTGTGCCTCCAAAGTGTGAGGGCTGCAAAGGATGGGGAACTGGGTAGAGGAAGGGTGTACACAGCTGAGAGGAAATCCAGGAGCCGTTGGATGAGAAGCCACTTAGAGCCACCCTGGCTCATGGAAAAGACCTGGGCCCTGGAAGAGGCAGTCTTGATGTAGGGAAGATTCAGCCCGTGACACAAGAGCTATCAACCCACATAAGGGGGCAGAGAACGAGAAAAAGAGGAGACAGGAATAAAGGACTGGGGTCAGGGAGATCTGAGAGGGGAGAGCAAAGACAGGAGGAACAAAGACTATGAAAACCCCAGCATGGTGCACCTGTAGTTCCAGTTACTCTGGAGGCTGAGGCAGGAAAACTGCTTGTGCCTCGGAGTTCAAGGCCAGCCTGGGCAGCATAGCACGATCCGATCTCAAAACAAACACACAAACACAACAACAATCCAAAAAGAAGAATCATACGGACGCAGAACCAGAAGCCAGACATCTAGAGAAAAGGCACAGGGGCCGGGGATATGGCTCACTGGCTTAAGCGCTTGCCTGGCACACCTGAGGTCATGAGTTCGATTCCCGGTACCGAGAAAAAAAAAAAAAGAGAGAAGGCACAGCACCCGCAAAGAAATAAAGCCGGGCCTCAGGTGCCCCTCCCCATGCCCCCAGCAGAGGGCACCCGGGATCCCTTTCCCTAGACCAGGGGGAGGACCAATACCCATCACTACCCCCAGCCCATCCGAGGGGGTTATTTTTACACAGTGTCACCGGACACCCAAGCTGGAAGGCCTTCTTGTGTCTGCCCTTCGGCTCCTGAGAGTGACCCCGAAACATCTTCGCCTACCACCCCTGCCGGTTCCTGGCAGGCCCCGCCTCCTCTTGCTCTGTTCGAGTCTCAGCTCAGGCCCTGCTGGATCCCATCACGTCTTGCGGAGAATCCAAGCAGAGCCCCCTGGGCCGCGACAGGAAGCACATGTTCAGCGGTTTGCAGCTGCCAAAGGGAGCCCAGGACGGGGTGGCCACCAGGAAGGTGGCGGAGTCCACTACGGGTGATGGACCAGGACTCAGGGAAATGACCCCGAGGTTTCCAGTGACACCTGCTGTCATTCAGGCACAGAAAAAGCCAATAGAGAAAGGGGCCTCCCAGACACCCAGGGACAGGGACGCGGAGGGCTGAGAGATAGTGGGCAAGAGGAACCCCAGAGATACAGCAGACACAAGAGCTGGGGGTGGTGGCGGCTCGCGCCTGTGATCCCTGAACTCAGGAGGCTGAGGCAGGATAACAGTGAGTTCCAGGCCAACCTGAACTACAAAGTATATTCAACGCCAGCCTGAACTACATAGCGAGGCCGTCTCGATGATAATAAGGATGGTGGTGGTGATAACAGAGACACAAAGGGGGACAAGAGACAAAGACAGACCTCTGGACAACAAGAATAAAATAAAGACCGAGATCCACGAAGACAGTGATGCCTAGACACAGCGGCCCCCGGCACAACAGACCTCAGAGAAAACTGCCCCAGCGAAGCTCAGCGACCCATTCCCACCACAGACCCAAAGCCATAGCCCAGAGACGACAGAGGCGGGGAATGTGAGCCCACGAGGGGCCACGAGGGAGCCGCCCCGACCCCGAGGGCCAGATCAGCCCAGGCAGAGGGCGCCACCCCCGCCGCCTGCCCGCCCGCCGGGTCACGGCCCCCTCCCCCGCGCCCTCTGCGC
>NW_004955559.1:1641387-1645727 GCF_000276665.1 Chinchilla lanigera
GGTGCTCAACGTGGCCGGGCTGCGCTTCGAGACGCGGGCGCGCACGCTGGGCCGCTTCCCGGACACGCTGCTCGGGGACCCGGCGCGCCGCGGCCGCTTCTACGACGGCGCGCGCCGCGAGTACTTCTTCGACCGCCACCGGCCCAGCTTCGACGCCGTGCTCTACTACTACCAGTCCGGCGGGCGGCTGCGGCGGCCGGCGCACGTGCCGCTCGACGTCTTCCTGGAGGAGGTGGCCTTCTACGGGCTGGGCACCGCGGCCATGGCGCGCCTGCGCGAGGACGAGGGCTGCCCCTTGCCGGCCGAGCGCCCCCTGCCCCGCCGCGCCTTTGCGCGCCAGCTCTGGCTGCTCTTCGAGTTCCCCGAGAGCTCGCAGGCCGCGCGCGTGCTCGCCGTCGTCTCCGTGCTCGTCATCCTCGTCTCCATCGTAGTCTTCTGCCTGGAGACGCTGCCCGACTTCCGCGACGACCGCGACGACCAGGGGCTCGCCGCAGTGGCCGCCGCGGGCTCGGTGAGGGGCAGGGCCTGGGGAGAGGCGGGGCTTGGGAGGAGATGGGCGGTTCCGAGGGCGGGTCTGGCCAATCAGAAGGCGGGGCGAGGGGCTCCGAGGCGTGGCTAACCCCTAGAAACCCGGCCGGACCTGGGTCTATAATACTAAAGCTGGGCTGGGAGCTGGGTCTGAGGATCCCACCCTGAGGATCGGCCCTGTGAGACAGCGAGGTGGGAGCGATAACTACCCCGCAGAGCGCAGGACCCTTGGGGACGGGAGTGTGGAGCGAGGGACAATCTGGTCACTCCGGGGTCTGTGCAGCCGGCAGAGACCCCTTGGAAGGATGGGCTGAAGGGCCGCGAGCAGGGCCTGAAGAGTGCGAGCCGGAGCTGGGCGGGCGAAGGACTGAGGGCTGGGGAGGAGGAATCAATTGCAAAGAAAGTCAGTCTGTGGGGACCAGGAGTAGAAGGGAGATCTTGAACAACTAAGTCAGGGCTGGGGTCCACAGGGAAGGAAGGCAGGACTGGGGGCGGAGCCAGAACGGGACCCTCCCCACTTGGAAAATCAATTCTGGGGCACACGCCTGTAATGCTAGCACTGGGGAGGCCAAGGCAGGAGGATCGTTGCAGGTTTGAGACCAGCCTGGCCTACAAAGTCAAAGAGCAAGGACAACCTGAATTGCATAGCGAGACCCTATCTCAAAAAGATAAAAAATTCTGCGGAGCAGGATTTGGGGGAGAACAGGTTCCACCCTAGTCAAGTATCAGGAGTTGCTGCTGAAGAAGGGGTAAGGGCTACCTTCGCAGCATTCTCAGCTCAGGAGACCAGAAAGGCAGCTGTCCAGAGTTGGGACAGTGGCCGGGGTCCCAGGGAGTGAGGACAGCCAGCTCACTGGAGCCTTGGGGACCTTCCACTGTGGTGTTGAGCAAGGCTGAGCCCTTTCCTCCCTACAGTTCCCCGCCCGCCTGAATGGCTCCAGCCCCATACCTGGACCACCGCCACCCCGCCTGCCCTTCAACGACCCGTTCTTTGTGGTGGAGACGCTGTGCATCTGCTGGTTCTCCTTCGAGCTGCTGGTGCGCCTGCTGGCCTGCCCAAGCAAAGCCATCTTCTTCAAGAATGTGATGAACCTCATCGATTTTGTGGCCATCCTGCCCTATTTTGTGGCGCTGGGCACCGAGCTGGCTCGGCAGCGGGGCGTGGGTCAGCCGGCCATGTCCCTGGCCATCCTGCGGGTCATCCGGTTGGTGCGCGTCTTCCGCATCTTCAAGCTCTCCCGGCACTCAAAGGGCCTGCAGATTCTGGGCCAGACACTTCGGGCCTCCATGCGTGAGCTGGGCCTCCTCATCTTCTTCCTGTTCATCGGGGTCGTCCTCTTTTCCAGTGCAGTCTACTTTGCTGAGGTTGACTCTGTGGAGTCCCACTTCACCAGCATCCCGGAGTCCTTCTGGTGGGCTGTGGTCACCATGACCACAGTTGGCTACGGAGACATGGCGCCTGTCACTGTGGGTGGCAAGATAGTGGGCTCTCTGTGTGCCATTGCCGGCGTACTGACCATTTCCCTTCCTGTGCCCGTCATTGTCTCCAACTTCAGCTACTTTTACCACCGGGAGACAGAGGGCGAGGAGGCCGGGATGTATAGCCACGTGGACACACAGCCCTGCATCAACCTGGAGGGCAAGGCCAACGGGGGGCTGGTGGATGGAGAGGTGCCTGAGCTCCCACCTCCGCTCTGGGCACCCCCTGGGAAACACCTGGTCACCGAGGTGTGAGGAGCAGTTGAGGTCTGCAGGACCTCATACCTCCCTGGAGGGGGGCGGGGGGAGGGCAGGCGGAGGATGGGATAGGGTTAGGGAGAACTAGGCTAAGTGGTAACCAGTGCTGAGTCTTGTGGGTTTGTAGCTGCCGTGGGTACCTCCTGAAGGAGCAATGAATGCCAATGGTTTGTGTTGAGTCGAGGGGTGGCCTCATTGGTTTGTATTGCGTTGTGTTGTGCCAAGCTTGTGGACCTTTTGGGGTGGTGTTGAGACAGGCTTGGTCACATCCAGTTGGGAGTTTCCTAGGTCTGTGTTGGGGTGGTGAGTCTGGGTTAGTCTTGTCCAGCTGTGTTACGCAGGGTCTTTGAGTCCCCTAGGGCCGTGTTGGGACAAGTCTGGTGGTCACTTAAGGGCATTATTGAGACTTTGTGGTCACGCATGGTGTCATGGAGACGTCTGGACAACTGTGTGGCTTTGTGTTTTTCTGAGGTCGTGTTATTTTAGGTTCTGTGAACTTGTGAGTCAGGTAGGAATACAGAGTCAAGTGATAGAATTCGAGCTTTCTAGGTCTCGATAGTTGAAGCTGGCTTGGGCTGTGTGACTGGATTCATCTTTGAGGAGCTATTAGGTTGAGTTGTGTAGGCCTCAGTAGCTAGGAGTTTTTCAGGCCACAGTGAGTCGAATTGTGTTGATGTAGAAGCCTGTGAGTCTTTTAAAGTCAGTTCAGTCAGGTCTTAGGACTGTTGGGTCACGGGGCCGTGCTGAGTCCCGCCATTGCTGATCCCATAGGAATGTTGGGTTGAGGTCCATAGAGCCGGGGGAAGCGGTTTTGCACTGCTGGAAGCACCAGAACCCAAGGACCGAAGCCCTGGGCAAGAGTCACGAGTGGTGTGGATGTGGGCGCTGCTATTGCAGGGGTGGGCTGGATTCCAAGCCCTGGAGTGAGGGATTCATCCACAGGGGCTCTGAGGGACTAGGAGGAGGGTGCTGCTTCTGCTCACCCCACATGTGCTTCATTCTGCCACTCAAAGCCCCACTCGCCTGGCCTCCCTGGTGGTTTCGCGAGGAGATGGAAACACGGAGGCCAGAGAAGACAGGAGAAAAATGTGCATCCCACCTCCATGGGGATGGGAGACAGAACCACAGGGAGGAGAGACACAGACTCAGAAAAAAAGAGAGGGACAGAGACCTAGACAGAGACCAGAAGAGATCCTGAGAAAGGGACGGGGACCTGGAAAGAGGGAGGAAGAGAACCAGAGAGGAGTCAGAGACTCAGCATGGGAAGCTGAGATTCAGAGAGAGGGAGACAGACCAAGGGCGGGCGATGGAGGCCCAGAGGATGTCAGGCACCCAGAGAGAGGCACCTGACACTGGGCTGCATAGTTGGAGCTGGAGCCCAGAGCCCAGAGGAAGAGAACTAAAAGTGAAGAAGGCAGAAAGACTCCGCGTCCCCAGCCGGTCTCCTCTCTGAATCACAAGGGATCCTCAGCAGGGCCCTGGCTTCCCAAGGTCACACAGCAGTCCCAGCCGGGACTCGTGGCAGGCTGCCTGGCTCCAGTCCCCACCGGCTGCGGGTGCACACAGCCTAGCAAGGCCCACAGCCTCCTGCCTTATAGACAGGAAACTGACCCTGGGAGGGGACAGGAGTCGGTGTCACCCAAGGTCACAAAGCCAAACATTTCAGAGTCTTTCAGGACTTAAATGGCATTGAGAGGAGGAGGAAGAGGAGAAGGAGGAGGTGGAGGTTACAGTCACTAACACATATAGGGCTTCCTATGTGCCAAGCGTCATTCAAGGCACTTATATTAACTTATTAAAACCTGTCCAGTGGTTTACAGTGTGGTAGTGTTGTTATTATTATTATATTATTATTATTATTATTTTAAGCTCCCCTCCTGCTGTGATCATAGAAACCCTTCCTCAGAGGCCCCGTGTGAAAGATGGGGGACTGTGAAGACCAGACGCACCTCTCACTGGGGCCCAGTGAGCAAAATACAGGGGAGGAATTCAGTTTGGAAACCCCAAGCTTCATCCAGCCCCCTTTTTTTTTTTTTTTTTTTTTTTTTTTTTCTCCGGTACCGGGAACTGAACTC
>NW_004955559.1:1645827-1647566 GCF_000276665.1 Chinchilla lanigera
TTTTTCTCCGGTACCGGGAACTGAACTCACGACCTTGCGCTTGCCAGGCAGGCGCTTTGCCGCTGAGCTAAATCCCCAGCGCCCCCAGCCCCCTTTTTATAGAATAAGAAAGGACCTGCAGGTTGTGGGGTGAGTTCAGTAATGACTGAAAATAGTACAACCAGGGCTGGGGGTATAGCTCAGCGGCACAAGCGCCTGCCTGGCAAGTGTGAGGTCCTGAGTTCGATTCCCGGTACCAAAACAAAAAAAAAAAAGAAGCTTCCATGAAAATAATACAACCTTTAGTGGGTAATTTCTCTGTGAAATGGAGAAAAACCACATTCCAAGACAAGCCAGCTCTCTCACAGGGCCAAAGACAAGGCAGAGTGTTGGGGTGCGGACTCCAGCGCACACAGAGACCCACAGAAGAGGGGACACCGCAGAGAGACCCAGACAGAGAACCAACTCCAGGGAGGCGGGAGAAAGGAACCAAGGGCGAGAGGAAGGCAGAGATCAGGGAAACGGACAGATACCCAGGGGAGAGGACAGAGACCTAGAGGGAGGGGACAGACATGGTTGCCTGGTTCCTCTCCTTTAAACACTTATCCCTGTCCCCCCTTGGGGACTGGAAGCTACAGAATCCCCTTGTTTGGGAGCAGGCTGTGTGCCTGGTGGGAAGACGGAAGAGATCAGAGAGGTGACCGGAAGGGACACCCAAGCCTGGGAAGCTTGCTTTCCGCACCTCCCATAAACAACTGGAGCTGCCTTCTGTGCAGCCTTGGCTGGGATGGGAAGGAGAGGGGAACACCCTAATCCAGGGACACCCTTCCTGCCACCTTGCCATGCTATATTTAGGTGGGGGTGGAGGGGGTGCCCAGTGACCCCCAAGGCAGGTGTCAGCTTTCCTGCTAAAAATAGCTCAGGAGGAGGGGAGCCCTTCTCAGGGTGGAGGTGTGGTAGGGTGAAGGGCCCTGCCAGCCATGGGGCTTCCCCAGGACTCTAGGCCGTCTCATCTCTTTCTCAGGGTCTCTGGGGCACTACCCCTCTTGCTAAGGTGCAGTCCCCCCCATTTTTGTTTTTTGAGACAGGGTCTCACTATGTAGTCCAGGCTGCCCTTGAACTGTGGCAATCCTCCTGCCTCAGCCTCCCAGATGCTGGGATTACAGGCGTGTGCCACCATGTCCTGGTTCAGCCCCCCTTCTTGTGATGTCTTCTGTCTAGGTCTCCACCCCTTTTTTCTCATGGTCTCCGTCCCCTTTCCTCTGCTTCTGTGCCTTCTCCTCCCCCTGGGTCTGTCACTGTTCACAAATTCCCCAGACACTCTGTCCTTAAACACCATCCTCGTGTCTGAGTCCTGTAACACCTTGGGTTTCTTTCATCTGAGCTCAGGACAAGATCCCCAACTCAGCCCCTACCCAGGAAATTCCAGGAGAGAGGACTCTGGGAGAGTCCCCCATCCACTGTCTCTGGGCTGCGGGCGGCCTTATCGCTGCCCAAGCCCAGCTGGTTAATGTCTGGCGGGAGCTCCTGGGAAAGCGGGGATGAGAGCGGAGGGTGGGAATCTGCCCCGGGATTGACACTGAATTGGCAAAAGACTCCATGCGAGTCTCAGGACTCCTGAGTCCAAGGGAGGAGGGGCGGGGGAACCTGGACCCCGGGTCTGAGGGAGGAGGCTTCGGGATCCGGGCCCGGGGTCCGAGGGAGGAGGGCTGCCCGACCCAGGCTGGGCGCCGGCTTCCGCGGGCCGGCGGCGCGTGCAG
>NW_004955559.1:1647684-1653958 GCF_000276665.1 Chinchilla lanigera
GGAGGAGCCGCGCCGCGGGCAGCCAGGGCGCAGCGGAGGGCGCCCCAGGTGAGAGCCTCGCGCCGCCTCCCCCGGGATTCCCGGCCGGGTCGCCCTGCCCCCGGGTAGGGAGGGACGGGGGCGGGGCCTGCGGGGGCGGAGCTTGGCGGAGGAAACTGAGGCAGGAGGAACGTGTCCCAGAGATGGAGCTTGTTCCCCTAGCTGAGACCAGGGTCCCGGGACCCCGGCCCGCATCCTCTTGTGGAGGGGCCTCAGGGAGGCCACACTTCTGAGTGCCCGGGGCGGAGGGGACGGAGCTCCAGAATCCAGGGTCTGCGGGACGAGGGCGCCGGGGTCCTGGACTCCTAGTCCCAGGGAGGTGGTTGCCGGGGCAGGGCGGGAGACTGAACTCCTGGGCCTGAAGGCGGAGACAGCTGGGGTCCAGAGTACCTAGTCCGAGGAGCACCCTCCTGCCCTGGTCTGGCGCCCGGCGCCTCTGCACACCCCGCCCTCCCCTCTTCCCTTCTCCGAGCCAGGGCGCGCAGCTACCCAGGTATGCGCAGCCCAAGTCTCGGGCGGGCCCCGGCCTGTCCTGCGAGCAGCGAGCATTCCAGGAAGCGGCCCGGGGACCCAGGGCTCCCCGAGTGCGGGCCCTCGGGGACCGGGTGTCCAGGCCAGCCCCGCCCCTCCCGTCTGCGAGATGAATGGCTCCAGGGGGCTGCGATCCCTCCCAGCCTCCTCCGTCTGCCCCATCTGCTTCCCATCCCAGCAGGAGTCATCACCTGCGCGAGGAGGGGCCTCGACTGGAATCTCGGGTGCCCGCGCTCTCAAGGGAGCCTGCGGAGGGGGTGTTCGGGGTCCAGGGCCCTCCCCCCATGTGTAACTTGTCTGTGCCCCTCTTCCCCCAGGTGGCTGCCCCCTCCCTCTCCTGGGATGTCAGGAAGGAGGGGGCCACCCGTGTCCTCCACAGGGGCCCCGCCGAGCCTGGGGGCCCCCAGCCCCGGCCCTCGGAGGTGGAGGAGGCGCTGACAGGTCTGGTAACCACCTGCTGCTTCCCAGTCCTCCTGGGCTTCCAATATGTAGAGGGAGGGCGACACCCACCCCTCCCCCCAGGCTCTCCCCGAACTATGCAGGTTTCACAGCCGGGGACACTGAGGCCCAGCAGACAGGGGGTGCATCTTGCTTTATTAGTGGCAGCTTTGAGCCAAACATGAGTCTCCCTGGAATTCCACATTCTGAGTTCCAGATTTGCAGGACTCAGGCCAGATGTGTGACCCATGGCTGTGATCCCAGTACTTGGGAAGCTGAGGCAGGATTGCCACAAGTTCAAGGCCAGCCTGGGCTACATAGTGAATTCAAGGTCAGCTTGAATTACATAGGGAGACCCTGTCTCAAAAATCAACCAAGCCGGGAAAAAAAAAAATCAACTAAGCTGGGTGTGGTGGTGCACCCCTGTAATCCCAGCACTGGGGAGGCTGAGGCAGGAAGATGCAAGTTTGAGACCAGCCTGGGCTACAAAGTGAGCTCAAAGCTAGCTTGAACTGCATAGCAAGACCTTGTCTCAAAATAAAATAAAATAAATTGCAGAACTCAGGAGGGTTTTCTCCACGTGGTTGAGGCCAGTGGGCAGAGGTGGGCTGCTCAGAGTTCAATTGTCACCTCTGCATTTGCTGGCTGTGTGAGCTGGTACAAGTCAGTCACCTCTCTGAGCCTGCAATTTGCCTTTTGAAGTAATAGTAATTTTTTTTTTTTTTTTTTGTACCGGGGATCGAACTCAGGACCTTGCTTTTGCCAGGCAGGTGCTTGTGCTGCTGAGCTATATCCCCCGCCCTGAAGTAATAGTAATTGGGTAATTATTAATCTGGAAGTTGGGCCTCACGCAAGTCCTAGAATATAGGGTCCCACACTTCCAGCTTTTGCAGGCTGCCCTGGGGCCCCGACTTGTTCCCGGTTTTCCCCACTGCTCTAACCCCAGTCCTGCCTTCCATTCACAGGTGCTCAGAGATGCGCCCCCACTCTTGCTGCTCCCTCCCCATCCTCCTCCTCTCCCTCTTCCCCAGTGCCCCTGTGGGGTGCCACCCCCCACCCTCCACGCTGCCCCCATTTCCGGCCCCAGAGTGGGATCTCCTGTCCCCCCGGGTAGCACTGTCCAGGGGCGCTCCTGCTGGGCCCCCTCTGCTCTTCCTGCTGGAGGCTGGGGCCTTTGGGGAGCCGGCGGGAGCCCCAGCTAACCGCAGTCGGCGTGGGGTGAGCGAGACAGCGCCCCCGAGTCGCCGGGGTGAGCTGGCAGTGTGCGACGCGGTGAGCGGCTGGGTGACAGACCGGAGAACGGCGGTGGACTTGCGTGGGCGCGAGGTGGAGGTGCTGGGCGAGGTGCCCGGGGCGGGGGGCAGCCCCCTCCGCCAGTACTTCTTCGAGACCCGCTGCAAAGCCGACGGTGCCGGGGAGGCCGGGCCTGGGGCCGGCGGAGGGGGCTGCCGCGGCGTCGACCGGAGGCACTGGGTGTCAGAGTGCAAAGCCAAGCAGTCCTACGTGCGGGCCCTGACTGCGGACGCCCAGGGCCGTGTGGGCTGGCGATGGATTCGAATTGACACTGCCTGTGTCTGCACACTCCTCAGCCGGACTGGCCGGGCCTGAGGCCCCTGCCCACGAACTGGTCCGACCTCGAAAAGAAGAGAACTGGACACTGAGGGCCCTCAGGGGAGGCCTGGCTGTTCACGGCCTCGGTTTGGGAACTTAAATGATCACAAAATCACGGCTTTCTGATTTTGAAAGCTCAATCCATGCAGGATGTGTGACGAAACCCCAAATGGGGTTTCAAAGGATGAGTAGGAGTTCTGGAGTAGCTTGAGGGTAATCCTGAGCATTATAACAATAACAATGGCCAATATGTACTGTGTGGTTATTGTTTATCAGCCCTGATACAGTACTCCTCAGATCAGCACTGAGGAATTGAGCATCAGAGGCCCTCAGCTTTAAGGTGCACACCACTCTATCCCAGAGCACACACTGCCTTGGCACCCTGGAGAGGAGCCGGGGTCAGGAAGTGGGTGGGTGTGGTACGAACTGGACTGTGCAAACACTTGGCTTGGGCTGCAGCCCTCCTTTCTGAGGTGGTGAGCTCACCATCATGGGGAGCAGAGGAGGGCGAACAGCAAGAAAGAGTTCAGGATGCTGGACAGTCCTGTCCTGGCTCAGAAGCTGGGGTCAGGTTTCTACCCCCCTCCCTTCCCTGTTGTAACCTTTACACCGCGTTAGGAAGGAAACTGACCTTAAAACTGCCTGGCTTGAATGAGACATGAGGTTCTGACCAACTGCTCTAGGCCCTGGTTGGGATCAGGGATCACTGGACACTGATAAGACTTTGAGTAGTATCGCAAAAATCAAACCAAGGACCCCAGAAAGCTTAATGGAATAGGGGGTCATGGGGACCCTGAGCCGAGCTGTAGAACGTGGCCTCAGTTTCCCCTGTCTAATGGTTGGACTGGGGGGGATGGAATAATGAAGGCTGAAGTGCAGAGGTCTTGACCAGAAGGCCAAAAGGTGACAAGGGAAATCCTTACACCCTCCAGTGCCCCAGACCTCTTGCCAACACACACTTTTTTTTTTTTTTTTTTGTCTTTTGGAGACAGGGTCTTGCTATGCAGTTCAGGCTGGACTTGAACTCACTTTGTAGCCCAGGCTGGCCTCAAACTCACAACGATCCTCCTGCCTCAGCCTCCTGAGTACTGGGATTACAGGCATGTGCCACCAACCTGACTCTCTCTTTTTTTTTTTTTTAACCATACTGGGGTTTGATGCCTGGGTGGTCTATATCACCAGCCTCTCCCCAACCTTTTAAAATTTTTACTTTGAGACAAAGTCTTCCTAAATCACTCACTCCAAGCGAAGCTCAATTTTTTTGTTTTTTAAAGCACAAATTTTTTTTTTTTTTTTTTTTTGTGTGTGTTTTTCTCCGGTACCAGGAACCGAACTCACGACCTTGCGCTTGCCAGGCAAGCGCTTTTGCCGCTGAGCTAAATTCCCAGCCCCTTAAAGCACAAATTTTTGATCCTCTTGCTTCAGCCTCCCAGAGTGCTGGGATTACAGGCGTGTGCCCCCTCACCGGGCTCACACACATTCTCTTAGGTCCAGCTTTGAGCTAAGGCCCTCGACAGCCCCTCTCCTGCCACCCCCAGGAATCTGGGCCCCTGGGAGGGTAGGGTCTGCTGCCTCCGTTTCTGTATCTCCTTTTCTGCCCTTTCCTGTGTCTCCCTCTGACTTCCTGCGTGTGTCTCTGGGTGAGCAGCGCCTGCCTCTCTTCTTGCTAAGCATTTCCCTGTGCGTTCTCCCCGGGACGCGCCCTCCTTCCATGCCCAGGTGGAAGTCTTCAGCCAAATCAAAGGCAGGCAGCACGGTGGCCGCCCGGGCGGCTCCAGCAGCCCTCGGAGGGAGGGGGAGCTCCGCGATGTCTGGAAATCGTTACCCCGAGGTGGGCAGGCCTGGCAGAGGGGGAGCAGCCAGGGGCTGTAGGAAAGCGGGTGTTTCTCAAGGATTCCCATGTGTGTGGGGTCTCTGTCCTGGTCCTCCTCTGAGTCTGTCCGTCTCCCTGCCCCCTTCCCTCCCCTCCCTGAAACTTTCTGACTTTTCTATTTCTTTTTCCGCTGCTTCTCTTTCTGCTTTCCCCGAAGTCTCCAGCCCTCCCCTAGATTTCTGTCTGCGGCCCTGGCCTCCTTGCAATATTCCTAGGTCTCTTTCCCGCTTGGTCCATCCAGATGCCTGCCGGCTCATCATTGGCTGCGACCAGGGCGGGCGGGACCTGTCACCAGGGCAACAGCAACAACAAGCCCGCTCCTGCGTTGGCAACCAGCGAGGGTGGGACCATGGCCTGTCGGACCCTAGCTCTGCGCTCTGGCCCCCCGTGGTCACCCACCTCAGGAAGGGATATGCCTGGATCCTGGCCCAACTGGCATCTCACCAGCAGTGGCACTGCTCACCACATTATCCCACCTGTGGCCTTTCCCCCACCCACTGTACGGGTGAGGGGACCCGGAGCTGAGGGAGGGGCCTGGGGGCCCAGAAACATGGGTACCGAGAAAGAAGAGCCTTGGGGTTTTGACCACTGTCTGCAAGAGGAGGGTCCTGGGGTCCTGGGCTGGAGGGAAGAGGGGCCCTGGACTCCAGGGGCTGGAGGGAGAAGGGAGGGGGCCCCTGAGTCTTTCTAGGTGGTATGCGGCACTTTCTCCTCAGTCCACAGTCTTGGAGCCCCTGTCCCCCGCCGCCAGGCAGGCTTTGCACATCTGGGATTTCGACGAGGTCATCAGCAGATGGGAGACGACCTCCGGCTTGGCGCAGGTGCCCAAGACCTACGGTGGGCCCTACGCACAGCCCAGGGCCCCAGAGCCTGCAGACCCCAGGCGGACACTGGGGATCAAGGATTTAGAGGAAAAGGTAGGGTCCCAGGATTCTGGAGTTGGCGGGAGAGGTGGGGCTGTGGACTGCACCTGAGTCCCCTGCCTCACCATGGGTCACTGCGTTGCCTTCCTGCAGCTCAGACACTGGCGACTCCCCCTGACCACAAAACCCCAGGACAGTGAGACGAAGGCGCAGTACAAGGGCTGGCCCACCCTGGACCAGAGCGCCAGCATCTGCGAGCTCCCTGACCACCACCCTAGGAGCCCGGCCCAGGTCAGAGAGGAGGAGCCAGAGTTGGGGGGATGCAGGGTGGGAGGGGGCTGACGTTAGGGACCAACTGAGATCCTGGGGTGTGGCCAGGGCCTGAGATGGATCCAGAAGGTGCCGAAGCTGGGGGTGGGGTGATTGGGAATTCAAAATTCTGGCTCTGGGATGGGTTCAGAGTAAGCAGAGGGCTTGAACTCAGCAGGCCAGGCTGGGGGTGGGACTGGAATATTCGGAGGAAGAGTAGGGGTGGGAGGTGGCATTGGGTTTACTTAAACAAGTAATGTGGAATTGCTGCCCGGCATGCATTTGCTCCCAGTGCCACAACAAAGTTGACTGGGGGTGAATTGGAAGGTTTGTGTTGTTTTGTGGCTGTGGGCTTCGATTAGAGCTCCTTGACCAGCAGGAAGTGTTTATACTGGGGTGGTTGGGGCCAGAGATAGCTCAGCGGCACCAGCGCCTGCCTGGCAAGAGCAAGGTCCTGAGTTTGATTACCCGGTACCAAAAAAAAAAAAAAAAAAAAAAGAGATTGGAGTAGGATTTGGGGAATGAAGCACCCTGGTGCGGAGCTGCTTGAGAAGGGCTCTGGGGGCAGAGTGGGAGGGCCTGGTCCAACAGGGCTGTCCTGGTGGAAGAA
>NW_004955559.1:1654058-1659786 GCF_000276665.1 Chinchilla lanigera
CAAAAAAAAAAAAAAAAAAAAAAGAGATTGGGGTAGGATTTGGGAAATGAAGCACCCTGGAGCGGAACTGCTTGGGAAGGGCTCTGGGGGCAGAGTGGGAGGGCCTGGTCCAACAGGGCTGTCCTGGTGGAAGAAGAAAGACATCGAGTCTGGGACCCTGGACCTGGAAGTAGTGTGACCTCTTCCTTGCCCATCCCTCCTTTCTCCCTGTCCCTCAGGCTCTAGTTCCCCGGACGTTCATGATACCTGACCAGGGTGTCCTGGACCAACATCAGCTCTATTTGACCACTTCAGCCCGAGACTTCCGCTTCTACCCCAAGTGAGCTGCATCCTTGCCTGCTTGCTGTTTTTTTTTTTTTGTTGTTGTTGTTGTTGTTGTTTTTGTCTTTTTGAGACAGGGTCTCACTATGCAGCTCAGGCTGGCCTTGAGCTCACTTTGTAACACAGGCTGGTCTCAACTTGCAAGGATCCTCCTGCCTCAGCCTCCCAAGTGCTGAGATTACAGGCGTGCGCCACCATGCCCAGCTCGCCTGCTTGCTCTGAATAGCCCTCCTGTACGGCCCTGCTGACCCTGGTGGGAGCCCAGTTCTTTTCTGACGGTCTCAGTCTTTGACTCCAGGATACAGCAAGAACCAAAGTTCTGACCCAGCTCCCACCTCTTTTTCAGCACCCAAGTTAGGGATTGTAGCAAACCCCTGTAATCCCAGCTACTTGAGAGGCCGAGGCAGGAGGATTCCAAGTTTGAGGCCTGGGCCATTTAGTGGTTTAAGGAGACCCTGTGTCAAATTTTAAAAAAAAAAGCTGGGATATAGTTCAGTAGTAGAGTGCTTGCCTAGCATCTAAGAGGCCCTGGATTCAATCCCCAGCACCCTCCCCCGAAAAAGGCACCCCGGTGTGCCCCTTGCAATCCTGGTGTTGGGGACCCACCCCAGGGTCTTGTTTAAAGCAAACGCTCTGCCACCGAGCTGCCCACAGTATTGAGCCTCAGCAACCCCTGTTAGGTTAGGAAGCCCGCCGCGCCACAGAGCCGGCTCAGACCTGGGGGCAGGCCCTAGGGCTCAGGGCGGAGCCTCCTTCGGTATTGGACCTGTGCTCCTTCCCAAGGAATTCAGACTCCGTGACTCCCCGGCCCGTTCCTAAAGGGTCCCTGACTCCTACGAATGTTCCTTCGCCTCAAAGCAGGAATTGGGGTTTATTCCTCCGGAGCAGAGGTCTCACTCAGGAACCTCCTCCTCCTCCCTCCCACAGGAAGGAGCTGTCTGGATACCCGCGCCGGGACGTGCTGACCTACTGGAACTTCGAAGGGGCGCCTCGGGGCCGGGGAGCCGGCCTGCAGCGGCCGAAGCTGGTCCGCCTGCCCCGCGCGCTCCCGGCGACGCCGGCCGTGCCGCACCGCGGGTCCCTGTCCCTGGCTCAGGAGTCCTACAGGCTCCCATCCCACCCGCTGCGCCGGCTGGACCGGTTTTGCCCGCTGGAGGCGCCCTGGGGCGGCCCCCACTGGAAGCCCCTGCCGGGCATCTTCAGCGTGCCCAAAGCCTACAGCACCGAGTCCTCCCGCTACGGCAGCCTGAAGCCGGAGCTGGTCTGAGCGGCGCTGAGCACGGGTCACGCCCGCTATGTCGGCAGGAACGGAGCACGCAGAAAGCCCGTCAAAGCTGTGGCGCATCTGAAAAACGCCCTTTCAGGGGGCAGGGTGCAACCCCCATTAAACCCAGGCCCCGCCCACTCCCGAACCTGCTCCTTGAATCCCGACTTCTCGCAAGGGTTGGATGTTGGGATGCTGTCTGGATCTCTAAGGGCGGGGTACACACAGGCCCCTGCTCTAGCACAGCACTTTGGGGGCCTCTAGGACTGGCTGGACCCTAAGACAGAAGCCACTCCCCTCCACAGAAGCAGGACTGGCACTCAAAGGGTGGCTTCTAGGGTCCCTGGGTGGCTCCAGCACCTCCTGGGTCAGAGCATCGACCCACAGAGACCTCCACGCGGGCCCTACCCGGGCAGGGACTTCTGCGTCCCACTTCCTGTGGCTCCAACAGGACCTGGGCTCTACCTCCTGTCACCTTCACCTCGGTGTCTCTGGAGCCACTGCCGCGCCTCAGCGACCTTGTGGCTTCTCGCCCCCAGGGGATTAGTGTCCAGGTTACCCCAGCTTGCTGCCACCACCAGGTGGCCTTGCCGCCCCCACAGCCCACAGGTATAAAGCCAGGGAGGTAGGCAGGGGCAGTAGCAAGATCGGAGATGCTCCAGGTAAGACGAGGCCCCCGGAGCCTCCCCTCTTCCAGGCTACACCGGAGAGGGACAGAATGGTGTCACAGGTGGAGGTGGCCTCATTCTAGAGGGTGACAGCCAGCAGCTTCTGCAGGATGAAGTGTGGAGCAGTGCACAGTGCTGCCATGTCCCCTGGGCTGTGGGGTGGGCCCCAAAGGGTTGGGCTGGTGGCTCTGACTGGGGTGGCCAGTCACAGCACCTGCGGCACTGGCCTTGCCCAGGAGCTGCTGCTGGGGCTGCTGCTGAGCTCGAGTGGGGTGTGGGCCTCCAGGGGGCTGCTGCGGCCCTTCTGCCGGCCGATCAACGCCACCCTGGCTGCCGAGAACGAGGCCTGCCCCGTCTGCGTCACCTTCACCACCAGCATCTGTGCTGGCTACTGTCCCAGCATGGTGAGTGGCCTGGGTGGGCAGATGCTGGCCTGACGGGGTCAGCTTGGACAGGGGGCCCCCCCAGCAGCACCAGGTGGCGGGAGGGAAGGTGTGGACGGTTCCAGGACCCCCAGAACCTGGGTCTGTGAGCAGGGAGTGCTCAGGTGAGGCCCGGGACCCAGCAGATAACCGCCAGCCCCGTCTTGGTCCCCAGATGCGGGTGCTGCCGACCGCTGTGATGCCTGTGACCCAGCCGGTGTGCACCTACCGCGAGGTGCGCTTCGCCTCCATCCGGCTCCCTGGCTGCCCACCTGGGGTGGACCCCGTGGTCTCCTTCCCCGTGGCACTCAGCTGCCGCTGCGGGCCCTGTCGCCTCAGCAGCTCTGACTGCGGGGGTCCCAGGGCCCAGCCCTTGACCTGTGACCTCCCCCACCTGCCAGGCATCCTCTTCCTCTAAGGACCCGTGAACGCTTCCTAATAAAGGCTTCTCAACCCGCATGCTCTCTGGGCGTCTTTCTGTGGCTTAGGCGACACGCACACTGTGGGTCCAGCTGCAAAAAACCATTTTATACAAATTCACAGTGTCCGAATTCTGGTAGAAAACAGGGTGGGGCAGGGGTGACTTCCAGCTCAGGAGGTGTCCATGGTTTCGCCTTCTGCAGCAAGAAGGGAGGCAGTTTGGTCAGTGTGGCCCAGAGGGTGACAACAGCGGGAGGAACACGGGGCAAGGCGGGACACTCACTGAGCTCGTTGAAGAGGAACGCGTCCTGGTACTCCTTCATGTACTGTGTGGAGCGGGACTCATCCAGGAAGAGGGAGTAGACCCGCTTGATGTCATCTACCTGTACCTCTGTGCCCTGGGGGAGTGAGAGGACTCAGGGGGGCCTGCCCTGTGACCCAGCCCGCCCCATCCCTGTGCTAGAGCTGGCAGGCAAGACAGGCTCCTGGGCGGGTTCAAATCCCACCTCTACCACCTCCCGGCTGTGGGCCCAGCCTTGGCCTCAGCGTCTTCCTCCAGGAGGTGGACTTGGCATCTACTTGAGGTCAACAGATACTGAGCACCTACTATGTGCCAGACCAGGAGATACAGAAACAAACCCAAGGAATGAAAACTCCCTGCCTTTGGGACTGGGGATTTAGCTCAGCCGCACAGCGCCTGCCTGGCAAGCGCAAGGTTGTGAGTTCAATTCCTGGTACCGAGAAGAAGAAGAAAAACTCACTGCCTTTGAAATCACGCTCTGGAGTTGGGGGGTCGGGGGGCACACTGGCCATCCCAGTGCTCCTGAGGCTGGGGCAGGAGGAGTACAGTGACTCAGAGGCCAGCCAGGGCTACATAGTGAGTTCAAGGCCAGCCTGGACTACACAGCGAGACCCTGTCTTAAAAAACCAAGCATCTACAAAGAGAACATCCTCCAGGCCTTAGCAACAAGCCCGTGTGGAGGGGCCACACCGGGCGCTGACCTTGCGTTTCCGGCACACGAGGCTGGCTGCAGTGATGAGCTGGATGGCGTAGCGCAGGGATGTCTCCAGCCCTATGCGGGTGAGCACGGTGTAGGCGTCCTCGCTCATCTCCACGTCCTCCTCCTCGCACCTGCAGTGGAGCCGGGTCTCTGGCTGTGGCACAGGGACCCTGGCCTCTCCCTCCCGGGCGTCTCCTAGCCATAGATGCTGAGGCTACACCTAAAACCTGGGTTTCCTGGCGCCCCCAAAGTGCCCCCTCCCTGCCCTGCAGAGGCCGTCCCAGCCCAGCGCCCCGTGTCAGGCACACCGCGCCTGCACACCGGATGCGCAGGATCTGCTTGGTGTCCTTCTCGCTGTAGGGCGAGGTGGAGACGATCAGCAGCCGGTCCAGCAGGTCGATGGGGATGCCGTGGGGGCTCTGGTAGCTAGTGCCCCGGATCCTGGGGGAGGAGGGCAGGCTGTCAGGTGGGGACTGCAGCAAGGGCTTTTGGTGCCCCACCCAGACCGTGCCACCCACGCTCTACCATGGCCTACGCAGAGGGCTAAATATGCTTGACCTTCAGCTGTAGCTCACGTCACCACACAGCTGCATCAGTCCCAGGGCACCGCCCACGGGGCGCTCCTGGAGCGAGGTATCTATGTCCAGGATTACTGGATCAAGGTCCCCTCCCTCTGCAGAGCGCCGCAGGGCAAGGAACTTCGGCTGTCCTGGGCCCTGCTGCGCGTGAGCAAGCCCAGGCCTGGCTCGCCGTGGGCAATGGGAGACACTGGCAGTCCTTCCACAGTCACAGCAGCTGCACCCACAGTCGGTGGGAACACTCAGTTAGCAACCAGAGAGCCACTGGTCCGGAGGAAGCACACGGAGTTGCTGACAGCCTCTGGTTACACTTTCATCAGTCAGCAAGAAGGGAGGCTGAGGCAGAAATTCAAATTCAAATTCAAATTCTAGCCCAGCCTGGGCAGCTTATTGACTTAGCAAGACCCTGTCTCAAAATAAAAAATAACATAGCACTGGGGAGGCCAAGGTAGGAGGATCGCTGCAAGTTTGAGTTCAAGGCCATCCTGTACTACAGATGGAGACCCTGTCTCAAAAACAAAAACAAAAACAAGTATCAAAATAGGGATGCGGGTGCTGCCTGAAAGTATCCATCTACAGGAATGACAGAGGGGAAGGTTTCTATGTGCCTTTTTGTAAAAATGGAAAATCTGGAAAGACTAAAAGAATACATTTTATATCTGGACTTTTACAAATAAAGATGGCTATTATAATGGGAAAAAAAACCATCAAAATAAAAAGTAAAGCCCCCTGAATGCAAAGGTGACCACTGGAGATCGGTCTGCCTTCTGAAGCAGAGGCCCCAGAGCTCAGACCCATCCTACCAGTTACTCCCACAGGAATGAGGGGCCCCGGGGCATACTCTGCCTTTTCCCTCTAGCCAGACCGTCATCCCCATGGAGGAGCCCTGGGTAATCATGACTATAGAGGAAAAAGAAAACAGCCTGTTGCTAGACACAGGTGCAAGTCTCTCGGTCCTTTTTTTCAATCCTGGCCTTCCTTCCAGCCATCACACCTCAGTGAAAGGAGTCACTGGTGAGGAGGTAATATGCTATTTTTCATAACCTTAGGCTGT
>NW_004955559.1:1659886-1692033 GCF_000276665.1 Chinchilla lanigera
AGCCATTGATATTTTCCTACTAATCTGTCCATAACTCTGTAATGTTTGTATTGTTCCTATGCTATTTCATAAATGGATGTATGTTTATTACTATGTGTTTCCCACAACAACCATTGAGAATAGTCAATGAATATTCAATTGGTCACTCATGTATAGCTCTATTTATTTTCTTTAGAAGCCATTTTGAAGATACCAAAGTATAGTACAACAACCATTGATGATAATCTACCACTCTTGTCTGTAACTCACTATTATTTGTCTATTTGTTTTCCTGAGAAACTATCCTATAGATAACAATATGTAAAACAACAACCACTGACAACTACCACTTTGTAATTCGGTAAGCCCCCCTATTACTATGTTATCCTTCTTTTACTCTTTAAAATAAAAAAATAAAATAAAATAAAATAAAAAAATAAAAGTAATAGCTGGGCATGGTGGTACACACCTGTCATCCCAGCAATTGGAGTAAATCATTGTGAGTTTGAGGCCAGCCTGGGCTACATAGTGAGTTCAAGATCAGGCTGAACTGCATGGTGGGACCATGTCTCAAGAAAACAACAGAACAAAACAAACGACACAAGCTCGAGGTCCTGAGCTGGATTCCCAAAAAAAGAAACAAAAAATAAAACACAAGGGCTGGGAACATCGTGCAGTGTGAAGGCCCTGGGTTCAATTTGGTACCACCAAAAAAAAGTCTAGCCTATAGGACACTCACCCGAGATCACAGCCTACAGCACCACCCCGAGTGTCTGAGCTCCACACACACAACAGAAGACCTGTCGGGCCACCACTGCCTTCCTGACTCGGGGGACACTAACCGGAACTTTGCTCTGCAAAAAGGCAATGGACATGGTGCTAAACTGATCAGGAAATAACCCTTGCTTACAGTGCAGGGGCAGAAAGTCAGCTCATCCACCTCAGTGGGAGCAGGGGCACAGGCCACTTGAACACTGACTTGCTGCTCTGCCCGCCTGGGAGTGATGAGGATTACAATGGTGATTTAAAAACCACATGAGGGCTGGGGATTTAGCTCAGTGGCAAAGCACCTGCCTGGCAGGTGCAACGTCGTGAGTTTGGTTCCTGGTACCGAAGGAACCCGCCCCCCAAAAAAGAAACCACATATGAATCTGAGCAAGTAGGCAGATCCACAAATGCAGAATCCAGCCTGTAATCCCAGCACTCAGGAGGCTGAGGCAGGAGTATCGCCATGAGTTTGAGGCTAGCCTGGACTACACAGTGCGCAGGGGCCAGCAGGCCTCCTTGTGGGGCAAAGCTGCCTGCATGCCCCAGGCTGCTGGCTGTCTTGTTAAGAGAAAAGAGCAGCTCTCTTCACTTGCCTTAAATCAATAAATAAACAAGGAATCTTAACAAAAAGGACTGGTTGTCTCAGCTGCCTCCTCACAGATGTCTCTGTCCTGCCCCTGCGCAGTTCCCAGGTGCTGATCTGCAGGTCCCTAAGCACAGGTCCCTACCACTTTTTCTCTTTTTTGCAGTGCTGGGGATTGAACCCAGGCCTCTCACCTGCTAGGCAAATGCTACACCAAGAGCTGCATCCCAGCCTCTTATATGCTGAGACCGAGTCTCCCTAACTTACCCAGATTGGCCTTGAATTCCTATCTTCCTCCTTGGCCTCCTGAGTAGCTGGGATTATTGAGGCATGTGACACAACCCTTGCCAGGGCCGGCCACCTTCTAGACACATGATCCTGGGAAGTCACTGGACTTTGCCGACCTGACCTAGGAAATGGGGCTGAGATGTTCTCCACCCCTTGAACTTGTTTGTTAGTGAGATGGGAATCAAAACCAGGGCCTAGTGCAAGCTAAGCGTGTGTCTGACCAGAGCTACATGCAGCCCCTCCTGAGCTGCTACAGAGGTGCGAGAAGTCCTTCCAGGAAAGCACCCAGCGTGGCCCAGCCCAGCAGGGCCGCCTGTCTTCCACTTCCTTTCTGCCTCCTGCGTGCAGAACCGTAGATGAACAGGCAGAGGTGAGCTGGGACAATGGGCATGGCTGCCAGGACACCGTGGTGGATGGTCTCAGGTACCATGCTTTGGATCTCAGGAATTTATCCACTGCTTGCTTGCTTATTTCTTTTTATTTTTTTCTTTTTGGTTTTTTGAGACAGGGTCTTGCTGTGTAGCTCAGGCTGGCCTTGAACTCACTATGTAGCCCAGGCTGGCCTTGAATTGGTGGCAATCCTCCTGCCTCAGCCTCCTGAGTGCTGGGATTACAGGTGTGTGCCACCACACCTGGCCTTCACTGCATCTTTAGATAATACTAAGAGTTCCAATGAGTGAGTGCTTAAGTCCCGGCAACTTATGTAATTACAGTGATTATGTAGTGTCTACCAAGTGTCACTGTTATCCTCTCCAAATTGAAATAAACATCCCTCAGCATCTCAAGGGTTTGCTGAAGCCCCCTGGGGTGCTTCCCAGGTCTGGAAACTGCAGCCAGTAGCACTCCAGGGCCCAGCAGGCTTCCTCATGGGGCAAAGCTGCCTGCACACCCCAGGCTGCTAGCTGTCTTGCTGAAGAGAAAAGAATAGCTCTCTTCCCTACGCTGGGGTGTAGCGCTGTGGTAGTATACCGGCCTAGCACGAGGGAGGCCCTGGGCTCAATTCCAGCATAGGAAAAAAAGAAAAGGGAAAAAAGGAGCTGGGTGCGGGGGCGCACGCCTGGAATCCTAACACTCAGGAGGCTGAGGCAGGAGGCTCACTGTGCGTTTCAAGTTAGCCTGGGCTACAGAATGAGTTCAAGGCCAGCTTGAACTACACAGCTAGACCCTACCTCAAAAAAAAAAAAACAAGCCGGCTGTGGTGGTACACACCTGTATTCCCAGCACTTGGGAGGCAGAGGCAAGAGGATCTTTGTGAGTTCGAGACCAGCCTGGGCTACAAAGTGAGCTCAAGGCCAGCCTGAACTTCGTAGCAAGACCCTGTCTCAAAAAAAAAAAAAAAAAAAAAAAAAAAAAGAAATAACAAAAAAGCAAGAAAGCCCACAAAGCACACTCTCCTGTCTCAGCCACTGCAGCAAGGAGCCCCATCTACCCAGCGCTGCAGCTCGCACCGGTGTACCCTGCGGCCACACCCCTGCCCCAGGGCCGCTGCTGCCACTCACCGTGTGATGCCCCGGTTGGTGGCCATGATGAGGACAGGTGCCATGTCACTCTCCAGGGCTCGGTTGAGGAAAGAGAAGCTCTCGATGTCCAGCATGTGGACCTCATCGATGAAAAGCACCTGTGGGCGGTGGGGCGCAGGTCAGCTCCCCGTGCCTCCCCCGGCCACCTGCGTCCTCGGGCCGCTCGTGTGGGATGACCTGCTCACCCCCGGGATGATCTCCGCCTTGCCCTCCTCGCGCCACTCCGCCACCTTGGCGTTGATCTGCTCTCGGACTTCTGACTTGATCTCCCCTGTGTCACCTGCAGGAGACAGAGGCGACATGGGGAAATCCGGAGAGGCAGGGTCCAGGCCTGGAGTGGGGGCGGCAGCGATGGGAGAGCAGAAGGGAGGCGCCAGTTTCCGAGGCTGCGGCCGAAATGGCCGTGCAGAGGAGGAATGGGGCGACAGAGGGCAGGGAGCTGCCCCCAACACAGCACCAGAGAGACTGACAGAGGGCAGGGACACGGGCGGGGCAAGGAAGGGGGGCCAAGCCAGGACACAGGGACAAGGTGTCCCGGGAAGCCACCAGAAGCAGACAGCCTGACCTGAGAAGAGCGCCAGGAAGCCCTGGGTGCGGGAGTTGATGACATCGATCTCGTGCAGGGACACAGTGTGCACCACCTCCTTGCGCTTCTGCAGCTCCCCATCCGGGCACTGCACAAACTTGGTCTGCAGGGCAGGTGGGGCGGTATGAGGGCTGGAGCTGGACGCTGTCTGGCCAGCCCAGGGTCCCTCAACACCGCTGACGGGCACGGGGCTCCCGGAGGACCTGGCACGGCACGTGGGGCTGCAGAGTGGCAGTGCCAGGCTGAGGGTCCCAGGGAAGACCCCAGAGGACGCAGGGACCTGGCGTGGAGATGATGGGAAGAGACACAGAACGTCTGGGCACCTGGTGGCCAGGGGCAACAGAGCCCACACGCACCTGGGAGCCCATGGCGTCGTAGTCACGGGCACGTGTGAAGGAGCGGCCCAGCTTGGAGATCTTGCCAGTGGCCTTGTCGATTGTGATCACGTCCCTGAGGCCGGGCAGGGCGGGAGTGAGGAAGCGGGCGGCGGCCCAGGTCCCCACGCCCGGCTCCCTCGAGGGCCCCAAGCCTCACCCGGCCTGGACCTTGTCCTTGGTCAGCGACTCGATCATCTTAGTGCCCAGGTCATAGATGGTCTCCATCTCCGTAGTCTTGAGGGTCAGCTTGCCCACCTTGGAGCCCTGAGAGGATGACAGCCAAGGAGGGGCTCAGCAGGCACCACCTCTGATCACACAGCTCCAGCACGGGCACGGCCCAGGGAACTCTTGGCGAGAGGGGCACATGTACAGTAACACCCACCGAAGTCACGCCCACAGAGCCCGGCGAGGGGGTGCACGCCCGCAGCCCCAGCCGCTCAGGAGGCTGGGGCAAGAGCATTGCAAGTTTGAGTCTAGCCTGGACAACTTAGAGACTCTGTCTCAGAGTGACATAAAACGGGGTGAGAACATAGCTCAGTGGCTATAGCACAGTGCAAGCTCAGCACTCAAGCTTTAATACTGCAAAAAACAAAAAAGAAAAACAAAACCATGCAAGACAATGTAGTTATACATTAAATCTATTTCCAGCTGAGTGCACGTCCATCATCCTAGCACTCAGGAAGCTGAGGTGGGAGGGTCACTGCAAGTTCAAGGCCAGCCTGGGCTCCATAGTGAGAGCCCAGCAGGGCCCCTGTCTCAAAACAAAAAATCTATTTCCATTAGAAACAAGGAGCAAAGGTAGTTAAATCTTGGAAGCAGTCTATATGTCCATCAATAGATGAATGGATAAGAAAATGCACTATTTACACAAATGGAGTACTACTCTGCTATAAAAAGGGATAAATTTGAGACTTTCGTAGGAAAATGGATGCACCTTGAGACTGTAGTGGTTTGTTTTTTTCGTTTGTTTGTTTTTTGTTTTCCGGTACCAGGGATCGAACTTGCACTTGCCGGGCAGGCGCTGTGCCACTGAGCTAAATCCCCAGCCCC
Source organism: Chinchilla lanigera (assembly GCF_000276665.1). Classification (NCBI taxonomy): domain Eukaryota; kingdom Metazoa; phylum Chordata; class Mammalia; order Rodentia; family Chinchillidae; genus Chinchilla; species Chinchilla lanigera. The sequence continues at coordinate 1,665,038 of NW_004955559.1, forward strand.
AGACCATAGTGTTAAATGAAGTAAGTCAGACACACAAGCTTAAATATTACATTGCTTCTCTTATTCAAGAAGCCCAATGGATAAGTAATTTACAGAGCAAAATAAAAGATAATCAGAATAGAGAGATGAGACAGATCTTTTGCAAATGAAAAGGGGACTAAGAGATAGAAGGGAAGGCAGAAAAGGAGCAAATGGGACATAAGGCAGAGAAATGGAAGGTGACCAGGGTTCAGGTGAATGGGCTTAAGTATATTTTAAGTTTTCTTTCTCTTTTTTTGCGTGTGTATGCAGTAAGGATTAAACCCAGGCAGGGCCTTTGCACTGAACTACATCCCCAGCCTTTGCTTATTTTTTGAATCAGTGTCTCATTAAGTTGCTGAACTGTCCCAGGCTGGGTTTGAACTTGCCATCCTCCTACCTCGGCTTCCCAGGGTGCTGGCACTATAAGCAGGCACCATTAAGTTTTCTTTCTCTAAGCATCTCAGGATCTTAGGAGCACCTGGAACTTAATGTATAAAGGAGAACTATAAGCCAGGCATGGTGGCGCACGCCTGTAATCTCAGCACTCGGGAGGCTGAGGCAGGAGGATCCTTGTGAGTTCGAGACCAGTCTGGGCTACAAAGTGAGCCTAAGCCCAGCCTGAACTGCATAGCAAGACCTTGTCTCAAAAAAGATTTAAAAAAAAAAAAAAAAAAGTTACAGATAAATGGTGATGCACAAAGCTGAAGGAGAACACTACTAAAGCAGACTGAACCATGGTATGGTGGCGCACCCCCGTGATCCCAGCACGCAGGAGGCTAAGGGAGGAGGATCCCCAAGAATTCAAGGCCAGCTTGCGCTACATAGTAAGATCAAGGCCAGCCTGAAAAACACAGCAAGACCCTGCCCCCAAAACAAAACTACAACCCAGAAGACTTAAAAGGCATAAAACATAAAACCCTAGCAGCTCCCTACATGCATGAGGGCTGGGGGTGGCGCGTGTGGGCACTAAGCCATTGGAACCCCACACAGCAGGGCCTGGTGCCTAACCCAGAGGGGTGGGCCACAGGGGGCCTGCAGACTGCCTCTCACAGCACCTCCACCTCGGTTTACCTGGTCCCAGTGTCCCAGTGTCCCCACAAAGGGATAAACCACTGCCACTGAGGCAACCCCACGGCAGGCGTGCAGGCGGCTCGGGTCTGCAGCTGGTTCGTCCTGCTGGCTTTGGACCTCAATGCAGCCCTGGTGGCCCGCCCCACCCCAGGGACCGGAGCAGACGCACACTCACCGTCCCTGTCGCTGGCCGATCGATCTGGATCTCTACCACCTCCCCTTCGATGATCTCGGTTTCCTCCCTAGCCAGAAAGAGAGATGAGGACAGCGGCCAGGACAGGGGCCGCCAGGACGGGACAGGGGCTGCCAGGATGGGACAGGGGCCGCCAGGATGGGGCCCCCAACCCCCAGGCCCGGCAGCCGCTTACTTGATGCGGACGCCAATGGAGCGGCGGAAGGCCTGTGTGAGTGCCTCGGTCTTGCTCATCTCCAGGGAGAAGATCTCGCTGCCGGCGATGGCCGTGAACGGGGTGTCGGGGCCCAGGGCCTGCGCCATGCCTGGGGACAAGGCGGGCTGGGCTGTCAACAGCTTCTGGCACCAGGGCCGGATGCCTCCTCCAAGGTGGGCAGTTAGGGATCCTTTGCTGCCACGCTCCCTTCCCTCCAGGAGGGGAGGAGCCGCCCTGTCCTAGCTGCTTCCATGTGAGCTCGGTTCACCTGACAAGAGACCATGTCCACGGCCACGTCCCCGACTGGGAGTCCCTTAAAATCAAGGGTCGGGACTAACTCAATCATGTGTCCCCTGGGCAAAAACCTGGCCGTCCCTTCACTCCAAGCTGCCGTACTCTGAAGCCTGAGAGGTGGGAGTGAGTGGTGCACAGAAAGCTTCAGAGGCAGTGAGGTGTGAGCAGAGTTTTGAAGGCTGGACAGGAGTTCAACACAGAAGATGAAAAACAGTTGTGGCCCAAAGATCACAAATCACTAGCAGGTTGCAAGAGAGACTGCACATCTTTCTCTTCTTCCTTAGTATTAGAACCCTCCTTTAATCACAGTAGCAATAATCCAAATTATAACAATTAAAAACAAAAAGTCCCTTCAATGTCAAGCCCCCTCTGCAGCAGAGTAAGAATATATGATCAATTTCTGGTCAATAAGATAAAAGAAAAAAGTTGTGGCATTTCCAAGAAAGCTATCTCAAGGGAGCTAACTCTGTGAGGTACAACTTCATTGCAATTCTGCTTTAGTCCTGTTACCTGGAATGTAAGTAGGAAGGCTGGAGCTTAGGCAGCCAACTTAGAACATAAGGTAATCTTGACAGGTAAGTAAAGCGGAGAATGTTAAAAAAAAAAAAAAAGGGGGAGAATGTTGAGGCAGGAAAATAGAGGGCTGCATGCAACTGCACACTAAGCCCTAAATGGCAAATGTCTAGATTCTTCTGGGTGAGACAGTGAATGCTGAGTGTCTGTGCCACTGCCTTCTTTGGCTGTATGTGAAACTGAGCAGAACCTGACCCTGACTTAGATGGTAGGGACTATTGGCCCCAGGAGGCCTCTTACCCATGGCGATGGCAGTCTTCCCGGTCCCCGGCTGGCCAGCAATGAGGACTGCCCGCCCAGCAATCTTCCCCTCTCGGATCATCTCCAGCACCACACCGGCCGCTCGCCGGGCTGCCAGCTGACCCACCATTCCCTGGGAAGCCTAAGGGTAGGAGGCATGAGGGTACATGTGGGCAGTCTTCCTGCCTGGCCAGGGAGGTGACAGCAGAAACTGCTGCCTAGGTCTTTTGAGAAAACCCAAAACGGGGGGCTGGGGATTTAGCTCAGCGGCAAAGCGCCTGCCTGGCAAGCGCAAGGTCGTGAGTTCGGTTCCTGGTAGCAGAGAAAAACCAAAAAAAAAAAAAAAAAAAAGAGAAAACCCAAAACGCTCTTCTCTGGTTGTTTAATTCTTTTGAGACAAGGTCTTGCTGTGTTGTTCAGACTGACTTTGAAGTCACTATGTAACCCAGGCTGGGCTCTAACCTGCCATGACCCTCCCACCTCAGCCTTCCAAGTGCTGGGATTACAGTCATTAACCACCATGCCTGGCTCCATCCCAATTTTTTAGAGCCAGTAGAATTCTATGTGTGTGGTACCATAGCCTGTAATCCCAGCACCCTGAAGGGGGCTGAAATGGGAAGACTGCAAGTTTGAATCCAGCCAGGGCAAGACCCTGTCTAAAATGTAAAAAGAGGGGCTGGGGATTTAGCTCAGTGGCACAGCACCTGCCTGGCAAGTGCAATGTCATTAGTTTGATTCCCGGTACCAGAAAAAAAAACAAAAACCAAAACAAAACAAAAATCAGAAAAAATAAAATGTAAAAAGAATCTAAAAGAAGATCTGGTAATATACTTCAGTGAAAGGCCCCTGGGTTCAATCCTGGTTACAGGAGAAAAAAAAAAAAAAGAAAAAAAAGAATCTAAAAGAAGATCTGGTAATATACTTCAGTGAAAGGCCCCTGGGTTCAATCCTGGTTACAGGAGAAAAAAAAAAAAAAGAAAAAAGAAAGAAAAACCACTTCTACATATGGCTGAATTTTTTTTGGTCTTTTCATGAGACAGGGTCTCGCTCTGCAGTTTAGGCTGGCCTTGAGCTCACTTTGTAGCCCAGGCTGGTCTCGAACTTGCAACGATCCTCCTGCCTCAGCCTCCCGAGTGCTGGGATTACAGGCGTGCACCCGGCTTGAATTTTCTAACTAGGCATCAAAATGTCTGAGAGGTCTGAGCGCAGCCCACATCCCCCAGGGCCCGGGACCCCTGCCTCTGGTCGTCATGACGCAGCCTCCCTCCCACCCAGACCCCTTCCTACCTGGCGAGGCTCCAAGGCATCGTCCAGCCCGAGTCCCCGGATGTGGGAGTGCGCACCTGCACATGCAGAAGAACAAGAGGCTTGGCTTCCCACTGCTCACAGCAGCACGAGGCAGTGGTGAGGCTTCAGAGAACACCTTTCTCCATGAGATGGACCCATGTCTCCCCCTCCCAGGGGACAGCTCCGAGGACGCGCTGCACTGGGCTAAGAGCACTGCCAAGTCATTAGCCATATCGTCGTCCCAGGAACTGATCGGAGGACTAATGCTGAGCTTTGTGCTCGCGGCTTACACAGCATTCACAGGAATTTGTTTCCTGCCATGTAACCCTGAGAAACAGAGCCCAGCTACTGTCGCCTTGGGATACGTCAATGACAACAGCCCCCAGGTCTTTTTTGGAGACAGGGTCTTGACGTATAGTTCAGGCTGGCCTCGAACTCAGTGATCCTCCTGCCTCAGCCTCCTGAGGGCTGGGATTACAAGCGTGTACCACTATGCCCAGCCCAGGTCCTTATTTACAAAGTGCTCAGAGAGGTGAGGGTCCACACTCCAGACTACACAGCCCGGGAGATTCCAGTGCTTTTCACCAGTACACGGAAAACTGCAGCTCATGGACATCTACGTGCCTTTGTAACTAAAGCCTGATGGAACCCAGGCCATGACGGGCTGCTTTTACACTGCGACAGCAGAGCTGAGTAAGTTTCAACAGAGAAAAGATCTGGTGTTTCAAGAAGTCCTGCCACCCCTGTGCTAGCCTGGGGGTACCCAAGGGCAGTGACCAGGCACAGCTGGTCCCGTGGTGTCCTCAGCTCCCAGCAGGGCCACGCTTTACCAGGTAGAAGAGCGCCAGCACAAGCGGCAGGTGCTATATTCAATTATGCTTTTGGATATTACTTTCACCAAAGGGATTTAGCTCCACTTACAGACGAGGAAACTGGCACAGCAAGCAAGGAGCTTTTGGCCACACAGCGCAGAAGCAGCAGTGCTCAGAGAACCCAGCAAGGAGTGCCCGGCCACACGGGTGCCCACAGTCCCACCCCCCCAGCGCCCGGCTGGCCCCGCTGGGCCTCAGCCTCCTGGGCGACCTGGGCCCTGAAACTCAGCTACCTCAGCGAAACTGGGGTCAGTCACACTCGCCCTCTTGGGGACACTTCAAGGGCTCACAGCGGGCAGACCCACACACTTGCGGTCACCTGCAGTCTGCTCTGCCCGCCTCGTGCGGGCACACAGTCCAGATCCCTGCAGGGAGCACAGGCTGGTGTGCCGAAGACACAGGACCCCACAGGCACCCAGAGAAGCCGCAGTTGTGACAGCCTGGCACCACCTCCCAGGAGCCCGCCCTGGGACTCGGGATCTGGCCACCTCCTTCTCCCCTGGAGGGGGGGGCAGGGGCACAGGCAGGGGCCGTGGGTGCCGAGCCCGCCCGCACACTCACCGATGCGCTCGATCCTCGTCACATCGCGGATCTCCGGGACTTTGGTTGTGGCGGCCTGGGGCGCAGGAAGACACATGAGGAGGGCCCTTGTGGTGCCCTCCGTCTCCCCTTCCCGCCTCCACAGGCAGGCAACAGCCCGAACCCCAGTCCCGGCCACTGCACTCAGCTGTCACCAACGGCTCGGTGATCAGCCCCTACGACACTCTCGGGAAGACAAGGACAGTCTAGTCACAGCCCTGGCCCTGTTCTCAGGGCCCGGCACCCAGGAATGACGCGTGAGTGATGATGTCCTCCTCATCCCCAGTAACCACGAACTCTGGACTTGACCCCGCGACTGCCTCACAACCCTGTTCACACCGCCGGCTCCCTGCTGCCTTCAGGCCAAGCACATGTGCAGTCCTGGCCGGCCACCCCTCACGACATCTGGCATCAGTCCCTCAGGGAGGCCCTTCCTGACCACGGCCTCCCCTCGTCTCTTGTTCACCTTGGGCCTCAGTGTTTGTGGTCTGAATAAATGATAGGCTAGCTGGGCATGGTGGTGCACGCTTGTGATCCCAGCACTCAGGAGGCTGAGGCAGGAGGGTGGCCAGGAGTTCAAAATGCATTTGAGGCCAGTCTGAACTACATAGCAAGAGCTTGTCCCCCCCCCAAAAAAAGCCCAACAAACATGTACACACATGTTCACAGCAGCCCTATTCCTAACACCCCAAAGGTGGACACAACCCCAGTGCCCGAGGAATAAATGAGATGTGCTCTAGCCATACAACGGCATTTTATTCAGCTGTAAACAGGAAGGAGGTTCCAACACCGGCTGCAACATGAACTCTGAAAACATCGTGCTGAGTGAATGAGGCACCCACACAGAGGGCCACATACTCATGGTTCCATTTACATGAAAAGTCCAGAACAGGCCAGACCAGAGGGAGAAAGTTGACAGTGGCTACCTAAGTCTGAGGATGGGAAAGAAATATGGAAAGGTTTGAGGGTATCAGATAAGACGTTTGAGGTTTCTTGTTGGGGTAATGACAATGTGGCCAGGAGTGGTGGCACACACCTGTAATCCCAGCACTTGGGAGGCTGAGGCAGGAAGATCCTTGGGAGTTCAAGACCAGCCTGAGCTACAAAGTGAGCTCAAGGCCAGCCTGAACTGCATAGCAAGACCCTGTTTCAAACACACACACACACACACACACACACACACACACACACACACACACACACATTGATTATGGTGGCTGAATGTGGTGTTGCACAGCTGTAATCCTAGCACTCAGGAAGTTAAGGCAGGGGGATGGCCATGAGTTTGAGGCCAGCCTGGGCTACAAAGTGAGTTCAAGGCCAACTTGAACTGCATAGGGACACCCTGTCCCACAGAGACAGTAAATATTGATTATGGTAATGGCTGCACAAGTCCGTAAACAGACTAGCTGTACGCAGGTAAACTGTGTGCAACAAGCATTATACCTTAATAAATGTTTGTAATCCCTGCTACTCGGGAGGCTAAGGCAGAAATATAGCAAGTTCAAGACCAGCCCAGGCAACTCAGCAAGACTTTATCTCAAGTAAAACAAAACTAAACCTAGACAGTGGGTTCTTTGATGTCCCTCACATTTTTTCAGGTACTCAGGACATTCTATAATTTGTTTTCTTTCATCTTTTGTTCTGTTGAGACAGGGACTCACTATGTAGCTCAGACTGACCTGGATCGAACTCACAGTGATCCTCCTGCCTCAGCCTCCCACAAGTGCTGGGATTACAGGTGTGCACCCTTACAGCCAGCTATTTCTAACAAGTAAAGGGAAGCCTAAGAAGCCAGCATGCTAACCCAGCTCCTCAGGCACCTGTCCCAACCCTCGTTCCTTCCCTCAGCTTTCTCCTCTTCCTCAAGACAGGGCGTGAGGCATCGGCTGGAGGAAGCGTCCTCTCTCAGGAGTCATAAAGTGAGACTCCGGCCCCATATGGCCACAGTCTGCCCCTCTGCTGTGTGACAGAAGAGTGGGGGACCCGGGAGTATGAACTAGCCCTCCTGCAACTCCTTTCAGAGACTAGGCACACCCCCTGCACCCACATGTACACACACACACACACACACACACACACACACACACACAGACTCACCCTCCATGGGGGGGGGGGCACAAACAAGGACTCTGGAATCCCAGAGGCCCGGGATTTGCTCTCTGACATAAACAGACCCCATAAGCAGAAATTGCTTAAGACAAGGTCTTTTCCTTTCACTGTAGCTCTCTCTTACACCCTGCTGCTCAGGGACCCAGTGAACCAAGGTCATCTTAAGACTCAGTCCTGGGTTGGGGTTGTAGCTCAATGGTCACGCTGATTTCCAGGACTATAAACATGCTACCGAAAAACTCAGTTCTCCAGCCAGGCATGACAGTGCACGCCTGTAATCCCAGCACTCAGGAGGCTGAGGTAGGAGGATCATTGCGAGTTCAAGACCAGTGCGGGCTACAAAGTGTGCTCAAGGCCAGCCTGAACTGCATAGCGAGATCCTGTCTCAAAAAGACAAAAAGAGAAAAAAATAAAAAATAAACACACTACCAAATAACTCAGTTCTCCAGCCGGGCATGGTAGTGCAGCGGGCCTGGAAATTCAGCACTCAGGAGGCTGAGGCAGAGGGATCCCTGTGAGTTCCCGGCCAGCCTGGGCCACCTAGTAAGTTCAAGGCCAACTTGAACTACACAGCAAGACCCAGTGTCAAAAAAAACCAAAACACCTCAGTACTGCCACACCCTCCTACATCCAAATTTCCTTAGTAGGACTTGTGGTCATTGCCCTCGTTCTCCTCTAATTCCCTAACCACTTCCTGCTCCTTGCCACAGTCACAGCAACAGAAGAAACTCTCTCCCTGCCCTTCCTCCCTCAAGAGTCGGGGGTCACTGCCAGGCATGGTGGGGCACGCCTGTAATCCCAGCACTCAGGAGGCTGAGGCAGGAGGATCGTTGCAAGTTTGAGAACAGCCTGGGCTACAAAGTAAGCTAAAAGCCAGCCTGAAATGCATAAGGACACCCTGTCTCAAAAAAAAAGGAGCACGGTCACCATGGGGCCCAAACCATCTGGAAGCCCAGCCCTGCCCCCAAGTTTACATCCTTTCTTCATGCGTATGTTTCCAGAGCAGGTACCTGGCCCGTTGCACCTGGTCTCATAGCTTTGGGTCTCACTCACTGATTGAAACATTCAAGCAGGAACTTACTGAGCACTGGCAAGAAGAGGCGACCTGTGTACGGTGCTAAAAGCAGCAAAACGGCCAGAACAGAGCCACGACGGGAGCCCGGCCTCTGCCCCAATCCTTCCCCCGTCCCACTGACACAGTTTTAATTCCCATCACTCGTTCTGCTAAAAACCCATCAAGAAGCCAAAGATATAGTTCACCCGCACAGCGCCTGCCTGGCAAGCGCAACGTCCTGAGTTCGATTCCCGGTACCAAACTATATAGACAAATAAACGCCCACCAAGGGACCTCGTGTTCTCAAGCATACAGGATAGGATCGCATTTGCTCTTATCCCATGGAACTCAGATAAATTTGCACCACGAACAGGATGCTACAGCCCTCATCAGACTGGGGCAAAATACTGCAGCATGGGCCGCTGACTGCGCCCACAGTTGGAGCTGGAGTTTATACCGCGATGGGGATCAAACCTAAGATTCCAGGAGCCCACCCTGTTTTACTTTCTTCTCTAAGACCCAGGACACCCAGGCCCCAATTGCCTCCTCCCTGAGACCCAGGCGTCCGGGCCTCTAACCCCCACCTCCCTCAGACTCGAGAGTGCACATTCACTCCTCTTCCACGCGCCGACACTTACCACGGTTGCCATGATGCTCACCAACCGGCAATGTCTTAGCGGAAACGGAAACGCGATAGCAGCGAAACGTTTGGGCCCTCTAGCTTAGCAGGTCATCCAAACGTCTCGATGGTTCCTCATAAATATGTAAACTCCCCGTTGGGGCGTGGCGGCACGTTTAGACCCCGCCCACTCGGCGCAGCTGTCTGAAAGATGGGTGTCCGGAACTTTTGCGTCCTTTCCCAACGTCTCCTAGCTCCTCCTCCTTTTACTCAGCCCCCACCCCTTTTGAGGCTGATTGCAAAACTCCTAACATTTCTTTTAGCAACCACACGTCCTCCACGCTTCCTTTCCTTTTTATCCCACCCTCTTCTTCCTCCCTACTTGGGGCCTCTACGTTCAGATTGCTATAACCAAAAGCCAATCGCTTCCGTTCGGAGCAGGGACAAACCCCACCCCCTGGAGCTCTTCCACAGCTAAGGAGGTGGAAGGCGGAGTTAACTAGATCTTCTCCACCAATGAGGAAAAACGGGAGTCCCGCCCCCGGGCGCTGGCCAATGGCAGGCTGGGGGCAGGCACCGCCTCCTGGCGGCCACAGGGCTCACTGCAAGTTTTGCCTCCGGGATCTGTAAACGCTGCGGCCACCTCTAGCCAAGTCCGAGCGCTCTCTGGGCGGGGGTGCGGTCGTGTAATAGGAAGCGGAGCGCGCTGCAAGCTTCCCCTCGACAGCCGCAATCCGGCCCCTCACCCTGCCTGCTACATTCCCTGGACACCTCCGGGGTCCCCACCTGTGGTCCTCGGAGCCCCCTCCCCGCGCCAGGCATGCCTCTGAGCCGCACGTTGTCGGTGTCCTCACTGCCAGGACTGGAGGAGTGGGAGGATGAGTTCGACCTGGAGAACACAGTGCTCTTCGAGGTGGCCTGGGAGGTGGCCAACAAGGGTGAGCACGTAGGCGCCAGGGCCCTTGACGAGAAGGGCAGTCGGGGATGGGGGCCCAGAAGGCCGGCTCAGGGATACAGAGCTCCACGGAAGACTCTTGGGTCCTGGGCAAGGTGCCTGTGACTCTTCTGTCCTTGGGAGAGACTGGGTTTGTCTCCTAGGCCCTGAGCGGGAAGGGCTGAGAGGCTTGAGTTAAAATGGAAGGAGGCTTCCAGGCCCAGGGTCCTGGTGGAGACAGTAAAATTGCAGCCTGCCAGGTCTTGGAAGGGGTCTTCCCAGAAACCTGGGTCCTGAACCGGGAAGGGGTTGGGGCGGGGACTTGTGCCTGCAAAACCGGGAGGAGGCCGGGGTTTCAGACCCGTGGTCCTGGGGAGGGTGGTCTTGGGATGTCTCTCGGGATTGGGGTCACAGACACTGGGAGAGAGGATGCGTGGGACAAAGGGAAGCATTTGGGGACTTGGTGGCTTGAGAGTAAAAATTGTAGGAGGCTGGAGATCTTCATCCTTAGGTCCTACATGGGAGCACACTGGGGACCTGAATGCTTAGGCTTTGAAAGAACCACAGGCCTGAGCCTGTGACTTCGGACATTTGCGTCCCACAGGGGAAGGCTGGGAAGTCCTAAGTTGGTCAGGGGCTGGACTGTGATGGGAGTGGCTGGGAGCCTGCCTTTCTGTGTCCTGGACTTCTGGGGCTGGAATCCCCAGGAGCGTGGCAGTCCCAACCTCACCCCTCAGCGGGTTACGGGGTTTGCTTTGCTGGCGTTGGAGGAGAAAGGGATGGAGGTTCCCAGCATGAGCCAGGGCGTGTGCACTCAGAGCCCAAACTACCAGGGCCCCGGCTTTAGAAGGTGAGCAGACCGGGGCCCAGGCGCCACGGTCGGGGTGGGGTCATAGGAAGAGCCCGTCCTGTGTGCCTGTGTCCCCGTCTGGGGGGAAGAGGCTGGCAGACAGGTCAGCAGGATCCCTGAGGAGCAGGCTGGGATGATTCAGACTTCCCTTAGGTAACTCAGGAAGCTGAATAGGCCCAAGAAAGAATTCTCCCGCCATGGCCAGGAGCCTGAGAACTAACACAGCTCCTGAAGGCGGAGAGCTCAAGAACCGGGTCCCAACAATCCTTATCACCTGCCTTCCTTGGGCTTCCAGCCCTAATTTGCTCCGACCCCGGAGGTCCACCCTCCAGCCCCTCTTCCTTTGGCCCAGCCCTCCCTCCCTCTGCTTCTGATCCCCGTTTCTCCTGAGCTGGGGGTCCAGCCTCCCCCCACCCCCCATGCCAGGCCTGTGGACCTGGGCTGGGCCTGTGCTCACACACTTGGGCCCGCAGTGGGGGGCATCTACACGGTGCTGCAGACCAAGGCGAAGGTGACGGGGGATGAATGGGGTGACAACTACTACCTGGTGGGACCGTACACGGAGCAGGGTGTGAGGACCCAGGTGGAGCTGCTCGAGCCCCCAACCCCAGCCCTGAAGAGGACGCTGGACTCCATGAACAGCAAGGGCTGCAAGGTAGGACTTGGCCACTCCATGCTGCGTGGGAAGAGGGGTGCAGCGGGTGGCCCCAGGAGGGAGGCCTGAGCAGCTGAGGTGGCACTTTCCCAGGCAGACCTAGAAGAGGAAAGTGACAGACACGCAGACAGGTGCAGGGAGCCCGTTGTGGGTGAATGGACAGGCAGACTGAGAGCTCTGGCTCCAAGGACCTAAGGTCCTCAGCCCCACAGAGGGAAAAACAGGCAGACAGCCTGAGAGGTGTGGTGGTATACTACCTGTGATCCCACCACTCAGAGGCTGAGGCAGGAGGATTGCTACAAGTTTGAGGCCAACCTGGGTTACATAGTGAGACCCTGTCTCAAAAAAAAAAAAAAATCTGGGTTTGGTGGTACATGCTTGTAATCCCATAATCCCAGCTCTCAGAAGGTTGAGGCAGGAGGATCTCCATGAGTTTGAGGCCAGCCTGGGCTACATAGTGAGTTCAAGGAGAACCTGAACTACATAGCAAGAGCCTGTCTCAAAAAAAAGGAAGGAGAGAACGATGAAAGTCCAGCCCAGAAATAGAAAGATGAATATCGATGAGGGGAGGACAGACAGGCTGACCCAGTGAATAGCGTCTGAGATAAGCACACCCAGGGAGGAAGGAGAGGAGGAACAGTCCAGGACCCCAGGGTGAAGACTGGGGAACGACGCCTCCCAGGAAGTGTGCACAGGGCAGCAGGCAAAAAGAAGGCGCAGACCGTCGGAGCTGAGGGGCCGTGGTTCCCCTACTTATCCCCAGCTTCTTTTGGGGTCCAGAGTCCGGTCAGGCCAGATGATGACCCTAAGGGAACCCAGAGCGGCCCAGTCCCTCCTCCAGGGTAGCTGCTCCTAAGAATAGCGCCCCCAGCAAAAGGGCAGACAACAGCTGGGAGGGGGAGGGGCAGCGAGCATGCCCGGGGCTGGAGAAGCCAGGTGGGGGAGGATGGCTGCTTGTCCCCCAGCTGGAGCTGTGGTAGCGGCCAGGCACCAAGGCCAGTCTCAGGGCGAACGTGGTCACCTACAGTAAAGTGGCCGGGGATGAAATGAGACAGCGACCCCAGAGATTCTGCTGGGGGTGCAGAAAAAAAGACCAGGCGGTGCTAGAAATGTGGTTGCAGAGGTGGGCCTGTGTGCACAAGAAAGAAGTGGCAGGGGAGAGACACACCGTGAAGGGGGCAGAAATGAGACGGTGGGGAGGAAGACAGATGGCTTCCAGTAACAGAACTTCGGAAGTAGCAGCATAGAGAGAAAACATAATGGGAGAAAGCGTCATGATGGCTGGGCATAGTGGCACACGCCTATAATCCCAGCACTCAGGAGGCTGAGACAGGAGGATCTCTATGAGTTTAAGGCCAGCCTCGAGTACATGGCAAGACCCTGTTTCACATAATAGTAGTAGTAATAATAGTAATAATAATAATAAAAACAATAACCACAAAAGCTTGGAGCCTCTCTGCTACCCCTCCAGGTGTACTTCGGGCGCTGGCTGATTGAGGGGGGCCCCCTGGTGGTGCTCCTGGATGTGGGGGCCTCTGCCTGGGCACTGGAACGCTGGAAAGGAGAGCTCTGGGACACCTGCAACATCGGGGTGCCCTGGTACGACCGAGAAGCCAATGATGCTGTCCTCTTTGGCTTCCTCACCACCTGGTTCCTCGGTGAGGTAGGCCCCACCACAGACCCTGCTCACTATTCAGCACCCTACGCCTGAAACTGCAATGACCATCCGCCCCACCAGGGCCAGAGGATGGGCTTCTCCTGGAGCATTCTGGGAGTTGTACATTCTTTGAACCAGTTATTTATCTCTGACCTTTGGGGACCCAAGGAGCCTGTTTTCTGAGAAACGCAAACTATTGACCTTAGCTTCATCTACCGAAGTCTTCCAAATTAGAGATTCTGAGCTGTTCACCCGAAAGTAGTGTGGCCTACAGAGGCCCGAGGAATTCTGGGACTTGTAGTTCTCCAGTCCAATAATGGCTGGACCAAGCCACTTAGATATGGACCTGGATACTTGAGGATTCCCAACCTCTAAGAACCAGGAATCCTGGTTCTAATCCCCTTTTAGGATTTAAAAGTGCAAGTAACTTAATTTGTCTTGCCCTGGGACAATTTTAGGAACAGCTTGTTCCAAGGCATTCTGTAGTCCGTTTGCCAGTACATAAGGAGTCTCCAGGAATCGTGTCCAGGATTTGGGGACACAGAAACTGCAGTCTTCCCAATTCAACCCTTGCCGAGACTTAGAAGGTTGATACAAACAAACACATCCAGGGGCTGGGGATTTAGCTCAGTGGCAAAAGCGCCTGCCTGGCAAGCGCAAGGTCGTGAGTTCGGTTCCCGGTACCAGAGAAAAACCAAAAAAAAAAAAAAAAAAAAAAAAAAAAAAAAAAAAAAAAAAAAAAAAAAAACAAAAAACAAAAAACAAAAAACAAACACATCCAGCCCGTAGGGGTGAGGGCAGCTGAGCTAACTGCCTCACAGTGCCTGGTTCCTCATTACGGGGGGCAGGGGGGCTGCCCACTCCGAGCATCGGTGGTGATGGAGTTACCGCTCCCCTGCTTCCTTGTCCATGCTGGGGATCGCTGACTCACGGCACGCGCGGAGACGCGGTGACCCTGTCGCTGTTGCCCCACAGTTCCTGGCCCAGAGTGAAGAGAAGCCACATGTGGTTGCCCACTTCCACGAGTGGTTGGCAGGTGTCGGGCTCTGCCTGTGCCGTGCCCGGCGGCTGCCCGTGGCCACCATCTTCACCACCCATGCCACACTGCTGGGGCGTTACCTGTGCGCTGGTGCCGTGGACTTCTACAACAACCTGGAGAATGTGAGCTGGGCTGTGGGGGGCTGTGCTCACAGTGCTGGGAAGCCCAAGGGGATCAAACTCCCTCCTCCCGCAGGGCCCAGGAGCCCAAACCCCCAGTCCCCACCTCCTGGAGACCCAGGACTCCATCTCCCAGCCCCAAGCTCTCCCAGGACCCTAGAGTCTAAACCTTTAGTCTCCACCCCAGTCCTCCTGACCCGATCATCCTGCCTCTTCCTACCCCCAGTTCAATGTAGACAAGGAAGCGGGCGAGAGACAAATCTATCACCGCTACTGCATGGAGCGGGCAGCAGCACACTGTGCTCATGTCTTCACCACTGTGTCCCAGATAACTGCCATTGAGGCTCAACATCTACTCAAGAGAAAGCCAGGTAGGAGCTGGGCCAGGGTCCCTAGACCGAATGAGGTAGGCTACTGTCTATGCCAGGGCCAATACCAATTTAACTGTAATGAACAGAACTACAACTCCCAGAAGGCCTTGGGGTTGGTGTGGTAACTTACAAATCAGGCTGCCTGGCTTTATATGCCTGGGAGGCTAATGGGAGTTGTAGTTCCATTGAACCTTTCCTAATGTGGTTAAATTCAGTAGTTGGCTCCTGTAGTTATTGGTTCCCCAAAAGGGAATGCAGGGATAGCAGACATTATTTTTGAGAAAAGTAGGATAGAACTGGGGTTTTTCCTCAGGTCTGAGTACCCATTCTCATTGAGTGTAAGGTAAAAACTACAGCTCCCAGAAGGCCTTTGCCTGCCAGCTCTTGAAACTGCCCTAGAAGCTGACTTAGGGGTTGTAGTCTTTTACTGACATGGTTTAATTTCTGTGAGGTGAGGAAACGGGTCCCTAAAGGAGGCTTGACCATAGAGAGTATATCTGGGGAGAAACAGCATGTTGGAAGAAATACCTAGTCACTTCCACCTCAGGGAAAACAAAACAAATCTAGAATCTCTGGTGTCAATCATTCCCTGTCTTGTCAGCCACTTGCAACAGCTGAGGAGGGTGGTGGTTACGCTTGTGGGCATAAGCAGGTGATATTAGGCAAGAAGGCATCGGGGCAGCAGGAAAGGGGTTCCCAGAAGACCGATTGAAACAAGTTGCAAAAGGGATGGGTTCTTTCCTTCATTGATTCACTCAGCCACATTGGTCTGAATGAACAAATGAAGAAATAAAACATGGGACCTTCTACCCTAATCCCAGATATTGTGACCCCTAACGGACTGAATGTGAAGAAGTTCTCTGCCATGCATGAGTTCCAGAACCTGCATGCTCAGAGCAAAGCTCGGATCCAGGAGTTTGTGCGGGGCCATTTTTATGGGTATGTGGCCAAGATATCTATGGCTGAGTAGATGGGGCCTGAACACCCCGGTGTGAGGGAGAAGGCTGGGCCTGGACCCCTCCAGCAGATAGGAGCTCAGCTTCTTTAGAACAGTGGGAATCTCTGGGCTTGGTGGTGCATGCCTGTAATCCCAGCACTCAGGAGGCTGAGGCAGGAAGATTGTTGCAAGGTTGAGGCCAGCCTGGACTACAAAGTGAGCTCAAGGCCAGCCTGAACTGCACAGGGAGACCCTGTCTCAAAAAGACAAAAAAGAAAGAAAAAAAAAAACAGTGGGAAAAAATTAAAATGATCCTCATCTAAGGAGAAAAGAACTATAAGAGACTCCATGATACCTCTGCATTGTCTAAAATATTTGCCTCTGTAACATCTGGGATTTGTAGGTTCGAGGACAGGACCACAAGGTGAGGCTCTTGGGCCTCACCCTGCTGTGTGGCTTCTTTAGGCACTTGGACTTCAACTTGGACAAGACTTTGTATTTCTTTATTGCCGGTCGCTATGAGTTCTCTAACAAAGGGGCAGACGTCTTCCTGGAAGCCTTGGCCCGGCTCAACTATCTGCTCAGAGTGAGGCCTGGGATGTGTGTGTGTGGGGGGGGGAGTGATTAGATTAGTGCATAGAGCCAGGTGGCACACACCTGTAATCCCAGCACTAGGGAGGCTGAGGCAGGAGGATCACTGGAAAATGAGTTCAAGGCCAGCCTAAAATGCACAGAGAAACCCTGTCTCGGAAAGAAAAAGCAGCTGGGTGTGGTAGCACAGGCCTATAATCCCAGCAGTCAGGAGGCAGAGGCAGGAGGATCACTGTGAGTTCAAAGCCATCCTGTGCTCCATAGTGAGTTCAAGGCCAGTCTACACTACAGTGTGAAACCCTGTCTCCAAAAAAGAAGAAAAAAAATTAGTGCAAACCTGGGGAGCATAGGACCAGGGAACTGGGGTTAGGGCCATGGTAGTTGTGCAAGATGTGGATACCTAGAAAGGAGATCCAAGGCCCAGGAGCGAGGGTAGTTTTGCCTAGTGATTCTCCTCAGCAGGAAGGGGCCTGGCAGGGTCCCAGTGGTCCTGGGGCTGGCCCACCCTCATGTGATCCAGCCTCGTCGTTTTCCTCACCGCAGGTAAATGGCAGTGAGCAGACAGTGGTGGCCTTCTTCATCATGCCAGCTCGGACCAACAACTTCAACGTGGAAACCCTCAAGGGCCAGGCCGTGCGCAAGCAGCTGTGGTCAGTAGCGCCCATCCCCACGCCAGGGAGGCCCCGCCGTAGCCCCTGGGCCCAGGGTTTCTCCTGGCATCTCGGTTTTGTCCTTGAACATGTCGTCCCCCCAACCCCATGCCTAGTGATGTCACTCGCTGCGGAGGTCTCCAGGGGCCTGCGTGCCCCTCAGTGGTAGAGCAGTTGCCTGGCATGTGAATGTTCCATCCCCAGAACTGCAAAACGAAAGGCCAAACAGGAATGCCATATAGTCCTATTAAAAACAGTTCAAAAGCTGGGCGTGGGGCAGGGAATATAGCTCAGTGGCACAGCACCTGCCTGGCAAGCGCAGGGTCCTGAATTTAGTTCCTGGCATCAAAAAAAAAAAAAAAAAAAAAAAAAAAAAAGCTGTCGTGATGGTGCACACCTGTAATCCCAGCACTCTGGAAAACTGAAGTAGGAGCGGCATGAGTTTGAGCCCAGCCTGAGCGATTCATTGAGACCCTGGGTCAAAATTAAAAGGGCTAGGGGTGTGGCTCAGTGCAAAAGGCCCTGGGTTCCATCCCCAGTACCAAAGGGGAAAAATTACAAAGAAATAAAAAACACCTGCCTTCATAAAGCTCATGTTGTAGAAAGTTCTCTAGAAAGTATTCTGGCAAAATAAAGGCAGGGTTGGAAATGAGATAGGGTGGCCAGGACAAGTGACACTGAGGAAGTGCCACTGGCAGAGAGAATAAAGGAAGGAACAGGGCCTGCATGTCCTTGCAGAACAGTATTTCAGGCACGGACCAACCAGTGCGAAGGCCCTGGGCACGTGTGAGAAATATCGAGGGGTCAGCGTGGCTGGAGCCGTGTATCCAGGGAGATAGGGTAGAAAATGAGGCCGAACCTGACCTTTCATCCCAGCACTCAGGAGGCTGAGGCAGGAGAATTGCCACTAATTTGAGGCCCACCTAAGCTACATAGTGAGTTTAAGGCCAGCCTGTACGTACTACAGAGCGAGACCCTGTCTCAAAAAAAAAACAAGAAAAGGAAATGAGGCTGAAGCTGTGGGAGGACTGGAAGCAGAAAATGACGGTGGGGCCACCCTGCTAGCATCATGTGTGCCGTCAACACTCCTGCCTTGCATAAGCGCTTGCCTGGCAAGCCTGAGGTCATGAGTTCAATTCCTGGTACCAAAAAAAGAAAAAAAGACATCTCGCTGGGCATGGTGGTGTACTTCTGTAATCCCAGCACTTGGGAGGCTGAGGCAGGAGGATCGTTGCAAGTTCAAGACCAGCCTGGGCTACAAAGTGAGCTGAAGGCCAGTCTGAAGTGAATAGTGAGACCCTGTCTCAAAAAGACAAAACAAAACAAAACAATAACACTCCTGCCTTGGAATCTTCCTTTATCATAAAATGGGGCTTGGCATCACTGCCGCCAGGATTCATCAAACCTAAGAATAGCTGGCATTTCGCTGTGTGCTGGGCACTGTGCATCTCTACCCTTGACCTCTTGGAGCCCTGGCTGCAAACTTCTGAAGTTGATTCTATTTTTATTCTCATCTGATAGATGAGTCAGGAGGTCAGAGAGGAAAGGCCACCTGTCCCTGGTCACACAGCTGATGATGGTACAAGGAACCCAGGCCTTCCAGACTCGTCCCTCTGTCCCCCTCCTCCAGCCTGGAGGCCCCAGTGTGCGGCTCCTCCACGCTGGCCAGAGTTCCCATGCTGCCCCCTGGCCTGCCAGTAGGTGGGCGCTGATGTCTGTGACACTGCTCTGCCCCTTCCAGGGACACGGCCAACACGGTGAAGGAGAAGTTCGGGAGGAAGCTCTATGAGTCCTTACTGGTGTGAGTGCCTGGCCCTCAGCTCCGTACCCTTCCGGACCCCAGCCCTCCTGTCACCCATTCCCACGAGCGCACCCCCACTTGCCTTGCAGGGGGAGCCTCCCAGACATGAACAAGATGCTGGACAAGGAGGACTTCACTATGATGAAGAGGGCTATCTTTGCCACACAGGTTGGTTTGGACCTTTGAGCACAGAAATGACAATTCCCAGATGCCTCAGATGCCTCTTTCTTTCTTTTCTTTCTTTTTTTTTTTTTGAGACAGGGTCTTGCTGTGCAGTGCAGGCTGGCCTTGAACTCACTATGTAGTCCAGGCAGGCCTCCAACTCATGAGGATCCTCCTGTCTCAGCCTCCCAAGTGCTAGGATTACAGGCCTGTGCCACCATTCACGGCTTCCATTGTTTCTTATTCCACTAGTCAGGTCTTAGTCCCTGCACAGCTCAAGGAGCTTTAGCTTCTTTGATTACTGAAGATGATGGAGTTAGGTGGAATGAAAACCTTAGACCTGGCAATCACAACAGGAGAACTACAACTCCCAGCAGCCCCTGGGGCTTTCTGCAACATTGACTTCCTTTGCACTAGAGGTTTCTGGGAGTTAGAGTTCTCTCATTCCCGGAAGTCAAGGGACTTTTGTACCTAGGTTCAGACTGATGGAAACCTAGACAGCTACTTTGCAAACGCAAAGTATAAAATGTTCTTGGCCAAACTATAATTTTCCATGACCCTAAGGGATTCTGTTTCACTCATGAATGTTGTTTACATAGGGCTGCTGGGAATTGTATTTTCTTGAACCTCTGGGATCAGTAGACTGAAGTTGTGTGGAACCTGTAATGAGAGATAGATAATGAAACTGGGCACGTTGGTGCACACATGTAATCCCAGCACTCTGGGAGGCTGAGACAGGAGGATCACAAGTCCAAGTCCCATCTGGGGCAACTTAGGAAGAACCTGTCTCAAAAAAAAAAAAAAAAATAGAGATGATGGGACAGTTTCAAAGAACTATCCATTGCAGCAACCTCTGGAGCTTCCTATTACTAATTTTGTTTTGTGGCTGTGACTTCTGGGAATTGTGGTTCCTTTGGGCTCCTGTTGGGGGGGTGGGGGGAAACAGGTCTAGATTTTTTCCTAAGCAAACTACAACTCCCAGCAGGCCCTGAAACTCCTTGCCATGTTGGCACAGTGTCTGTTCGCACTCATTTGGTGAATTATGGTTCCTTTTGTGTTCCTTTAATGACAGAACCAAGAATACAGAATGAGATAGTGATAACTCTCCATTGTCCACGGAGCTTTTTAACACCGGCTGCCCCTGGAGACAGCTGGGAGTTGTAGTTCTTTAAGGAACGGAGAACCTGTCCAGTGAGAGCTAAGGGGGAACTGGCAACTCCTGGGAATATCCTGGGTTTGTTGCCCCCTGGTCTGCTGGGCCTTGTGTTTTCCTGGACCCCCAGGTCCGCATGGCCCATGGGGAAGTCGGAAGCTCTGTGTCTCTTTTCTGACTGCCCCCCCTCCACTTGTGGCCCCCACAGCGGCAATCATTCCCGCCTGTGTGCACCCACAACATGCTAGACGACTCCTCAGACCCCATCCTGACCACCATCCGCCGGATTGGCCTCTTCAATAGCAGCGCCGACAGGGTGAAGGTGAGGGCGCTGGCCAGGAACGGTTGTGAGTGGCAGAGGGAGGAGATCACACACTGGGTGTGACATCCCCACCCCCCTGACTTATCAAAAGCATTGTTGCCTTCTGAGGTGAACAGACTTGGGTTGATATCTCCATCTTGTCACCTATATGCTATGGGACACCCCGTTCTCAGGAAATAGCTACATGAAACGCTTGATATAAGTACTTCTGTTCACCTGCCAGGTGATTTTCCACCCAGAGTTCCTCTCCTCCACAAGCCCTCTGCTCCCTGTGGACTACGAGGAGTTTGTACGTGGCTGTCACCTTGGAGTCTTCCCCTCCTACTATGAGCCTTGGGGCTACACACCAGGTAAGTACCTCTGGGTCTTGTTCAGGTCTGCCACGATCTCGGGGCAAGGCCCTGGCCTTCTCTGTGCCCATTTCTCTCCTCTGCAAAATAGGGACAGTGGTAACAGACTGCTCTGATGCAGCCTATGTTTTTGTGACACAGTGACTCATATGACTCAAAACTGAAAGACTCAGCAGGTACAGTGGTGCATGCCTGTAAGTCCAGCACTTGGGAGGCTGAGTCAGGAGGATCATCGAAAGTCCGAGGCCAGCCTGGATTACATAATGAGACCCTATCTCAAAAAACATAAAATGACAAAACAAAAGAAACTAGAAGACTGATGTCAGTTTCAAGTGATGTCACCATTCACTCTGACGGCCCCCAAGTTTCAGAGATTTCATCACCAAGTAACAGCACCTGAGTCACAGTTCACTAGCAAAACTGACTGTAGTGAAGTCTCACTCTGAGTTAGAAATGCTTATTTATAGTTCTCCCTCACTTCAAGGAGATTTTGCTATGCTGTTCTCTATCAAGCTGCTTTTCTTGATTGGCTAGTTTTGAGACAGGGTCTTGTGTAGTTTAGGCTGGCCTCAAACTCAATCCTCCTGCCTCAGCCTCCAGAGTGCTGGGATTACGGATGTACATCACCATGCCCAGCTTCATATATTTTTACCATCAAATGAATGCCATGTTTCCTCTGCTATTTGTTAACTTATAAGTAATTTAACAAATCTTTTAAATTGTGCTTGCATTATAATTAGTTTCCCTTGCTGTCTTTCTGTTGTAGTTACAATAGGATATTTATTTATTTATTTATTTATTTATTTGGTCTTTTTAAGACAGGGTCTCGCTATGCAGTTCAGGCTGGCCTTGAGCTCACTTTGTAGCCCAGGCTGGTCTAAAACTTGCAACAATCCTGCCTCAGCCTCCTGAGTGCTGGGATTACAGGTGTGCGCCACCACACCCAGCTAAGGATATAGATTTTGGGGGGTCAGCCTGACCCTCTTTTCATAAGCTCTGTTATATTTAGTGCCTGTTTTGGCCATTTATGGAAGTTTTTAGGAAAACATTTATTGTAAGACTGATACACTAGGCATGATGGGCCAGATGTGGTGGTGAACACCTGTAATCTCAGCACATGGGAGGCTGAGGCAGGAGGATCACTGCGAGTTCGAGGCCAACCCCTCTACAAAGGGAGTTAAACGCTGAACTGCATAGTGAAACCCTTTCTCAAAAAGAGAGAGAGAAAGGGGAGAACCTTTGTTTTTTTAACCTCCTGTCAAAATAGAGTAACACTCATAACCCAAACAATGTAGTTCTGGCTTCTGGCATAAAAACGCGTCTTAAGGTTCTGAGGATTAATTAAAATGGACACTGGCCCAGATAAACTGCCCATAAGTCACCCTTATTTCTTGACTGTGGACGTTTCTCCATTCTGAATTCTCAGAATCAGATTCCCTTACCTGAATCTCTTAGCTTGCTCTCTAAGAAACCCTGAGAATAGAAGCGAATAATGCACAGCATGAGCAGCAGCCCAGGGACGGGGCACTTGGTTCAGTGCCAGTAGAGGGCGCTGTGTTTTTTTTAAATTGAAATTTAAACTGTAGGAGCCAGGGATGGTGGTGCACACCTGTAATCCCAGAGCTGGGGGAAGCTGAGGCAGGAGGATCGCAAGTTTGAACTCAGCCTGGGAAATTTAGCAAGACTTTGTCTCAAAACAAAATCTAAAAATAAATAAATAAATAAATAAATAGGGCTGGGGATGCAGTTTAGTTTAGTGTACCGGAGAAAAACCAAAAAAAAAAAAAAAAAAAAAAAAAAAAAAAAGGAGAGAACGAAGCTAAGTGAGGAGAGAACGAAGGAGAGAACGAAGCTAAGTGAGGGTTTCTCCTGCCTCCCTGCAGCCGAGTGCACGGTCATGGGCATCCCCAGTATCTCCACCAACCTCTCCGGCTTCGGCTGCTTCATGGAGGAGCACATCGCAGACCCCTCCGCTTACGGTCAGCGCCCAGGCACCTGAGGGTTAGAAAGGGGCAGCTGGGGCTGCTGGCTCCTGGGCAGGAGGGATGTGGGGGCACGGGGTCCTGATGCCACCGAGTCCCGGCGACCTTGCAGGTTTCCTCAAACTGTTCTTTGAACCCTGCTCCTCCCTCTGCAGGCATCTACATTCTGGACCGGCGGTTCCGCAGCCTGGACGATTCCTGCTCACAGCTCACCTCCTTCCTCTACAGCTTCTGCCAGCAGAGCCGCAGGCAGCGCATCATCCAGCGGAACCGCACGGAGCGTCTCTCCGACCTTTTGGACTGGAAGTACCTAGGCCGGGTATGACCCCTTCCCTACCATCATTTTCCCCTGGGCTCTGGGTCCCTCAGCCACCTCCAGCTCAGGATCTGAGCTTCTATAGCCTCAAAAGCCCGGTGCAAGTGGTGGGGTCTCCTCCTCCTTGTAACCTTTGCTGTCTCTTTAAGCAGTGAATGGGCTTCTGCAGAAACAGCGTTGGTCTGGAGTTCTTTTCGTTTGCACAGGGGTGGGGCCAAAGCCTTGCTTGACCCACTGCAGTGAGGATGGCCCAGGGATTGTCCATTCACAGCTCTGCTTATTTACATAAGGGGTAGGACCAGCCGGGTGTGTATTTGCATAAAGGAGTGGCCAGGATTCACCACCCAGAGAGTGGCCTCTGGCTCCTGCGTCCCTTGACGCCTCCTCTCCTCCTTTCCACTAAGTACTATATGTCTGCGCGTCACATGGCGCTGGCCAAGGCCTTTCCGGATCACTTCACCTACGAGCCCCACGAGGCGGATGCGGTGAGTGGAGCCGGGATCTCTGCTGGACCGGAAGTTAGAGCGCTGGGCTGGGGCCGGGGCTCGGGGTTCCTTTCGGGGGTGTAAAGTCCTAGAAGGGGGCAGATGGCTCGCAGGACTTCCGGGGCTTCTCAGTCTGTGATTTTGTGTCCCTACTCTTGGGGATGCAGGCCCAGGGCTACCGCTACCCCCGGCCAGCCTCGGTGCCGCCCTCTCCTTCGCTGTCACGGCACTCGAGCCCGCACCAGAGCGAGGATGAGGAGGAACCCCGGGAAGGGCCGCTAGAGGAAGATGGCGAACGATACGACGAGGACGAGGAGGCTGCCAAGGACCGGCGCAACATCCGCGCGCCCGAGTGGCCGCGCCGCGCCTCCTGCACCTCTTCCACCGTCAAGCGCAGCAACTCGGTGGACACTGCGCCCTCCAGCTCGCTGAGCACGCCCAGTGAGCCCCTCAGCCCCGCCAGCTCCCTGGGGGAGGAGCGCAACTAAGGTGGCCACGCCCACTCCCCCGCCCTCACCTGTCCTCTCCCCCTCCCCCAGAACGGAGACAGCGGGTGCTGTTCCCGAACCCCACTCCAGATCCCCAGTGGGATCCAGCCCTGACCGCCGCACACTGCTCCCCGTCCAGCTCCGTTCTTGGAGGCCCCACCCTCCAAAACCCAAACGCTGTGCCTTTCTTGGATTTCAGAATGCATTATCTGTGCCCCAGAGTCCCCCAGGCTCAGACTGGGTCCCAGAGCCTGGGAATCTGCCATTACTCTGCAGTGGCGCCAGAGGTGCTGGGAAGCCTGGCCACGTGCACTGCAGGCTGAGGCTCCTAGAAGCTTTTGCGGCTTGCAAATTCCAAAGCACACACAGCATGCCGTGCCCAGAGCTGGCCTGGGGACCACAGAGTGCTAGAAAACATAGTGTCCCCACTAACGGGACAGCCAAGTCCGGAACTGGGACACTTTCAGGGCCTTAATGCCGATGGTCCTCCACTTCAACTCCTGAGCTCCAGGAGAGGCTCCCGGTGTGGCCCTCCCTGGAGTGTCTAGTCCTGCCTGGAGGATCCCTCAAAGCGCTCCTGTGGTCACCCACGCTTTGGCTAGGCCAGGGGTGGCACAAGCACTTGGCTCCTCGATCCCTCTGGAGAGCATGCCGTTGTGGTTTAGACACCCCTCTGCCTTTCTGGCCTGTTCCGTCAAGATCCTTCCCTTTTCCCGAGTCTGAGATCTCACCTGTGTCTTGTACTCCTGAGCCCTTGGAGGACTCCCTCTGCTGTCCACCCTACCCTCAGCCCACCCAGCCACTCCATCCACCGTGAAACCACTGGGTTCTAGGCCCCAGCTGCTGCATCGGAAACCTCACCACTGTGCTGCATCCGGGTCCCTTTGCCCTGTTCTAGAGCTGAGCCCACTGGGTTCTAGAAGCTCCTCAGTTACCTCGAGGCCCTTCCATCCCCAGGCTGTGCCCAGCCCCTGGCTTCAGTGAAGGGAGGGCCCCTCACGTGTGCTGTGCTGTGTCTGACACTCCACTTTGGTTTGCAGGGGGGAGAAGAACGGGTGTGTCTGGAGATAAAAAGATATATCAGTATTTAAGAGTCCCAAGTGTCATCTGACGTGAGCACTTGGTGGGCCTTGCTCCCGCCTCCCCCCAGTCTTCATGGTTTAAGTCTCTGCCCTGGACCCCCCACTCCCTGGTACCTTATGCTACTCTCTGGTGAGAACTTGCATTGCTCTCGGAAGGTCCCAGTGCTGTCCAAGGAAGCCATGTCTGATGCTCAGTTGGGCCTTGATTCACAAGGGGCAAAAACTTGCCTCACATGATCTTTGATGTGAAGAAGCTCTGTGCCTGAGAGGATGATCCATAGGGTAGTTTCTCATTTCTTAGAAATACCCAACACTGGCCGGGGGTATAGCTCAGCGGCACAGTGCCTCCCTGGCAAGCGCAAGATCGTGAGTTTGATTCCCAGTACCCCCCCCCAAAAGACTTTCTTCTCTTCAAACTTCATGGAAACTCTATGACAAGATTAAAATTATTGCCAGGTGTGGTGGTACATGCCTGTAATTCAGCACGTGGGAGGCTGAGGCAGGCTGAGTTCACAAAGTGAGCTCAAGGCCAGCCTGAACTGTATAGGGAGACCCTGTCTCAAGAAAACCAAAAAAAAAAAAAAACCCACCTGTGACATGCATGTTCAATGGGCACAGGTGGTTCGTGGCTGCCTTTGCCAGGCAGGCGCTGCGCTGCTGAGCTAAATCCCCAACCCCATTGCTCCGACTTTGTTTTTTTTTATTTATTTTTCTTTTTGGTTTTTCTCCGGTACTGGGAACCGAACTCACGACCTTGCGCATGCCAAGCAGGCGCTTTTGCCGCTGAGCTAAATGCCCATCCCCCCATTGCTCCGACTCTGAATGGGGCATCTTTCCTATTAGTCTGGGTGTGGCAGTCAGGGTAAGCTCCTGAAAGTGCAGGGACGGGAGCAGCACAGTGCTAAGGGATGGTGGCTCGGGGCCACTCCAGCTGGGCTGGGGATAAGCTCTGGCAGAGCACTTAGCTAGCACATACGTGTATGGCCCTGGGTTTGATCTCCAGCAGCTTTCTAACACCCCCACCAAACACCCTCTTCTACCGCAAAGGGAGGGGGAGAGCTGACACAGCAGTTTTATAGTTTGGACCCAGCAGTTTAAACTCTCCTTGAGCTGCTTCAGTTCCCATTTGGAGTATTCAGCCTAGTTTCACATCCCGTTTGTGCCGAGTCCCAAACCCCTAGGTCAGTACCCTTGGGCATCATGTGGCTGTAGCTGCCCTGTCAGCCTTGCCCCACTCGCTCTGAAGATGGCGCAAGCAGCCTTTGGACCTAGGTATGAGTCCCAGCTGTCAGGCTTTTAACTGTAGTAACATTAATTTGCCCGCACAAAAGGGGTTAATACCTCTACTACTTGGGTTCCAATTTTAAGTTTGGCCCAGTACCTGGTCCCATGAGTCACTCCTTAGAACAGCCCTTCAGGTTACTGAGATGCAGTAGTGTCTGGTTCCAGCTCGGAACCCCCGGCATCACATTAATTAGACCCTTTCAAACATCTAGAGGATACACTTAACAGCCAGCTAGGCCAGCAGACAAACCGTAACAACTCAGTCCACAGGTGGGGTCCCGCCATACCCGGCCTGGACTCGTCTTCCACGCTGCACCCCCACACACAAGTACATACAACACCAGCTGCTGCAAAAGGCTTTATTTTCTCTTGGTCCAAGATTTGGAAGGGGGCTCCAAAGAGGTGAGAAAAAGCTGCCTAGTGGCTGGAGAGAGAGGGTTAGGCCGAAGTCTTGATGCCAGGTGATGCAGGAGCCCCTCAGAGACTGCCGGGCTTGGTAGCCTCCTAGTCGTGCTTCAGGGTGAGCCTTTCAAAGAGGTACTCGCCCAGCCCAGCCTGGGGGCCCGCCAGCCTGCGGAGGTTGCTGAGGTGGTCACCTATCTTCTTGATGACCTTCACCTCCTCATCCAGGAAGTGGTTCTCCAGGAAATCACAGAT
>NW_004955559.1:1692663-1700803 GCF_000276665.1 Chinchilla lanigera
ATGGGGGTCAGCCTTGGCGGAGCCCAAGGCATGAAGATCCAGAAGAGCTTGGTTCAGGTTCTTCTCCACGGCCAGGGCAGCTTCCATGGCATCCAAGGTCTTACCCCACTCATCTTCGGAAGGTTTCTGCACGTCCTGGAACAGAGCGCGGCCGCCGCGCTGGTTTTGCATCTTCAGCAGACGCTCGGCGCCCTCGCGTTTCTCCTCAGCCAGCTCGCGGAAGAAATGGGCCACGCCCGCCAGAGCCACATCGTCGCGGGCGAAGTAGTGACCCTGCGGGAAGAGACGGCGGGAATGCGCGGCCCCCGCCCCCGCCCCCGCCCCGAACAAAGGAGGCCTGCGCATGCGCCCTGGCGGGCTGCGCAGTTGGGGCCTCCGCCCGGGGCGTCCCGCCGCCGCTTACCAGAGAGAGGTAGGTGTAGGAGGCCCGCAGGTGCAGGTTCACCAAGCGGTTGACGGCAGCCTCCACCTCGGTGGAATAATTCTGACGAACCTGAGAGGACATGGCTGGTCGGCAGTGAGGAGCTACCCACAAAAGAACGGTGTTGTCGGGTCCTGGAAGGAGACAGGCGAGAAGATGGTCCCGAGATTTGTACCTGGAAGGTGGCTGAAGAGAAGAGAGGGAGTCCCCGGGTCTGCTCCGTCCAAACACTGTTGAAGCAAGAAACAGATCCGCGGGACCTCCGGACGCGCCGCTGGGAGCCGCACGCTGGGCGGCGGCTTTTATAGCACGCTGACTCTCGGAGGCGGGGCGCGCAGGACGAGCGAAAGGCCAATCCGCAGCGGAGGGAGGCGGGGCCTGGAGGCTGTGCCTGACCAATCCCGAGCAGAAGGGAGTCTCGCCGCCCCTCCCCCCACCCTGAGGTGGAGAAGTCACGCGCCTGAAGCGCGAGGCTGTTGGGAAACGGGGGACTGGGGGAAGGGGTGGGGGTTGGGGGTTGATTTGGAAGTCAGGGGGCTCCGGGAGGGCCTTTCAGGGAGGTGAGCGATTTATGGGGACACTGGGGCCGTGGAAAATGATGATTATGAGGCCATGGTGGGGGAATCTCAGCGAGCAGGCCTCTGGGATTGTGACAACGTGGGCTTTTCTAGAAGGTTCCCTGAGGCGGGGTGGGGGTGGGGCGTAGCTCAGAAGGTGCTGAGGAGACCCGGGGATTTCTCTGCACGATAAGGGGGTGTCTGAGTCACTGGCAAGTTTGGGAGAAGGTGAGATGATATAGGTCGAGAGAGAGGGTCCTGGGGAGCTCAAAACTGGGGTTCACGATAGGAAATCCGTGTATTTCTGGAGCCCTCGAGGCACAGACGCTTAAACTCTTGCGGTGAGCTACAAGAGTGCCTGTACTGGTGTCTCTGGAAGCCGAGCAGGGTGTTTTGAGAAGTAAGGCAAGCCGGGCGTGGTGGCACATGCCTGTAATCCCAGCACTCGGGAGGCTGAGGCAGAAGGATCGTTGCGAGTTCGAGGCCAGCCTGGGCTACAAAGTGAGCGCATGGCCAATCTGAACTGCATAGCGAAACCCTGTCTCAAGGCCGGGGATATAGCTCAGTGGCATAAGCGCCTGCCTGGCAAGCGCAAGGTTCTGAGTTCGATTCTCGGTACCAAAAACAAACAAACGAAACCCTGTCTCAAAAAGACAAAAAAAAAGAGAGAGAGAGAGAGAAAAGTAGGTCGGCGTGTGGGACTCCAGCGGGCCTGTTGCAGCCCCGGAAAGACGGAGAGCCCTTTAGTGGCGCGGTGTTATCCTGGAAGCCAGGACTCCCTTGGAGGAAGGAAAGGAGCGCGCTTTGGGATCTCTGGAACTACAGTTCTGGGGTTTGTTCAGGGGAGCTGAGGCTCTGGGAGTTTGGGGCCCTGAGAAAGAAAGTCTGTAGTTCTAGTGTTTCCCCTGGCCCCTGCTTCTTCGGGTCACAG
The DNA here is from genome assembly GCF_000276665.1 of Chinchilla lanigera. Classification (NCBI taxonomy): domain Eukaryota; kingdom Metazoa; phylum Chordata; class Mammalia; order Rodentia; family Chinchillidae; genus Chinchilla; species Chinchilla lanigera. The sequence continues at coordinate 1,694,573 of NW_004955559.1, forward strand.
TGAAGCCCTAGGTCCTGGAGAAACATGGCTTGGGGGCCTAGGACAAGCCTTTGTTTGTTTTTTATGCAGTTCAGGCTGGCCTTGAGCTCACTTTGTAGCCCAGGCTGGCCTCGAACTCGCAATGATCTTCCTGCCTCAGCCTCCCAGGTGCTAGGATTGCAGGCGTGCGCCACCACGCCCGGTTTAGGACAAGCTTTTAAAGTGTGCCAGCATCACCCTGCTGTCTGGGGGACAGAGTTGGTTCAAGCCACATCCTGACCTACAGGGAACTCAGACCTCCACTGAGCCACATCTTGGGGGCACCTCGAAGACAGAGCGCCGTGCTCCTGTTTATGTGCCCCCTGGAGGCGGCCGGGGAAGCCGGAGCCCCCGGTGGGGTGAGCGGCGCAGTGCTGAGTCATGCTGAACTCAGCGAGGGAAGGGGCTGGGCGGGCAGGGCGCTGACCTCAGCCCTCAGAGCCGCGCTGGGGTTGGGAGCCGGCGGGGACCCCGCCACCAGGCCTGGGGCTGCCCCGAGCCCGGCCCCGAGGTGCGGCCCGGCGGAGCCCCGCATGCGACCTGTTTCTGCCTCTGCCCCCTGGTGCTGCTTCTGCTCGCGACCTGCTGCGGACCTGCCGCGGTCTTGGCGTCCCCTCTCCCGGGTGGCGGCCCTGGCTCCCCTCATAGCTTTCCCGTGACGTGGCGTCTGAGGTGAGGGCTGAGGTGGGCCAGGGGCCCGGCGCCCCGCTGATTAGGGAAGCGGGAGTTACTCATTGACCACACAGCACACCGCAGCGAGGGACCTTTAGCCTCAGGCAGGTCCTGGCCTGGAGTGGCGACCTTGAAGGGGCCCCTCCCAGGGCGGAAGAGGAGCAAGGCTAGGACAAAGATGACAGAAAACCAGGGATTGACCCGACTAGAGCTGTGAAACAAGGACGGGGACCCAGAGGGAAGAGATTGGGAGGAGGGCAGAGTCCTCAAGGAGCGACAGAACCCCGAAAGAGGCCGGGCGTGGTGGCGCACGCCTGTCATCCCACCACTCGGGAGGCTGAGGCAGGAGGATCGTTGCGAGTTCGAGACCTGCCTGGGCTACAAAGTGAGCTCAAGGCCAGCCTCAACTGTATAGCGAGACCCTGTCTCAAGAAGACAAAAAACAACAAAAAAAGAAACCTGTAAAGAGGACTGAGTGTGGTTGGACATGCTGGCTGTAACCCCAGCACTCTCGATGGGTGGCCTCTGCTCCTGGGGGGCAGGACTAGGACTGAGCCCTCCTTTGTCCAGGCAGCACTGAGCGCACACAGAAAAAGGCAGGGCGAGTACTCCAGGTCTTCGAGGTACCAGGTGAGCAGTGGCAGCCGTGGCCCGCACTGTCCCCAGGCGGTGGAGGCCGCTGACTATGACTCCAGACTGTGGCCCGAAAGTGGTTTATTGCCCCTGTGGTCCACACTGCCCTCCCCTCCCAATAATTACAAAAGTAAGAAAAACGCCCCGTCCCGTCCCTTCCTCCCACCAAAATGCCATAATTTATGCAGAAAAGACACAGTCCAAGGTGGCTGCGGCCTCAGCCCATGTTCTTCCAGATGGTGAGCGAGGCAGTGAGCACACCGGCCACAAAGATGGTCACCGTCTGCCAGGTCGGGGTTCCAAAGTAGGAGAGGAGGCCGTCCTGGGATAGAGAGACCACCTCAGCCAGTCAGCAGGCCACTTCTGGGCCTGCATGGCGGGTCAGGGATTGAGGGCCCAGGAGCTGCGGGGAGGGGGGCCACAGGGACATCTGGGAACCTCCCAGGCTAGAACAAGGGAGGAGAGGTGTCACAGCACGGTCAGGGCCACCTGCTCACTCAGGCTGACGAGATATGTGAGGTTTCACAGGTGGCCTGGGGCAGGAAGGGGTGTGCCCCTGGGGACCGCGAAAGGCCCATAGGTCCCTAGACATCTCACCCAACCACCCTGGTCCTGGATCCAGCCCAGCAGCCGGTCTCGGAGGAAGTCCAGTGTCCAGCCCATAATGGTCCTGATCAGCTCGGGTACCTTGGTACACAGCGCCTGCAGAGTGCAAGAGCATGAGGGGCGGGCCTCGGCCCCGCTGCCTGGGGAATGGGCCCTCAGCCTGCTTTTCCAGCCTCTGCCTCCCCTGGCTGTCTCTTCCTCCATTATTAATAAACTGTATGTCAGGTCATGCTGCTCTCACCTGCCCTGCTCCTGAACCCTCAGTGGCTCCCCAGAGCCCTCAGAATTCCAGAGGGCTCTGGGCTGATACCATCTCAATTTCCTTTTCTGCTTTTGTTCTGTGCCTTACACACCTTCTGTTTGTAGTACTGGGGGTTGAACCCAAGACATTCACGCTGGGTTACATCGCCAGCTCCTCCCACTCCTTTGAGGCAGGGTCTGGCTAAATTGCCCAGGCTAGGCTTGAACTTGTGACCCAGATCTTCCAGAGTGCTAGATTACAGATGTGCACCACCACACCTGCCTTGTGTTTGGGTGTTTTGTGTAGATACAGGGTCTCACGTCACCCAAGCTAGTCTGGAACTCCTGGACTCAAGCAAGCAATCCTCCTGCTTCTGCCTCTGGAGTAGTCAGAATAAGTATGTGGCACCATGCATAGAGGTCTATTCTTTCCCACCAGATGCTTCCCTGCCTCAGGACCTTTGAATGTGCTGGCCCTTCTGACTAAATCGACCCCAACTAAGCAAAGCCCTACTCATCACTCAAAGCCCAGGTCAAATGTGACTTCCCAGGGAGGCCTTTGTGGAACACCCCCAACCCCTGACCTATTCTCTCACCTCCAAGGACCTCCAGGCAGCCTTCATCTGCCTGCTTCTCCACTCTTGTCCCAGATCCACACCACTGCACTGTCATGCTGAGGGCTGCCTCCTTCACCCCTTAACAACGATGCCCCATCACACAATCCTGTACACACTGCAGGCTTAGAGTGCAGTGTGATGGTAAAGTGCGTGCTTAGCCTGTGGGCGTCAGTCCCAGCACCACACACACACACACAGGCGCACACATGCACTCTCCACTTTCCGACCTGCACTGCAAGCATCTGAGGCCAGGGGGATCTTTCAGTAGCACTGTGACAGGTGCCACCTGGACAGGTTCCCTGCCCTTGTGCCCAACTAATTCTGTGTGTGTGTGTGTGTGTGTGTGTTGCTGGGGTCAAACCCCAGGCCTTGCACCATGTGCTAGGCACACACTGAGTACAACCCCAAGCCTGTCTTTTTTGTTTTTTGAAACAGGATCTTGGTATGTAGTTGAACTCACTATGTAGCCCAGGCTGGTGCTGAACATGCAGCGATCCTCCTACCTCAGCCTATCAAGTGCTGGGATTACAGGTGTCCACACCACCCCAGCAGACCTGTATGTTTTTTCTGTAGTACCCAGGGTCTTCCCACGGAACTGCATCCCTACCCTTTTTTATTTTTTGAGACAGGTGCTAGATAAGTTGCCCAGGCAGGACCTGAACTTGTGATTCTCCTGCTTCAGCCTTCCTCAATGCTGGGACTACAGATTCACACCACCGTGAATGGCTCTTCCTTCCTTATTTTCACCAATATTTTCCTGAGAATCTTCACAGGGAACAACTGAAATAACTCCACCATGAGCAGCTGGACTGATGCAGACTGAACCATTCAGTTAACATTTTGCTGTATGTATTAGAGTAATCTCTTAAATTCATAAAACCTGGCCACCTTGTTCCTTTGTTTAAAATCAATGCTGAGGCTGGGCATGGTGACGCACGCCTGTAATCCCAGCACTGGGGAGGCTGAGGCAGGTGGATTCTTACGAGTTTAAGAACCAGCCTGGGCTACAAAGTGAGCTCAAGGCCAGCCTAGGCTGCATAGCAAGACCCTGTCTCAAAAAAGCGAAAACAAACAAACAAAAATCAATGCTGGGCACAGCAGCAGATGCCTGTAACCCCAGCTCGTTGGGAAGCTTAGGTAGAAAGATCACAAGTTCAAGCCCAGCCTGGGTGACTTAGCAAGACCCTGTCTTAAGTAAAAAGGCTGGGGATGTGGCTCAGTGGGGAGGCCCTGAGTTCAAATCCTAGTATTGCAAAAAAACCAAAACAAACCAAAACAAAAACCCAAAGCAAACCAAAAAAAAAAACCCCAAAAAACAGAAAACGAAACAGAAAACAAAAACTAAAACCAAAAAACCCCAGCCACATCAGGTGAGGCAGCACACACCTGTAATCCCAGGTACCTGGGAGGCTAAGGAGAAGGAGCAGAGGTTCAAGGCCAACTTTGGGAGCCTGTCTCAAACAGAAGGCTGGGAGCGTGGCTCAGTGGTAGAGCACTTGCCTATAAGGCACGAGGCCCTGGGCTCAACTGCCAGCAACCAGCTCAACTCTGTTCTCACTTCCCTTCCTCTCACCTGCCTCCTGCCTGTCTCACAATACAGCAGCTGCCCGCTGCCCTCACCACACCAGGCTTGACCCTGCCTCAGGGCCTTTGCACTTGCCCTCTTATCAGATGCCTTTGCTCCTTGATCCTTATCTATCAAAGCATCACTTTCACTGTCTGCCTGATCTCGGAAGTCTTTCCTGACAACATTGCTCAATCACACCAGCCGACAATACCCTGCAGCACTTGTCATACAATCTCAGCTCCTTTTAAGCATAGGGACCAGCCTTCTTTGCCCAGTGCTGTGTCTGGAGTTCCATGTGTAACATGTTTGTTGAATGAATAAATGAAGGTGCAGACAGTCTACAGCTGTCTCTTTTCCTTTCCTCTGCAGTCCCTGGGTTGAGTCAGAGGTTGACCCCACGATCCCCAGGTCTCCACAGGTCTAAGGGGAGCACCCTCGGGCTCAATGCCCTGCAGCTGCCCACCTTGAGCACCAGTTTGCTGGCAAAATAGAAAAGGGCAACAACCCGGCCCCAGTTGAAGTTGCCATCAGCAAACATTTCAGCGGCCACTCGGAAAAAGACCTCTCGGGGCGAGTCTGTGTCCACAGCCGCAATCATCCTGCAGGAAAGGGGAGAACGGGTGCTAGGGAGGGAGAATCTGGAAATTCTGGTGTTCACCCCATGCCCAGGACCAAGACACTGAGGCCCAAACAAGGCTGCAAGGAAAGCAAGAGGCCAACAGGGTTGGGAAGGGGACAAGATGGACACTTAAGGGTTTTTATTGTGCTTGTTTTGAGACAGGGTCTCGCTATGTAGCCCAGGCTGGCCTTGAACTCACAGCGATCCTCCTGCCCCAGCCTCCTGAGCACTGGGATGACAGGTGGGCACTGTCACACCCGGAAAGATGGACATTCAGGAAGGTAGGAAGAATGACCGAACCCTGAAGGAGGGTCCCAAGATCTGGGGAGAGGGGAAGACTGGGAGTCCAGAAGTAAGGGGCGGGGGCACAGAAGGCTGAGGGGACCCCTGGCAGGAACGCTGGGATCCCAGAGCCACACCTCTGCAGCTCCATATTGCTGTCCAGTTCGTCCCCAATCCGCTTGAGACACTCGCTCAGCTTCTTGGTGGACGCGTCCTGGGGCGCCTGCTCCATGGCCAGCTCCAGGGTGTCCCCGCCCATGTGCCCTGCTCGATCCTGGATGAAACTACATGGGAATGGAGTGGGGTGCAGAATCAGAACGGGGTGTCACCCGCCAATCCGCTCCACAATAATCAGACCTCCAACTCACCCCTGAAGCAAAAGGGCCCCTGTCTTCATGATGTGCTCAGAGCTGGTGGGCCCTGGAGGAGAGAGGAGGGAAGAGGTGCCTGGACTCTTGGGTCCTGAGGGACCAGGGGACGGCAGTGGCTCGGGGTCCCTGAGGGCAGACAGGGCCGGGAGCCCAGGACTCCAGGGTCCCTGCCAGACGAAGCGACTGGGAGCCCAGGCAACGGAGGCCCTGATGGAGAGCAAACGGGGAGTCTGGGCCTGCACCCCACATTCTTCAAGCCGAGCCGACTGGGGGAACCTGGCTGCACCCGGCCCCTAACCTGGGGGGGAGAGGGGAGACGCCCCTCCCAGCAGGGCCCCAGGCAGGAAGTGGTGCGGGCGACAAGCCCGGGCCTGCCCCCGGGGTTGTACTCAGGGGTCCCCGGGTTTTCTGGCTCCAGGGGCGCCAGGCAAGAAGGGATCGGGGCGCGGAGGTCGGCGGGCCGGGAACCTCCAGGAGGGACGGGGCTGGCGGCTGGGAGCGCCCGCCGCGCGAGTTTGTGCCCAGAAGAGCTCGGCGATCTCACGGTTCCGTGCCAGCAGGAGGGCTCCGGGGCGGCCGGCGGCAACCTCGCCCGCCGCCCGCCTC
>NW_004955559.1:1701603-1704900 GCF_000276665.1 Chinchilla lanigera
TTTTTTTTTTTGTCTTTTTGAGACAGGGTCTCGCTATACAGTTCAGGCTGGCCTTGAGCTCACTTTGTAGCCCAGGCTGGCCTCGAACTCGCAACTATCCTTCTGTGTTCGCCTTCTGGGTGCTGGGATTACAGGCGTGCGCCACCACACCCCAAAATAAGTTTAAAAAAAAAAAAAAAACAACCCACAAAACAACAGTTGGATGGCTCTTTCAGACTTGGGTGGCAAAAAGCTTTTTGGTTTAGGCCCACTGTTCAAAGAGTTCTCATAATGCCAGGATTTATAATGCTTCTTACCACTGTATTAATTCCGTATGCAGTATTTTAATTAAATGTTGGCCTTTTGCCAGCCTAAAATTCCCCTGAGAATTGTGCTAAATTGTTCTCAGTTCCTCAATAACAGCACACTGCTTGATTTGTGGCTCTCTTTTAAAATGGACTATTTATTCTTGCTTTTTTTTTTTTTTTTTTTTGCAGTCCCAAAAGAGCTTGCTTAATAATTGTATGCTCAAGCACTGAGGAGTACACAGAAGAACCGAAACAGTAGTGCCTCTCCAACAGGGCTTCTCAGAGGAGGCATTTGCTGTGCACCCTGAATGATGAGTGTGACCCTGAAACTGAAGAGAAGGGATTGGTCTCATCTGGATGTGGTTTGGCCTGAGGGCTCATGGGAACTCTGGTCCTGGGCATGGTGATGCTAAGGGATGCTGGGACCTTTAAAAAGCAAAGCCTAGTGGCAGAGCCCAGGGGCAGTGCCCTTGGAAGGAAATGGTGTAGCTCCTGCCACACTGTTACTGCAGAGACAAAGGGTGATAAAAAGTAGCAAGAGCGGGGCCTTCCTTCTTGATCTGGCTTCTTTTTTTGTTTTTTGTTTTTACCAGGAATTGAACCCAGGGCCTCATACTTGCCAGGCAGGCACTGTGCCGCTGAGTCACATCCCCAGCTCTTGTTTTATTTTTGAGAGAGAGTCTTGCTATGTAGCCCAGAGTGGCCTTGAAATTGCAGTGATCCTCCTGCCTCAGCCTCCCTTTTTACTGATAGAATATCCAACTGTTTATGATTTTACAGAACAAAATTTCTGTGAGGAAAGGAAGCATGTCCTCGAAAGAAAATGTGTTTCCTGTTAACTCTGCAGCCAGCTTTATCTTCCTGGTATTCCTGCCCAGTGAGCCAGCATAACCTGCCCTCGGCACAGACGGGAAGAGCAGCTTTTACTGCAAGGACAGAGGTCACAGTGGTAGCTAATTCTGGGGCCAAGGCATTTACAGTTACAGACACACTGCACTGAAACTACCAAGACAAAGACAAGCTCAGACATGGCCAGGTGTCTAGGCGGTGTAGACCCTGACCGCACTGAACTGGATGACCAGTGTCCCTCAGGATCTTATGGGAATGACAGAGTATCAAGTTATGCAAACACACATCTTCCACCTTGCTGTCTCTCCTGTCCTTGGGAAAGCCAGCTGCTGTGTGGCTGGGACACAGAAGTAGTCATCTTGCAGAGGTGCACAGGTAACAGGAGCTGAATCCCCCACCCAGCTGGGGCTTCAGGTGACAAGGTGCTGGGTGACATCAGGGACAGGCCACACAGCGAGGCCATTGGTTATTGTTGTTGGGTTTTGTTTTTGTTTTTGTTTTTTTCTGGTACCAGGGATCCAACTCACAACCTTGTGCTTGCTGGGCAGGCACTGTGCCGCTGAGCTAAATCCCCAGCCCGCCGTTGGTTATTGTTTGAAGCTGTTGCGTGTGTTTGGTTTTTAGAATCAGGGCGTCACTCTGTAGCCCAGGCTGGCCTCGAACTCTGTCTTCCTGCCCCCGCCTCCCTGGGTGCTCTAACAACAGGTGGACACCGCCAGTCGCAGCCCCCACACATGACAACACACACTGCATCTCCTACAGTGCGCTGTTCACTCTATATGCAAAGAGGAAAGAGAGGAAGTGACATTTGAAAGACTCTCCTAATGCCAGGTGGGGTGGCGCACGCCTGTAATCCCAGCACTCGGGAGGCTGAGGTAGGAGGATTGTTGCAAGTTCAAGACCAGCCTGGGCTACAAAGTGAGCTCAAGGCCAGCCTGAACTGCATAGCGAGACCCTGTCTCAAAAAGACAAAACCAAAAACAAAACAAAACAAAACAAAAAAAAACAAAAAGACAACAACCCCCAAAGACTCTCCTAACAGCCTCATTTATGCTGTTAGAAATAGTCCTAGAGCCCAGCCTGGGTAGCTTAGTGACTTGATGAGACCCTGTCTCAAAATATAAAAGGTGGGGCAGGAATATGACTCAGCGGCGGAGTGCCTGCCTGGCAAGCGCAAGGTCCTGTGTTTGATTCCCAGAACCCCGCAGAAAATATATATATGGGCAAAAATGTAGCTCAGTGCAAAGGCCCTGAATTCAATCCTCTGTACTGAAAAAGAAAAAAAAGTCAGTAGGTCCAGGCCATTCAGAAGGAACAGGTTACACAGGGCCTATATATACTCACTGCTCTAAAACAAACGAAAGGAAGCCCTGCTTAGAGCGGAGGCACTGAGCTCAGTAGTTGGCCAGGCCCCTCCAGCGGCCTCCTCTACCTGCCCACAAATAGGAGGAACCCAGCTCTTACGTGGAGTGGGAGGGTGGTGAGGACAAATCCCTCCCTCCCGGGGGAAGCAGATAACGCAGTGGAGCTGGGGGAGGCTGATACAGGCAAAGCAAAGCCTTCAAGTGATTGGCCAGCCAGTAACATCCATCAAGAAGCCACTGTGTGCTTGGGCTGGCTCCTGTGCCATCTGCTATGGCCCAAACATGTGTCACCCCCAAATTCATGTCCTTTGACAGGTAAGTAGGTCATTAAGGCTCTATCCACAGGAAAAGCTTTAGTATCCCTATAAAAGAGGCTTGAAGCCAGGTGTGGTGGTACATACCTGTAAATCCCAACATTTTGGAAGCTGAGGCAGGAGGATTGCCATGAGTTGAGGCCAACCTGAGCTACATAGTGACTTCAAAGCCAGCCTGGCCTACACAGTGAGAACCTGTCTCAAAAAAACAAAACAAAAATAACAATAGCCAGGTGAGTGTTATCTGTCTCCCCTGGGAGGGAGAGATTTGTCCTTACTGCATGCCGGTAATCCCAACACTCAGGAGGCTGAGGAATGAGGATCACTGTGAGTTTGAGGTCAGCCTTGTTGCATAGTGAGACCTTGTCTCAAAAGAAAAAGGAGTGGGGGGCGCTGAGGATTTAGCTCAGTGGCACAGCACCTGCCTGGCAAGTGCAAGGTTGTGAGTTCGATTCCCAGTACCCAAGAAAAACCAAAAAAAAA
>NW_004955559.1:1705730-1710986 GCF_000276665.1 Chinchilla lanigera
GGTTTTTCTCCGGTACCAGGAACCGAACTCACGACCTTGCGCTTGCCAGGCAGGCGCTTTTGCCGCTGAGCTAAATCCCCAGCCCCCCCAGGCTGGTCTTGAACTCGAAATAATCCTCCTGCCTCAGCCTCCTGAGTGCTGGGATTACAGGTGTGTGCCACCATGCCCGGCTGTTTTGCTTTGTTCTGTTTTAGGTTTTTTTAAGACAGGGACTCACTGTGTGTAGTTCAGGCTGCTCTTGAACTCACTGTGTAGCTCAGGTTGGCCTCAAACTCACAGCAATCTTGCCTCAGCCTCCTGACAGCAGGAATTAAGGACGTGCGCCACCACACCAGGCTAACCCAGCAGAATGTAACTGATGCTGAGCACACCAATAAGACTCAAAACCTTGGAAGCCTGGTATGGTGGCACCCGCCTATAATCCCAGCACTGGGAGGCTGAGGCAGGAGGATCATTTTGGAGACCAGCCTGGGCTACAAAGTGGGCAAAAGGCCAGCCTGCACTACACAGCAAGATCCTGTCTCCAATAAAAAGACCTTGGAGGAGGGAAAGGATTTTCCCCGGAGGACCCAGTTAATCAAAGAAATGGAGTTTGAGTCTTAATTGGGGCAGCTGGCCCCTTGGGCTTGGCCTTCTTCAAGCAAACCACTCTCTCACACATACACTTTCTGTCTGTGAAAGTCCACCACTATGCACTAAACTCTGCCTCTGCGCTACTCCACAGCCATGAGTCTTCTCAGAAATCCTGAGTTGGGGATATAGCTTAGCGGTACAGTGCCTTGCTTGGCAAGTGCAAGGTCCCGAGTTCAATTCCTGGTACCAAAAAAAAAAAAAAAGAAATCCTTCATGGAAGATATGGAGAGCTGAGATGAAGGCGTTGCTGGTACCTCTTGACTTAGGTAGGACCTGGCTTCTTGGTGTCACCGCTACCCACTCTGTTCCCGCCCAAGGTTTCCTGGGCTGTCTAGCTCCAGTGTCACAGTTATCCTTCACCAGTGTCTGCGACTACAAAACCAGCACCATGGAAAACGACAGGGACAGACAGAACTTTCTGGGGGACCCAGAGGTCCAAGTCATCTCGAATCCCACCTTCTGTCACTTGGAGGTGTGCTTGTCTCACTCGCAAAGGAACAGCCCGACTGCTGTAGTTTGGTTGGTTTGGTTTTATTTTTGTCTTTGGGACAGGGTCTCCGTAACTCAGGTTGGCCTTGAACTCACTATGTAGCCCAGGCTAGCCTCCCACTTGTGGAGATCCTCCTGCCTCAGCCTCAGGCATGCTGGGATTATAGGCATGGGATATCATCGCTGGTTGAACCTTTATTTATTCAAATTGGCATCACCATTTGTCTTGGGGGAAAGTGACTCCAATGACCTTCCTCACCTCCTCCAGGATGTCAGCTAGGAGCTCACTCTCAGCCAGCGGAACCACAGGACTTTCTTTCAGGCCTAGGGAGGGAGTGCCGTGAGGGACACCGCCTACCCACATACCAGAGGCCCATAGAAATACACTTCCCAGAATCCTTCGGGGCACAAGCTCACATGCTGTAGGCAGATGGGTGCCCCAGGACATCCTGGGAGATGTAGTTCCCATAGCTGCCTGAATGAAAGGGATGGCGCGCAGCCAGACACCCCCTTCCAGGCTTGGACCGGCCGGTGTCCTCCACACCCTTACCCTTGCGCAAGCACTTGCGGACATGCATGGCCTCATAAATCATTCCGGGCGAGTGGATAAAATTGTAGATCTCCTTCGAGCCGAGGGAACATGGGAACTCCTTCCGATCATTGTTCACCACCAGCTCCACGGGGGCCCAGGTAGGGCTAACCTGAGTGCAGGGTGTAAAAAATTGCTCCGGTTGTTCTCACCAACAGGGTTGCTAGGGGTTCCCGCCTATTGCATGCAGGGTGATGTGTCTGGTGGCTAAGGGCTTCCAGCCACTAGGAAGGTTTTGTTTGGTTTTGGGTTTTTTTTGTCTTTTTGAGACAGTGTCTCAGCTGGAGTTATAGCTCAATGGTGCAGTGCCTGCCTGGCAAGCACACGGTCCTGAGTTCAATTCCCAGTACCAAGAAAAAAAAAAAAAAAGCTAAATTTCTCCAATGAAAGCGAGAATGGTAGTAATCGAAGCCAATGAGGCAAGAAATAGATACCAGAGACAGTGTCTCCCTATGTATTTCAAGCTGGCCTTGAGCTCACTTTGTAGCCCAGGCTGGTCTTGAACTCAAAAAGAGCCTCCTGCCTCAGCCTCCTGAGTGCTGGGATTATAAGAATGCGCCACCACGCCTGGCCTGGTTTTGGTTTTTGAGACAAGAGTCTCACTATGTACTCCAGGGTTGTCTGGAACTTGTGATCCTTCTGCCTCAGCCTCCCGAGTACTGAGATTACTGACATGTGTCACCTTCGGCTCAGAAATTTTGAGTCCTGCCTTCTCCCTGGTTGCTGGGGCTTTTCTCCTTAGCAAAGTCACTGCCCCACCCAAACCTGGTCTTTTCCCTCTGTGTAACCTGCTGTTTGAGGCCAAGGCACTTCTTAGGACTAGAGAGATGAGGCTTCTCTTCACCCAGGAATTCCCTCTGCCAGATTGGCTGTGCAAACCACTGGGCACCTTCTTATCTGCTAGACCTGTTCTTTAGCCCAAGGCCTCCAGAGCCTAAATTGTCTCCATTCCCAAATCTAGGCCAAAATGGAAATACAGAGGCCAGCCCAGTTTCCTCTTGGGTCTTGAGGCCAGAGTGTTTGAGAGCCCACAAACCCAGGAAAAGACTCAAAATTCTGTTTGTTTTGAGATAGGGCCTTGCTGTGTAGTCCAGGCCGGCCTTGCACTCACTATGTAACCCAGACTGGATTCAAATGCACCATGATTCTCCTGCCTCAGCCTCCCAGGTGCTGAGATTAGGGGCATGCACCTCCATGCCTGGCATCTTTTCTTTTTTCCTGAAGTGTTAGGGATGGAAGCCAGGGCCTAGTGCATGCTCGGCAAGCTTCCCACTACTGAGCGACACCCCCAGCCCAAGAATAAGATTTCTTTCTAGCAACAGGGTGCCATGAGGCCCAGGGAAGCTGACCCCAGACCCTGCCCCGGAGCAATTCCAAAGGTAACAACTGCCCCTTAAGCACCGCTGGTAAGACTTCCTTTCTCTTATTATTATTGTTGGGGGCTTTTTTGTTGTTGTTTTATTTTAATCTTTTTGAGCCAGGGTCTCACAATGCAGTTCAGGCTGGCCTTGAGCTCACTTTGTAGTCCAGGTTAGCCTCAAACTCACGGCAGTCCTCCTGCTCAGCCTCCAGAGTGCTGGGATTACAGGCATGAACCACCAAGCCCAGTTTTGTTGCTATTTTGAGACAGGGGCAGGCTGGCCTTGAACTCACAAAGATCCTCCTGCCTCAGCCTCCTGAGTGCTGGGATTACAGGTGTGCACCACCACACCAGCTAAGGACTGGTTTATCGGGCTGGGACGCATCAGGATGGCAGAGTGCAGGCTTAGCATACAGGAGGCCCTGGGCTCCATCGCTAGAGTCAAACAACCAAAGGAAAAGAGAATGCTTTCCTCTCAGGACCAAGGGTCCTGCGCACACCTGTGGGCTCACCCCCAGGAAGGCCCTAAGCCACTGCTTGGCTTGGTTGCTAAGGACAATGGCATCCTTAGCAATGGGGTAAAAATGGCCCGTTCACCTCAGCTCCAGCTCCAGTCACCACAGTCACCCTGTGCACCAGTGACGCCATGGTTCCCAGCCTTGCAGCCCGGGGCCCTCACCTCAGCCCTGTCCTTCGTGCCGCTCACGGAGGCAGCGTTGCTAAGCTTGCTGCTGATGCTACAGGTGAAGCTGCCCTGGACGCCGCCCGGGTACTGAAGCAGCACGCTGACTGTGTCATCCACGCCTGTGAGGAATGAGAATCAGAGTGAGCCTGGGTCTCAGGGCCCACTGCAGTCCTCAAATCCTGCCGCTCAAACTTGGCCAGAGCCCCCACCATGTAAGTGGCCAAGATAAAAGAGAAGTGCAGCCAGGCACAGTGGCGCATGCCTGTGATTCCAGCACTCAGGAGGCTGAGGCAGGAGGATTGCTGGGGAGCTCAAAACCAGCCTGGGCTACCCAGTGAGTTCAAGGCCAGCTTGAAGTATATAATGAGACCTTGTCTCTAAAAAAAGAAGAGCCAGGCATGGTGGCGCACGCCTGTAATCCCAGCACTCATGAGGCTGAGGCAGGAGGATCATCGAGTTCAAGACCAGCCTGGGCTACAAAGTGAGCTCAAGGCCAGTCTGAACTACATAGTGAGACCCTGTCTCAAAAAGACAAAAAAAAAAAGAAAAAAGAAAAAGGCTACTGAAGCCAGAGGAGATAGCGCATGCTTATAATCCCAGCACTATGGGAAGCTGAGGCAGGAAGACTGCAAGTTTAAGCCCAGCCTGGGCAACTGTGTGACCTGGTGAGATCCTGTCCCAAAATAATAAAAGGGCTGGGCATGCATCTCATTGTGAAGGCCCTTGGCTTAATCCCCAGTACCACAGTGGGAAGAAAAAAGAAAAAAGGATGGGATGGTGTACATCCTCAACTCTCAAATCTGAGCTGGTCATGAACTCAGTTTTGGCCAACTGGACAGCAGCAGTGTGATGCAGGTGGGAGCTTGGAAAGTACTCGAACCCTGGGACTGTCCTCTCCTGGCTGGGCAGCTGAGAGTCCATGGGGAAGAGAGTATGGTCCCCAACAAAAGCCACCCACCTCCCAGGATGCCTCTTGGCCCTGTGGACCAGCCCAGGCCCTCAGGACTGCTGCTACGGTGTGAGCCCTGCCCAGACAGCCACCAAACAGCCAACCTCAGGAGAATGGAATCCTCAGAAATGATTGCTATTGTTTTTTTATTTGTTGTTGTTATTATTCTTCTAAAAGTATCTTTTGGCTGAGTGTGGTGGCTGACACCTATAATCCCAACACTCAGGTAGCTGAGGCAGGAAGATCATCAAAAGTTCAAGGCTAGTCTGGATTACATAGTGAGACCCTGTCTCAAAAAAAAATAAAAGCTGTTTTTTGTTTGTTTTTTGTTTTTGTTTTTTGTCTTTTTGAGACAGGGTCTCCCTATGCAGTTCACACTGGCCTTGAGCTCACTTTGTAGTCCAGGCTGGCCTCGAACTCACAACGATCCTCCTGCCTCGGCCTCCTGAGTGCTGGGATTATAGGCGTGCGCCACCATGCCCAGCTAACAAAAGCTATTTTTTATTTCATTTTGTTTTTCTTTTTTTCTTTTTTTTTTTTTTTTTTTTTTT
>NW_004955559.1:1711786-1714633 GCF_000276665.1 Chinchilla lanigera
CATTTTTTCAGTAGTGGAATTTGGGCCCATTTTTTCAGTAGTGGAATTTGGGCCCATTTTTTCAGTAGTGGAATTTGGGCCCATTTTTTCAGTAGTGGAATTTTAACTCTGAGCTACAACTCTAGGCTTTTTAATTTTTATTTTTATATTAATTTTTGTCTTTTTGAGACAAGGTTTCACTCTGCAGTTCAGGTTGGCCTTGAGCTCACTTTGTAGCCCAGGTTGCCCTTTTCTTTTTGGTTTCTTTTTTGGTCGTTTTTTATTTATTTATTTTTTTTTTGGTTTTTCTCCGGTACGGGGAACTGAACACACGACCTTGCGCTTGCCAGGCAGGCGCTTTTGCCGCTGAGCTAAATCCCCAGCCCCTTGGTCGTTTTTTGAGACAGGGTCTTGCTATGCAGTTCAGGCTGGCCTTGAACTCAGTCCTCTTACCTCAGCCTCAGGAGTGCTGAGATTACAGGTATGTGTCACCATACCCAGCTTTTTGGTTTTTTGAGATAGGGTCTTGCAATGTACTCCAGTATCTATCTATCCATCCTGTATGTGTGTGTGAGTGTGTGTGTGTGTGTGTATGTGTGCAGGCACATGTTGTGTGAGTGTGTGTGTGTGTGTGTGTGTGTGTGTGTGTGTGCAGGCACATGTGGTACTAATAATTGAACCCAGGGCTTTTGCAGTGAGCTCTATTCTATCCCTTCCCCACATTTTTTTTTTTTTTTTTTAAATTTTGAGACAGGGTCTTGGGGCTGGGGATTTAGCTCAGCAACACAGCACCTGCCCAGCAAGGTCAAGGTCCTGAGTTCAATTCCTGGTACTGGAAAAAAACAAAAAAAAGAGACAGGGTCTCACTTAGTTGCCCAGGCTGGGCTTGGAGTGGAAATTCTCCTGTGTCAGCCTCCTGGAGTACTGGGTTACAGGTATTCACCACTACGCCACGTTCAATCCAGCGTATGCCTCAATAGTTCCTTCAGTAACTTCTGTGACAACTCCATCCCAGGACACAGGGAACCTGCGCTCCGCCTCTGATCCCTGCTTCCCCTTCACAGGGAAGCCAGTGCCGCTGTCTAGCTGACTCTGGATCCGGGCGGGGACTGCGGTCCTCCCTCTGCCACCACAGTCTGTGTCACTGCACCTGTCTCGTGGACGCGTGCCACAGCTGAAATCTTCTCTGGCCTCTGCCCGCCAAAGACCATGGAGATGAACTGGACGCAGTAGATGCCGAGGTCCAGCACCGCCCCGCCGGCCTGGGCCCAGTCTGTGAGCCGGGGCAGGGCTATGACAAACCCCATCTCTGCCCGGGCTGCTCGAAGGTCCCCCAACGTTCCCTGAGCCAAAACCGACTTCAACGCCTCTGTAGCAGGAAAAAAGCGGGTCCAGAGGCCCTGCGGAGCACAGCGGGGTGTGTGTGTCAGGCCCAGAAGTCCCCCTACTGGGTGCCAGGCTTGTAGGGGCACCCGCTGCTCCCCAGCTCCGAAGCAGGCCCCCCTTCCGGCCACAGCCCCTTGGTCTCTCCTGACTGCGCCCTCCCCGTATTAAACCACTTGTCCATGGCACTTTGCCGTCGCGGCCCCAGCAAGTTAACACAAGCAGCCTCTTCCGTGCTGTCCACCCTCCTAGGCCCCAGAGAGAGCTTCCTTCCCTGCGAGCTGCCTGTGTGGCCCCTACCCAGTGCCCTTTTATGGCTCCCCACTGCCTGACAGCAGCTCCCAGCTGTTGGGCATGTTTACTGGGCAAGTCCTTGTGTCCACACCCTATGCTGCGAACCACCCCTAAGGCCCTGGCAGGTGGCTGCCCTTTGTCCATGTTATTGAGCAGCAAGTGAGGCTGACTTGAGTCACATCACTCACCAAGGTCACACAGGGAGTAGGGAGGGAATTGTGTCTGGAGTCCTCTGACTTTGAAGCCAGAAACCTTAACATGTTCCAAGTCAAGTTCATACTAAATACATAAAAGCACCCATGCCTGCCGTAAGCCGTAACTCTGCTTCTCCTTTTGTTTTTTTTGTTTTTTTTTCCGGTACCGGGAATCGAACTCACGACCTCGCACTTGCCAGACAGGCGCTGTGCCACTGAGCTACATCCCCAGCCCCTCTGCTTCTCCTTGTGCCTCTGTTTACCCACGAAATTTCCTTTTCCCTTATGGCTTAGGGCAGCCCCTGCCTTCATCGTCGACACTGTGTCAGATGGACTAGGGCCTCTGTGCTCTGGTGCCACTGCCCAGCACCGAGGAAGGGGCAGACGGGAGGGAAAGGGAGGTGAAAAGGATCCAGATGCCTTATGTATCCACGCCACCACCCCATGACGACTATACTCATCATGCACTGCAAACATACTAATTAAAAAGAAAAACAAAAACTGACCAGGACTTTGTCCTCTGAAGTCCCTGAAACTGGGCATTGGGATCTTGAGCTCCTCAAAACTGAGACTACATCATACACACTATAAAGTCCCCTTAGGGCTGGGGATTTAGCTCACTGGCACAGCGCCTGCCTGGCAAGCACAAGGTTATGAGTTCAATTCCTGATACCAGAAAAAAACCAAAACCAAAAAATAAAATAAAATAAAATAAAGTCCCCTCTTTCCAGTATAGGATCAGGAATAGGAGCCTCCAGTACAAATGAGAAACTAATAAACTAGCACAGTGTTGACACCAGGAAAACACAGTGAGAAAAAGGCATACAGCAGCCCCATTAAATCTGGGCCATCTGCCAGGTGTGGTGGCACACACCTGTAATCCCAGCACTCAGGAGGCTGAGGCAGGAGGATCATTGTGAGTTCGAGACCAGCCTGAGCTACAAAGTGAGCTCAAAGGGGCTGGGGATTTAGCTCAGCAGCAAAGCACCTGCCTGGC
>NW_004955559.1:1714776-1747626 GCF_000276665.1 Chinchilla lanigera
AAAAAGTGAGCTCAAGGCCAGTCTGAACTGCATAGTGAGACCCTGTCTCAAAAAAAAGAAAAAAAAATCTGGGCCATCCACCTCTTGGACACATTCAACTTGACTGAGTCTGGGGGATGCAACCGCTACACAGGTCACTGGGAGAGTACATGGTAGCCATTGCTACTACTGGGAGAATCTACAGCAAGGTGTTTAGGAGCTATAATACTCCTCAGCATGGAAATAGTTAACAGGTGCCATTTGGCGGCCATCTTAACTACTGGCACTTGGTCGCCATCTTAAATCTCTGGACACTTTGGCTAGGGAAGTCCAAGGGCAAAGCAAAGGTTGAGTGAAGCCAGGCGTGGTGGCGCACACCTGTAATCCCAGCACTCAGGAGGCTGAGGTAGGAGGATCATCGCGAATTTGAGGCCAGCCTGGGCTACAAAGTGAGTTCAGGCCAGCCTGAACTGCACAGCGAGACCCTGTCTCAAAAAGACAAAAACAAATTAAAAAAAAAAAAAAGGCTACTTGATACTGAGGGTTGGAAGGGGGTTCCTTAGTCCTTCCAATCGTCTTTTTGTTTGTTTGCTTTTCTTCCGGTACCAGGGATCGAACTCATGACCTCGCGCTTGCCAGGCAGGTGCTGTGCCGCTGAGCTACATCCCCAGCCCCAGTCCTTCCAATTTTGATCCCTGGAAAGTGAGCAGAACTAAGCCTTTTCCGAATGGCTGAAGAAAGATCCACATAACCAAACCAGCCCTGCTGTGTGCGCTGAGGGCAAATGATTGTTACAAGGGCGGCCCTGCATAAGACTTCTGGCTTCACTGGCTCTTAGTTGAATTTGAAGAAAAAAATCACCAATTTTACTGGGCATGGCACTGAGGCAGTAAGATCACTGTAAGCTCAAGTCCAGCCTGGGCTCCATAGTGAGTTCAAGGCCAACCTTAACTGCATAGCAAGACTATCTCAAAAAACAAACAAATAATTACTGATTTTGGGAGGCACGCAGCCGGAAGATACATTACTCTTTAGCTCTGTTGTTGTGACACTGCTCTACACAGTGGGTTAGAAACTTCTCCAGGGAATGTGACTCCTCTGTCCTCTGGGGAAAAGTTGCTTTTCTTTATCTTTCGTGGTCTTCCAGGGGAAAGTTACCTTTTGCTATCTTCCCCCATTCTCCATGGAAAAGCTATCTTGTATCCAAATATACTGCAGTGGGCTGGGGATTTAGCTCAGCGGCACAGCATCTACCTGGCAAGTGCAAGGTCGTGAGTTCGATTCCCAGTGCCGGGGGAAAAAACAAAAAATCAAAAAAAAAAAAAAACCCAAAATACCAAATATACTGCAGAATTAGTTATTCTTTAGAAAAGACTAAAAAGATGAGCTATGGGTCTTTCTACTCAATTTCTTTTTCCCTTCCTTCTTCTCTCCCTCTCTTTCTACCTCCCTCCTTCCCTTCCTCCCTTCCTTCCTTCCTTGTGCTGGAGATTAACCAGGGGCACTTTACCAGAGCTACATCCATTTCCATTCTTTAAAAAAAAATTTTTTTTTTTTTTGAGACAAGATTTCACTATGTAGTTCAGGCTGGTCCTGAACTCACTATGTAGTCCAGGTTGGTCTTGAACTTGTGGTGATCCCCCAGCCTCAGCCCCGCAAGTGCTAGGATTACAGGCGTGCACCACCAGGCCTTTGTTTTTTTAAATTTTTTTTGTTTTGTTTTGTTTTTTGTTTTTGTTTTTCTCCGGTACCAGGAACCGAACTCACGACCTTGTGCTTGCCAGGCAGGCGCTTTGCCGCTGAGCTAAATCCCCAGCCCTGTTTTTAAAAATTTAAAACAGGGTCTTGGTAAGTTAATTCAGGCAGGACTTGATCCCCCACTTCATCCTAAGTGTTGTAATTGCGGATCAGGGACTTTTCTTTAGATTGACACAACCCAGATCATCCAGTTACCTACAGAAAACAGCAGATTCCATAACCTGTAACCACCCTGGAATTTCGAACTACCTGCTTGCCTGATACACTTCTATAAAACTCCCTAGATAACCCTTGTGTCTACAACCCCTAAGCACAATGCTCTCAGTTGGTGTCAGCTCCCATCTTGTTTTTTGTTTGTTTTTCCGGTACCGGGGAACGAACTCTCGACCTTGCACTTGCCAGGCAGGCGCTGTGCCCCTGAGCTAAATCCCCAGCTCCTCCCCCATCTTCTTTGGTTTGCTAACTTTTCTTTTCTTTTTTCTTTTTTTTGTACCAGGAATCAAACTCAAGACCTTGGGCTTGCCAGGCAGGAACTTGCGCCACTGTGCTATATCCCCGGCAAGGTTTTCTAGCTTTTCAAATGTTTCATTCTCCTGGCCTCAACAACTTGTCCTTGAGTCACTGCCTGTTAGACTGGCTAGCAGTGAACTTTGAGTCCCACTTTTTTTTTCCAGCACCGGGAATCGAACTGAGGATCTCGCGCTTGCCAGGCAGGCGCTGTGCAGCTGAGCTAAATCCCCAGCCCCTTGATTCCCGCTCTCAATAGGCGTTCCCAGAGCATGCCTGTGGCCATCTTGATTGTGGGCAGATGCCTTGGTTCTCCAAAAACGTCCGCTGGCGGCCATGTTTAGTAATGGCATGCAGGGCCACGCTGAACGTTAGAGGAGCCCCTCCTCCCTCTCACCTCCATCAGGAAGAGGCCACGCGATCGTGCCTCCGCGACCATCTCTCGAACTTCTGCGGCGTTCACGCCCATGGGCTTCTCACACAGAACAGCCTTGCCGGCTGCCAGACACATCAGCACCGTGGCCTTGTGCTGAGGGTTCTGGGTGCCAATGTAGGCCACCTCTAAAGTTGGAGGTAGTCAAAAGTCAGCGGTCAGGCAGCACGAGACGTGGGAGACCCGCCCACAATCAGGCCCCACCATGGACACGTGCTCACATCCTAGTTTCCCATTAGGAAGGAACTACACACTTGCGGTCACCTCTACACATTCTCTGTTAGTGTTCTACTTCCTGTCTATGAAGTGTGGGTCTCCACTGCACCCCTTTTTTTTCCAAGTTGAGGTCATGCTATGTTGCCCATGTTGGGGCAGATTAGAAGGATATAAATAAATACCCAGGGCAAAACCTAGATGACTAACATTGTAAGGTCATCACATGCTTATCTGTGTACCATGCCCTTGAGAAATGTACTACTTGTTCCTCACGCTTACCAGATCCCCAACTGACCATAACCCCTTACTCAGAAAGGAAGGCTAAGACCCAAATTGACCTGGGTCACAGTAAGTGAAACAGTTATTTTTAGAAACCAGGGGACCGGTCTAAGCCTGAAGTACACCTGGAACTCACTGGGCATCGGAGTGGTATGCTCCCTATTTTAACACCGCTCTGTTGGGATAGCTTTTCTCCTGCTTTTTTTTTTTTTTTTAGATAGGGTCTCGCTATGCAGTTCAGGCTGACCTTGAGCTCACTTTGTAGCCCAGGCTGGTCTCGAACTCGCAACGATCCTCCTGCCTCAGCCTCCCGCGTGCTAGGATTACAGGCGTGCGCCACCACGCCCGGCTCCTTTGCTTCTTTAGAAATTTAAACTTGGTTCCCACTGCAGAGGGCTGACTCTGGAGTGCGATTCAACACCGTGACAGACCAAACTCATTCCTGAAGTTCCGCCTCCAACCCGGGGAGCCTCGCGTTTCCTACAGGGCAGCCGGGAGCCAGCGCCCCCGCTACCCTCGCAACTCACCCACGTTCGGATCCTCGGCCAGCTCCTGGTAGGAGCCGTAGGCTCTGGGGATGCCGTGTTTCTGCGCAAACTCCCGCGCCCTGCTCAGCTCGCGGGCCGCTACCGCCACCACCTGGAGGGCGCCGGGATCACAGGGGTTGGGGCCGGACGGCAGGCGTGAGGATGCCGGGCAGGGCAGGAGAAGCGGCGGGGCAGGGCAGGAGGAGCGGCGGGGCAGGGCAGGAGGAGCGGCGGGGCAGGGCAGGAGGAGCGGCGGGGCAGGGCAGGAGGAGCGGCGGGGCAGGGAGAGCGGCGTCCTCGGGGCCGGGAGGAGGCGGGCGGGGATGGGCGCTGCGTCCCGGGAAACATCTCGGGAAAACAGTGATCAAGCCCCCTACTATCTGCATAGTAGCTTTTGCTCACGGTAGGTCAAATAAGATTTAGGAAAGCCTTCAGGACCCAGGTTTACAGGACCGACGTGGAAAAGAGAACGTGGGAGGAGGGAGACAGCCGTCGTCGACAGCCCTGGGAATCGCTGAGTCCCGGCCCCTCGCTCCCCGCCCGCTACGCCCCGCGCG
Source organism: Chinchilla lanigera (assembly GCF_000276665.1). Taxonomy (NCBI): domain Eukaryota; kingdom Metazoa; phylum Chordata; class Mammalia; order Rodentia; family Chinchillidae; genus Chinchilla; species Chinchilla lanigera. The sequence continues at coordinate 1,719,033 of NW_004955559.1, forward strand.
GCTCTTCCCCGAGGGGTGCAGACCTGGTGGTCGGAGCGGGGCAGCGAGCACAGCACAAGCGTGAAGTCGCTGGAGATAAGGCCGGCAGACACGATGCCCCAGCGGAGCGGCATCTTCAAGACTCCAAGCCCGGATACTCTGAGAACCACTGCTCGCTTCGCAGAGCTAATACTAAATCCAAAATTTAAATCACAAGGCGTATTAAAAAAAAAAAAAAAAAAAAACCACGTCGTAGCCGTGACGCCCCGCCCCCAGCACCGATACCGCTTTCCATTGGCCTCCAGTCAGGAAGCAACGGAGCGGTCCCTTAATTCTAGCGTCCTATTGGAAGAGTGCAGTTTGGCTCCGCCTTTCGGAGTGTCTGTCAACCCCCATCCCATTGACCCGCCTTCCAAACTAATATCTGTACTTCGGACTCGGTTAAGAACTTATCCCGGGGTTCACTGCTGACATAGCACCTCTTAGTCGTCCAGGGGGACAAAGAGAAATAATAGCAAAAATCATAATTACTGATACTCATAAAGCACTACTGTAGCCCAGGCCACCAGCTCCTATGTGGCCTTCTACTAATTTTTCCCCAGAGAACTGGGAAGTTCCAAAGCAAAACACCCCAGATTCTCCTGTGTGTTCGTGTTTTTCTCTCTCTTTTCAGGACCAGGAATGGAATTTAGGGCATCGCGCTTGCTGGGCAGGCGCTGCACTCCTGGACCACCACCTGGCCCCCTTCTGGGTTTTCATCCTAGAGGAAGCAAAGAAAAGCGTTTGTACATCGGCTTGTACCTGAATATTCACAGAAGCATACCACGTAATAGCTCAAGCCCAGATGTCTTGAGCTAGGAAAAGTTTTCAGAATCAAAATGGAGTCACTTAAGAAAAAAAAAAAAAAATGGAGTCACTTTTCTTGTTTTTGGTGGGACTGTAGGGGCGGATTAGAGGGACATAAAAAAAAACAGGCCATGGGCCAGGAATCCAGCTCAGTGATAACTTGCCTAGCATGCCAAAAGGCCTTGAGTTAAACACCAAGATCCACAGAAACAAAAATAAGGTGTTTTTTTTGTGGGCGGGGCGTATCAGGAATAGAACTCACAACCTTGAGCTTGCCAGGCAGGCACTGTGCCACTGAGCTATATCCCTGACCCCCAAAATAGGTTTTTTTTTTTTTGTTGTTGTTGTTTTTATCTTTTTGAGATAGGCTCTGGCTATGCAGTTCAGGCTGGCCTTGAGCTCACTTTGTAGGTCAGGCTGGTCTCGAACTTGCAACGATCCTCCTGCCTCAGCCTCCCACGTGCTAGGATTACAGGCGTGCGCCACCACACCTGGCTCAACTCTCCCATTTTCTGAGAGCTCCCCTTCTTCATTCTTCCATGGAGTGAGGACCTGAACTGAGGCGGAGGTCATTAAGGGGAACACAGCCCCCCTCGACTCTCCTCTAGACACAGTAGTACTAGAGGTTAAACTCAGCACTTTCACACTGAGCTACGTCCCCAACCATTTTTATTTTTTTGAGAAAACATCTAAATTAATAAATGGCCCAGGCTGGGCTTGAATTTGTGATCTTCCTCCTCAGCCTGGGATTATAGATCTGTGCCACCACACCTGGCTGGCTTCACCCTTTTATTTTGAGAGAGGATGGTGGCTTCCTTTCTTAACCTGAAGTCTGATTTTTCCTTCCTGCCTTTTCATGAAGGCTGAAGTTTGTTCTCTAGGGCTGCTACTACAAAGCCTGCTGTTTTCCTTCTGCTCTTAAGACACCTTGAACTTTCCACTCAAATCAGTGAATTGGATATAAATTGTTATAAAAGCATGAAAGCCGGGCGTGGTGGCGCACCCCTGTAATTCCAGCACTCAGGAGGCTGAGGCAGGAGGATCACTGCAAGTTTGAGGCCAGCCTGGGCTACAAATTGAGTTCAAGGCCAGCATGAACTGTGTAGTGAGACTAAAAAAAAAAAAGAAAGTACCAAGTGGTAATATTCAACTTGCCATCCTTGTACCCTTGATTTTTTTGTGATAAAGCGATTGAACTCAGGGACACTGCACTAAACTACTTCCCCAGCTCTTTTAGTTTTTGAGGCAAGATCTTGCTAAGTTCCCCAGGCTGGACTCAAACTTGCAATTCTGCCTCAGCCTCCCAGAGTGTTGGCCTTAGTGTGTGCCATCACACCTGCTTTTTAGTTTTAACTATGTACCTCAGTATTGGGCTGGGGATTTAGCTCAGCGGCAAAAGCGCCTGCCTGGCAAGCGCAAGGTCGTGAGTTCGGTTCCGGGTACCGGAGAAAAACCAAATAAAATAAAATAAAATAAAATAAACTATGTACCTCAGTATCAAAAACCGGGTTAAATAACCCTAAGTTATTGCAGAATGATCAGACCTGCAATCTTCCAAGCGAGTGGACTGGGAAGGCTTAAATAAATGAGACAATGTAATGATTTCAGGGCACCAGGAGGGACTAACTCCCTTACAGCTTCAGTATTCTTTGAGTTAGCCAAAGACTGCTCTGGGCCGCCCATATTTATTTGGTTTTCAAACAAAGGAGGAGGATACTCAAGAAAACAAGGCAATCTCGAAGGACCTTGGGAGAGTTATCCCAAGTAGTAAATTATGTCAATCAGGAGAACTATGTTATCTCCAGGAAGGCCTTCACAGCAGGAGTGAGATGCCTGCAGCTGCAGTCTCCTTGTAGTTAATTGGGGTGGCAGACAAGGTGCCTAAGCTTCAGACAACTCACAAATAATCACGGAAAGTCAATTGGTTAATATTAAAGCCTGCTCAGAGTCACTCTGTAGTGGTCCCCAACACCTCAGGTCTACCCTAAACTTGTCATCTTCCTGCTTCTGCCACCTGCGTGCTAGGATGACATGCTTGTGTCAGTGGGCCCGGCCCTGGTGTGTTAATTTTCACTGTGCTGAGGCTTCCCACAGGCTTGTTTAGTGAACAGTACGAATAGCCCATTTTATGCACACCTGTATCCCCAGCCTGGGCTACAACACAGTTGTGAGCTCAAGGTGGCCCTCTGAGGCCAGCCTGGGCTACAACACAGTTCAAGCCCGGCCTAAACTACACAGTGAGACCCTGTCCCAAGAAACAAAACAAGCAGGCTGGGGATGTAGCTCAGCGGCATAAGTGCTTGCCTGGCAAGTCTGAGGTCATGAGTTCGATTCCCAGTACCAAAAAATAAAAATAAACAAAACAAGCCGGGTGTGGTGGCGCACGCCTGTAACCCCAGCACTCGAGAGGCTGAGGCAGGAGGATCATTGCAAGTTCGAGACCAGCCTGGGCTGCAAAGTGAGCTCAAGGCCAGCCTGAATTGCATAGCGAGACCCTGTCTCAAAAGACAAAAAACAGGGGCCGGGGATATAGCCCAGCGGCACAGCACCTGCCTGGCAAGCACAAGGTCGTGAGTTTGATTACTGGTCCCCCCTTCCCCCAAAAAAGACAAAAAACAGGCCGGGCGTCCTGGGGCACATCTGTAATCCCAGAACTCAGGAGGCTGAGGCATGAGGATCCTTGTGAGTTCGAGACCAGCCTGGGATACAAAGTGAGCTCAAGGCCAGCCTGACCTGCATAGCAAGACCCTGTCTCAAAAAGACCAAAAAAAAAAAAGAGACAAAAAATAAAACAAGCTTTAAATAGAATTTTAGGGCTGCGTGTGGTTAAGTGGTACACTTAAGGGCCTGAATTCCATTCCCAGCACCAAAACCAAACCCAGAGTTTCATCTGAACAATATCTAACTCTTCCTTTTCACCAGACCTCAAATGGCCCAAGTGTCCCCATCCCAAGTGAGACTCCCCACTGGTAGGTGCCATCTTGGGGGACCCATGGCTCTCACGTCTGCCTTGTGGCCAACGGCCTATGAAGGGGGAGCTACATGTGACGGAGCTTTGGGGATAGATTTCCTCTTTTTTTTTTTTTATTTCTTCCTGCTTACAATGCTCTATAGGATGGCGCTGATTCCCTTGCCAGATGTTTAGTTCAGATAAAGGCGACATCTGGAGTAGCGGCAGTCACTCCGAGACCACGAAAGGAGTACTATGCCAATACCAACCACAGCACAGATAGGAAAACTAGTTTCCCTAACAACCCTGAAGCCATGGTACCTTGGGAATTCTTGCTTGGGGCAATACTTTTTTTTTTTGTCTTTTTGAGCCACCTTGCTTGGCTCTAATAATACTTTCATTTTTAAAAGTTTTTTTTGGTACTGGGAATTGAACTCAGGTCCTCGCACTTGCCAGGCAGGCACCTGTACCACTGGGCTGTATCCCCCGCCCTTGATACTTTTTAGTTTAGCTATAATCAGTTTATTATAAGAGACGTGGAAATGATTTACATGATAAAAGACTGTAGAACTTCAGCGGAATGGGCATTGTGAGGCCATTTCAACACTGATTTCCTTCATTGTACGTATTTCCAAGAATGTCACCATCTCTAAATAAGAAATAGTCCTTGTCATCTAGAACTACCTTGGTGCCTCCATATCTGGAAGAACTTTATCTCCAACTTTCACACTAACTGGTTGGATCTTGACGCCACAGCTACCACAGTTGCCTGCAGTGCTTTGCTTTGAGATTTTTCTGGAAGCGTAAAGCCTCCTTTGGCGACAGCTTCGGCTGCACTCCTTTCAACCAATACTCGGTCAAACCGTGGGAGAAACTTCTGAAATGCCTGTTCCGCCCCGCACTCTGCTATCACACCGTGGCCTCTGCAGAAGGAACCAGCAACCCAGCCCCAGGACATATGAAAAGCTGATAATACTTTTTTTTTTTTTTTTGTCTTTTTGAGACAGGGTCTGGCTATGCAGTTCAGGCTGGCCTTGGGCTCACTTTGTAGCCCAGGCTGGCCTCATAAGCTTCTCTGAGGTGATGACTGAACCGAATGTGGAACAGCGAACGCCCTGACAGGTGACATGCAGACAGGATCGAGGGGACAGTGCACACACAGGACGCGGAGGCACAGGTCTGTTCCCGACGTGTATTTAGGTGGAACTGCAGCACAGAGCGGGGCACACAGCAGGGCAAGCGGAGGTCAGCAGGGCCGCCTGGGCCGACTCCAGGGCCTTCTGCAGTGGCCAGGGTGGGGAAGAGGCTGGTGATGAGGTGGCCAGAAGCCAGATGGCCCTGCCGGGTCACAACAAGAACCTTGGCCTTAAAAAAAAAAGGACCTCGGCCTTAGCCTCCAGGGAGGGGACACAGCAGCACTGCTGGCCCAGAGCAGGTAGCAGAAGGTCCCGAGGACCCACCCCAGCTTCCCCAAACCATCAGGAGCTGAGCTCGAGCGCCAGGCACAACTCGCTGCGGGCCACAGGGCAGCCGAGAGACCAGATGAAGCGGCTGAGAGCAGGCCGTGTGGGAGGGGGCGGGCGCTCCGGAGGGGATGGAGAGACAGGCCCACGACTGAGAGCTGTGGACGCCGAGACTGGAAGAGAGGGGCAGACGCGGGTCTGAGCAGCAACGTGTGGATGTCACTGTGTCTCCTCCTCCAGAGGCCACGCGTGTGGCCGCTCAGAGAAGGCTGACGGTGACACTTCATCCAGGAGGGACTCGGAGCACAGGGCCCCGCGGGTCAGAGGTGCTGGGAATCCAGCTGAGGCAAGGAGGGCAGCGGCTCTGGAGCCTTCTTTTCAGAAGCTTGCGCATCCTTCTGGTCACCGGCTGGAGCTGGGACGGGAACATCATCTGGAAATGACAGGAACCCGTGAGGGATACAACCAGGTTCCCCACATCCAGGCACCCAAGAGGCATGGCCCCGGCCTCCTCCCTCAGACCCAGGGTCCAGGCCTCGGCTCAGCAGGCCCCTGGCCCAGCGCAGCACCTGTGTCTGGGTGGAACTTGAGCTGGCCCTCGGGGTTGGCGGGGGGCGGGTTCTGGTCCTGCTGCTGCTGCTGCTGCTTCCTCTGCTCCATTTGCAGAACGGCCTGTGGGGGTGGGTGACAGAGAAGCGGCTCTGACATTGCAATTCCTAGACGCTCCAGCCTCAGTCCCTAAGCTGAGACCCCACAGCCACCTGTCAAGCGATTTCAATCAGGTCCCTTCTTTGTGGGCCTGTTTTTCTTTCCGACGCTGGGCTTAATGTTAGTTAATCCCAGTTCTCCGCCATCATGGCTGCGTCCCACCTGCGGACAGCGGAGCCGTAGCTGCCCCCTTCTTACATGGCAGCTGCAGCGCCGTAACGGCTGGGAACACAGCCAACCTCACGCAAGGTAGCTTGACCATTTGAGCACGGAGCAGCCTCTGGGGTTTCCACAGACAGAGGAGGGCCCACTTCCCGCCATCACCTGCTGCAGCTCCCGCCTCTGGGCCACCAGCTGGTCCTGTGACCGCCCGAGGGCCTCGGTCTCCCGGCTGAGGCGCTGGGCCTGGGCCTTCAGCTCGGCCTCGCGGGCGGCCAGCTCCTCCTCGAAGCGCCTCAGCTCCTCCTCCGTGTACGCGGGGTGCATTTCCACAGTCTGCGGGGCGGGACAGGGGTCAGCAGGGACAATGCGCGCCTCGGTCACCATGGTGACGAGGGGCTGCCAAGGGGCCCAGTGGCGGCTCGGGCCTGGCGGGACACCGGGCGTAGGGTAAAGAGGGACAGAGGCGGAACAGAGGTCCGGGGTCAGGGACAGAGACCTTAGATGAGGGACAGAACCTGAGCGCAGTACAGAAACTGGAGACAGGCACAGAAAGACAGACGGGTACAGGACGGGTACGGACGCCTGGGAGGGTGGGACAGCGGTCCACGGGGTGACAGAGACACGGAGCGGTTATTACTGGAGAACAGCTACGAGGCCCCCGAGCGACCCGTATCCTCACCTCCCATCCCTCCCCGGTGTCCCCGAACTCCTTCCTCTGGGTGGACGCTAGGAACTCCTCCAGGGTCACGAGGCGGTCCTGGTTGGTGTCCACCTGGGGAACCAGATCCGAGTAAGGACAGAGCTGGGGCCAGCGCCCCCACCCGGCCGCCTGCTCCTCCCTCTCACATTCTTCATCACGTGCTCCCGCATGCGCAGCCGCTCCTCCTCCATCTCCCGCATGTCGTCCTCCTCGTTCTTTGGGTCATACACCTTCTCCAGCTGCAGAGCCCAGAGGGGAGCGGGAGGCACTGAGTGGTCCGGGGCAACCCCCACCCCATGCCAAGTGACTTCAACTCCCAGCAGGACCTGAGGTGCACTACCACTCCCCACATCCTCTCCTGCCGCAGGGGCCTGCTGGGAATTGTAGTTTTTCCTCAGCACCCTCTTGGGGGCCCTCTGAGGACTGGGAAGTTCCCTGAGGGGACATGTGCTGCTCCGGGTGTCCCTGCCGGTTGCACTATGCGACCATGGTGGCATAGAGAAAGAAACATTACTTGGAGATGAGACTTAGTTCAATCACCAAGAGGGCCAGAGTGGCTCTCATCAAGGGCACCCAGTGTTAAGGAGACTCCCAGGGGAAGCGCAGAAGCTGAGAACACTTAGAACTGTCTCGGGCTGGGCAGTCTTCCTGGGGAAACGGGAGGACAGCAGCCACACAACAAGCTCTGAAATCTAAACTTCTTGTTGTCTAACCAATCAGTCCTCACAAAGCCCGCGAACTTTTCTCCCACAGCGTAACCACTCCCTCACCTCCTTGGTGAAGAGGGCCTCCAGCTCCTGCTCATCCAGGACCCCATCGCTGTTGATATCTGAAAGAGGAGAGGGCGTATCAGGGGACTGGGGACAGAGTGCACCTGGGCCCCAAGGGACAACTGGTAAAGGGTGCTTGGCTGCGGGAGGGTCCTTTACCAGAGGACAGGCGAGGACTGGTGTGTCGCTAGGACAGCCACTCCCTCGTGACCAAAGTCCCAACAACGGAGCAGACAAGGTCTGGCTCGCTCTCACACAGGACTCTTATCTCTAGCACCTGGGGTCCGATATCCTCCCCGAGAACCAGGCCATTACAACTCAGGCTGCCAGGGCAGCCGACACAGACAGCTGTGGAGTCTCAGGCAGCGTGACAGCCGCACGCCCCTCTGCCCACAGGTGCGCCGACCTCCCTCCTGCTGAGGCGGCCGGGAAGCCTGCTCCTGCAAACGCAAAGGTTAACTTCCAGCCTGCATTTTACTTGACATTCTGCCCTGGGCTGCCAGCACGTCCTGTGCTCTCTGGTTGCCCCTCCAGTCTCCTCTGCCAGACACCAGCTCGTGTGGGGGGCGCTGTGGCCTCAAAGCTTGGGTCTGGGGTCACATAATGACGCGAACGCGCTGTCTAGCACAGACGCAGGCCGGCACACGTTTACGTAACCATGGCTCAGTGGTAGCAAACCACACAAGCGCTGGTGAGGCCCAGCAGAGAAGAATGTAAGTAAGTGATAACAGCATATATTCTTAAGAAATAAACAAGACAGGGCCGGGGATGCAGCTCAGTGGCACAGAGCCTGCCCGGCAGGCAGGAGGCTGAGTTCGAGTCCCAGTACCGAAAGAAAGAAACAGTACAGACACAGCTGCTTGCTTTCTGCTGTCTGCTTTTTGAACTCACGCCTGACCCTCATGCTTTTTCCCTGGGGACCTCACCTGGAAAGGACCTATCTAGGCCCCCGGCCACGACAACTGTCACAGCTGGCAGGGTGGTTAGGTGAGTGTCCCCTCCCCGCCGGCTGAGGGATGGTGAGGAAGAGCCGGCCCCGAGCTCTGGGACCGGTACGTGGTCTGTGCGGAACCGGGGGCTGTTTTGAAAGCCTTAGCAGTAACAGGCACAGATCCCTCCCTCCCAACGTGAGTCGGTGGGGCAGGCGGCTTGGCTTTTCTTTACCCTTTCTCCCCACGTGGGGTAAGAAGCAGAAGCCCTCATCCAAGGGCAGGCAGGTCAGCTGAAGCCGACAGAAAGGACCTGGAGCAGCAGCTGGCTGCCCCGCACCCGCAGGGCACACCCAGCACAGCCTCCTGTGCAGCACCTCCCGAAGCCTCAGTCCCCATCTCTGGGAGGAGCCCCAGGAGGGTCCCCTGCTTTTGCATGCAAGGGCCACTATTTGCCAGAAGGTGGAGGTAGAGGAACCCCTAGCCCAAGGCGGGGGCAGGGAGGCCGCCCCGCCTCGACTCGCACACAGAGTACAGGACCTACACAGGCTTGGAGCTGCGAGAGCTGACAAAAGATGAAAACAAAAGGGAGTGAGACAGTGCCCGCGCGCGGCTGCTGCGGCGGTGGGACAACGGGGCCGAGGACACCGAGGTAAGCCCACAGGCGAGGTCTCAAGCACGCAGTGTAAGCAGCAGCCCCTCGGGGCACTGGCTTCTGCAGGAAGTACAGAAAACAGCCCTGCAGGGAGGTGAGCATACTGGTTAACAGCAGTGGCCTGCCTGGTGTGGGCGACCCAGCTGACCTGCCGGAGGAAGTCACGAGCAGTCCCCTGACGGGCCGGGGATGTAGCTCAGCAGCACAGCGCCTGCCTGGCAAGCACAAGGTCCTGAGTTTGATTCCCAGTACCAAACAAACAAACAAAACAAAAAAACCAGACATAGACAACCTACTTCAGCTCAGTGTCTGAGCTGAGGGGAACGGGCTGTGGCAAATGAGGCCCGCGTGATGCACACGTGTCGCTGATGAGGCATGGAGGACGCGCCCTTGGCGAGCAGGCTGGCCGGCACGGTCGGGACAGTGGCAGCCCTTCGAGCCCCCTTCATAGGTCCCCAAATCCATGGTGCTGCGGACACCTTAGCCCGGCTGGGAGACGTAAGAGTAAAGGCGCCGAGGTAAGGCGAGATCTGTACACACTCGCCAGCACAGGCCGTAAAAGCAAAGGAAAAACAGCGGCGGGGCAGGCGTCCCTGGACGAGTGGGGCCAATTCCCCAAGGACAGGCAGCGAGGCTGCTGAAGGTCAGCCAGTGCCAAGTTTGTTTGGCCCTGCTGGCTGTCAGCTTAGCCACAAAAAGATGGACAGGCCTTGGACATGTTGCCGACTCTGTGGCACCAGCTGTGCCCTGAGCAGCAGCATGGGCCCAGGGGCCTGGTGAAACAAGAGAAAGTGACCCTGACCTCCTTTCACCTGGACTAGGACACAGGCTGAGGCACCCAGTTAGTGGGGACCCCAGGGTACCAGAGGCCACATGTACAAGCAACTCTTTATTGGTTCCAAAAAAACACACAGCTGCCAGGTGTAGTGGCGCACACCTATAATCCTAGCACTCAGGAGGCTGAGGCAGGAGGATCACTGAGAGTTTGAGACCAGCCTGGGCTACCAAGTGAGCTCAAGGCCAGCTTGAACTGCATGGCAAGATCCTGTCACAAAAAGACAAAAAAACCCCACCACATACCATGTGCTAGCACTGATGGACACAGGCGCTGAGTCAATGCTAATTTCTGACCACCAGGACCCTATCACAGGTCTGGCCTTACCGTGGCGCTTTACACATGCAGACCCACGACACTACGCCGATCAAAGGCGTATGTGGACTTGCTAGGTTTCTGGCGGATGTTTATACCACACCTAGCTACCCTGCTGCGCCCCTTATACCTGACGACCAAAAAAGGCACGACCTACTGCTGGACAGATGCAGGAGAAGCTGCCTTTCAGGAATAAAACAAACAAAAAAGGCAGTCGCACAGACACAAGGCCTCCGGGTAGCAGACCCTCCCCTGCCATTTACCCTAATGGTGACGCGGATGAGGATGGGTGCGGCTGGGGCCTAGGGCAGAAACAAGGCAAGCGGAAGGACCCAACTGGGTTTCGGTCACAGTTATGGAAGGGGCCAGAAGCCGGTGTTCTCTGACTGACAAAGAGCAGCGGTGGAGGCTGCTCTGCACACCTGTGAGGGACCACGGGGCGGCAGGCACTGGCAGTGCAGAGTAAATACCCTGTAGAGGGCCGGTTCTTTACGGGGACGTCCCACCCGGGAGGGGAGTGGCCAGGCCCCCACCCTCACGTGCTGGGCGTGTACTTGCAGAGTGTGCCTTTTTCTCAGCTAGCCCGCTGTCAGCTGAATCGGCAGCTGTTTTGGGACCCGTGACATACACAGCACAGGAAACAACGCAGGGTGACAGACTGCAGGTCATGACTCCCAGCCCCCATGCGGCGGGAAAGAGGGGCCGGCGGCCGACGCCCGGTATACTAGTGGGTCCAGCCATTGTAGAGCCCCTCAACGGAAAGCAGTTGCTGTCCAGCCTACTACGGAAGTCGGGTTTGAAACTGGAACACGCAGGTCGATGTGTACACATACAGCTGGGCTGTATTTCAAGGGCTGACACTCCGGTTACCAGCCTGGGCAACCCTTACAGGGTGCTGACTTACAACTTACGGGAACATGGCCAAAACGTACTGGATCATGCATGCTGTAGGACACAAGCCCCTCTTCTCACCAAGGAGTGACTGAGCAGGTGCCTTGTTTTCCATGGGGACCTCACCTGCAAAAGTACCTCTCCAGCCCTACAGCCATGACATTCAGGCTGACCTCAAACTCAGGGCAATTCTCCTGCCTCAGCTTCCCTAGTACTGGGATTACAGGCATGCACCACTACGCCTGGCTTGAATTGCACTTTTTTTTTTGTCTTTTTGAGACAGGGTCCCACTCTGCAGTTCAGGCTGGCCTTGAGCTCACTTGGTAGCCCAGGCTGGTCTCAAACTTGCAAAGATCCTCCTGCCTCAGCCTCCTGAGTGCTGGGATTACAGGCATATGCCACCATGCCCGGCCTGCACATTTTAAAATAATTAACATCAGGGGCTGGGGATTTAGCTCAGCGGCAGAGCACCTGCCTGACAAGCGCAAGGTCGTGAGTTCGATTCCTGGTACCAGAAGAAAAACAAAATGAAAATAAATAAATAAATAAAAATAAAATAATTAACATCGGCCAGGCACGGTAGTGCACACCTGTAATCCCAGCACTCGGGAGGCTGAGGCAGGAGGATCATTACAAGTTCCTAAACCAGCCTGGGCTACAAAGTGAGCTCAAGACCAGCATGAACTGCACATTGGGACCCTGTCTCAAACACCAAAAAAAAGCCAAAAACAAACAAACAAATAAAAACAGCAATCCTTCTGCCTCAGCCTTCCAAGTGCTGGGGTTATAGGCATTACTTTTTTTTTTTTTTTTTTTTCATAAAATGGTTCAATCTGCCAGGTGTGATAGAGCATTCCTGAAATCCCAGCACTTCTGGGTTACAGAGTGAGATCCTCTTTCAAAAAACCCTAAATAAACTAGCTGGGTGTGGTGGTGCACGCCTGTAATCCCAGCACTTGCGAAGGTAAGACAGGAGGATCGTTGTGAGTTCGAGACCAGCCTGGGCTACAAAGTGAGTTCAAGGCCAGCCTGAACGGCATAGCGAGACTCTGTCTCAAAAAGACAAAAAAAAGAAAAGAAAAGAAAAACAAACAACAAAAAACACCTAGCCTGATCATGCTACCCACAGTAGCTACTTCATACCTCTTACCCCTTTCCCTTTTCTTGCAGTACCAAGGATTGAACCCCAGGGGCGCTCTAACACTGTGCTACACCTTAGCCCTTTTTTATTAAGTCTGGGTGTCACTAAATTGCCCAGGGAAGTCTCAAAATTGTGGTCCTCCTGCCTCAGCCTCTAGGAGTGCTGGGATTACAGGCCTGGCCAGGCTGACTTCTTTTCATCTCCTGAGACTATTAGAGGACTTTTTTTTTAAGAGGACGTATTTCATCAATTCTTGGCTGACCTTTTTCTCTTCTGTATTTTACCAAGCTTAAAATCGGGATGCATGTTACCATTTTAATTGGCTTTTGCAAAATGCTAGTACCTCTCACCCCAGCCTTGTGAGGCTTCCAATACGGTCCGATCTTAGAGGGGCTTAGAGGGGAGGAACGCTGAATTCCTCACGATTTTGTCTCCAGGTCTGATGCAGCCTGGTCCTCGGCAGCACTTAGTAAACATGGACAAGGCCCAGACCCGCTGGGCTCTGCGGAGGCCCTGCTCTCCCAGGCCGGGGGGCTGACCGAAGGGGAAGGTGACGCCGCTCCACCACCGAGACACGGCTCTCCAGGACCCTGGAGGCCCAGTCACAGGGCACAGCACAGCTTTCTTAACAGGGCCGCTCCGCTTGTAGATACTGGCCAGCACTTAAGAGCCCAGAGGGCGGACGTATCTCAGAAAAGAGGCCTGGCATGCCACGAAGACCCAGCAACTTCGGCACAGGGCTTGGAATAGTCAGAGCCTCAGGTTTGGCCTGGGTCTGCGACACCTGCCCCCTCCCCCTTACCATGCAGGATGAAGAAGGTCTTGGGGTTAAACCTGTTGGGGTCCAATCCATCCAGTTCTTCCCACACCTCCTTCAGCTGCGCTTGGCTGCCCTGTAGGGGGAAAAGCCAGGTGCTTATGAGCAAGGAGCCTGGGTGCCCTGGGTTAGAGCAAGAAAAACCCTATCCTTATCCAAGGAAGGTCACATTCCTCAATTAAGAAAAGTACAATTCCCAGCTGTGCGTGGTGGTGCACGCCTGTAATCCCTGCACTCGGGAGGCTGAGGCAGGAGGACCGTTGCGAGTTTGAGACCAGGCTGGGCTACAAAGTGAGCTCAAGACCAGCCTGAACTGCATAGCAAGACCCTGTCTTAAAGACCCCCCCCCCAAAAAAAGAAAACTACAATTCCCAACAGCCCCCAGGGGAGTTTGGTATAGTAAGTTTTTGCTCCAGAGGCTCCTGGGAGTTGTAGTTCTAACTACTTCAGTCCTATGGCTTCCAGGGTGTGAGGGCACACGGGGGTCCTTACAGGCACATTGACTTTGGGGTGCTCCCGGTGCCGGCGCTGCTGCTCTTCCAGCTTCCGTTCTGCCTCTTTCCGCTGTTCCTCTCCCAGGGACTCCAGGTACTGGCGTCTCTCATGTTCCTTGAGCATCTCATAGCGTTTAAACTCCTCGTGATGGGCCGCATCGTACTGCGCGAGGTCCCGGGTAGCCTGCAGAGAGCGAAGATTTGTAGAATTTCTGAATTCCAGCCCTGAAAAGGGAGGCCCTCGGCAGGGAAGCTGGCCAGAGGCAGGATGAGTTGCTCCTGCGACAAGGCCCGTAGCCTGGTCTCACTTTGTGTTCTCCATGGTTGCTCCTGCCCCGTGACACGCTGTCCTCTCTCCTCAAAAGCGATTATGACAACTGCACAAGAGAGACTTTGGCCAGCTCTTTCAAGTCCTCCAATCTCAAGATCTTGGAGGCGTGGCATGGTGGTGCACGCCTATAACCTCAGCACCTGCTGTCGCAGGAGGATTGCTCTGAGTTCGAGGCCAGCCTGCACTACACAGTGAGTTTGAAGCCAGTCTGAACTATGTAGAGACCCTGTCTCAAAAAAAAAGGGAAAAGAAGAAAAGGAAAAGCAGAGCCTGGGCCAGGCAGGGCCAACAGGCCAAGAGGTAGGATCAGAGCCAAAGAAGCCTAGCAGGTTCTCTGTGCTGCTAAGTTACCCAGGCCGGGCTTGAACTCGTGGCTCCACTGCCTCAGTCTCCCAGCGGGCTGGGATGAACTGCACCTGCCAGTCCCTTTTGCCATGAAGCACAGTCACAGATTCTGGGATGGGGACATATAGATGGGGGGGGCATCATTCAGCCCATGGCAAGGACACAGAGGTGACAGTTCCCACCCAAGTCCTACGGAAGGTCCAAGTCAGGGAGGGAGCAGACCCAGGTCGGAAGGATCTACAGGGTGCTCTGCCTGTATATCCTGCTTTCCTGTGAAAAAATGGGGGGTACTGGAGGAGGGTCTCACTATGTAGCCCAGGGTGACCTCAGACTCATGGAAATCCTCCTGCTTCAGCCTCCTGAGTACTGTGATTACAGGTGTATGTCCCACACCCAGCTTTAGGGCATGCTTTTAGATCACAGCACTGGGGATACTTTCAGAGCTGGGATGTAGGGCAAAGGTAAAGCACTTGCCTTGTGAAAAAAGAAGAAGGAAAAAGGAAGAAGGGGAAGAAGAAGGGAAGAGAAAAAGGAAGCAGAGAAAGGAGGGAAACCTGCCTAGAAATGATCCACCTCTGCCAGGCTCTGCCCTGGTCTGAGAGCAGTTCTTGCCCCCTCCTCCCCTTCTCCTCCTTTGCCAGGCTTCCCCTGCCACAGCCTCCATTCGCTTACCGTCTGGATCAGCAGCTCCAGGTCTCGGGCCTCGAATGTGTGCTGGTTCTGAGGGTCCAGGTGTTCAAACTGCTTCAGGAGATTCAGGTGATCCACCTGCACATCTGGGTAAGGAGTCAAACAGAACAATGCTCAGGCCAGGTGGGCTCTAAAGATGGTCACAGAGGGCAACAGAAGGACCCAGGAGGGCAGAGCAGGTGTGGGGCAATCAGGGAGGGCATCCTGGAGGAGGGGAACCTGTCACTGAGTCTGATGCTTAAAACCAGAATAGGTCCCTAGGTGCAGTGGTGGTGCACACCAATAATCTCAGTACTTGGGAGGCTGAAGCATGAGGATTCCAACTGCCAGGCCAGCCTGGACAATTTAAGACCCTGTCTCAAACTAAAAAAGGACTGCAGGTGTAGCTCAGTGGTACAGCATTGGCCTAGCATGCACAAGGCCATGGGTACTGCAAAACAAACTGAAGAAATGTGTGTGTGTGCATATATTATGTACAGATGTGTGTGTAGTCTTTGATATGAATGTGAAAAAATTATAGACTCACTCTAAGGGGACAGGGTATAGAAATAACAAGCACAGCTGGGCATGAAGCTCAGCCACAGGGCGCTTGCCTAGCATGTGGAGTGGGTACATAGGGGTGGGGGATCCACCCCCAGCACTACTTTTTTTTTTTTTTTTTTCCCCAGCATTACTAAAAAAATAAATAAATGATCATGATTTTTCCCCCCTGGTGCTGGGGATTAAATCCAGGGCCTTCCCAGAGCTACATCCCCTGCTCTTTATATTTTGAGACAGAATCTCACTGAATCACTCTATTGCCCAGATTGGATTGAATTTGGGATCCTCCTGTCTCAGCCTCCCAGAGCACTGGAAGGGCAGGGGCCCGGTAGCGTTCCTGGCTAAACAACCACAACATGTGAGGTAAAAATAAACTATAGAAATGGAAAGCAACCTGAGTAATGTAATGGTGCCAGCGAGAGAGCACACCAGGAAGGAGGCTCCAGTGAACCCCTGTCCCAGCCCCCGTCCCGGCCCCGGCCCCACCCTGCTCACTGGGCTCCTGCTTGGCGTCCATCTTTGCTTTGAGCAGCATCCGCAGCCGTGACACCTCCTGTCGCTTGAGCTCATCCAGCTTGGTACGGACGTGGTGGCTGACGAAGTCCAGCTCTCTGCTCAGCTTTCCGCTCTGCCGGGACAGGAAACGCTGGTCAGCCCCATCCTGTGCTCCATCCCCTCTTGCCCCTCGCCTTCCTCCCCAGGCCTGCAGGAAGAGGGCACGGCCCAGCCCCACATCCAAGGCCCTGCTGCCCCGAGCCTAGCCTGGCACACTTCAGATCCTACGCCTGTTCCCCACCCCAGGGTCCTGGCATCTGCTATTCCTCCTGTTGGGGCTCCTGCCCTATTTCCAACTCTAACCAGACCCTCGCTGTCCCTCAGTGTAAACAGCCTGTAATCCCAGGAGGCTGAAGCAGGAGGATTGCCAAGAGTTCAAGACCAGCTTGGGCTACATGAAGAGACACTGTCTGAAAAGAAAAACAGGAGCCACCAGCAAACAGCACAGGGCAGCGGAAGGTTCCCTCCGCACACAAGGTCTCCACGGGCCGCCTCCACCTACCACCTCCGTCCCATGGCCCCGAGCCGGGAGCCAGCCATGCTCCGTGAGCCCCTTCTGGATGCCCTCTTCACACGCCCGTCTGCATGGTCCCAAGGGGCTCCGGCAGCCACGCCCATGACGCCTGTCCGTCCCTCCAGCACACAGGGAGCACATGACAGGGTGATCGCAGAGAGCTGTACTCACAGCTGCAGGCACGCACCTGCCAGGGCCACCCTGTAATCTCAACTCAGATGAACACACTGAGGTGCAAGAGAGGCCTCCTGCCCCAGTTCTTCAGGCCACGAGCATGAGAGGCCAGGGGCCAGCCTCATGGCCACCCTGGAGTCACGTCTCCCCAACATAGGGGTACTCGGGCCTGTGTTCAAATCCTAGTCCATTTTTTGAGGTTTTTTTGGTTTTGGTTTTGGTTTTTTTTGTGGTACTGGGGATCAAACTTAGGACCTTGCACTTGCCAGGCAGGCGCTTGTACCACTGAGCTATATCTCCAGTCCCTCTAGTCCATTTTTTGAGAAAAAGTCTCGCTATGTGGTTCAGGCTGGCCTTGCACTAGCAGTGATCCTCCTGCCTCAGCCTCCTGAGTACTGGGATTCCAGGTGTGCACCACCACCCCCTGCTCCCTCAGATAATCTGACCCTGCACCCCATGACGCAGGTTTCACTACTACCCTTCTTTTACAGATGGAGAAACTAAGGCACAACAAACTGAGATCCCACACTGGTAGCAATAGTGCCGGGACTGGAAGGCACCTGAGCAGCTCAACCACAGCTTCTAGGTCCCAGATCCCTTCCCAGCTCTGTGACCCCAGGAGCTGCCTGCTTATCCCCGGGTCTCACCCCCAAATCCCGGAGCTCAGGTGCTGTTGCAGCCATGCAGCTCCTCAGGCCCCAACCCTGCCCCGTGAGCACTGTACTCCACGCCCAGTCGCACCTTGATGTCCTCAGCATTGGCGGCCTGCAGCTTCTCCCGGAAGTGCCCATCTGTCTCCAGCACATTGATGACCTCCTGGAGGTACCGGTGGTAGTACAGGCCGGTGTCCTAAATGACAAGGACATATAGCATATAGCATATAGCAGTCCCTCCCCCACCCTCCTCCAGGTCCTTCCCACAGGCAGAAACAAAGTGCTGCTCAAAAGTAGCAGCTGGGCAGCCAGGCATGGTGGTGCACATCCGTATCCCAGAACTCAGGAGGCTGAGGCAGGAGGATCACTGTGAGTACAAAAGACCAACTTGGGCTACAAAGTGAGTTTAGCGTAAGCCTAAACTGCATAGTGAGACTCTGTCTAAAAAAGACAAAAAGAAAGTAGCAGCTGGGGACTCAGGGACCCTACACACAGCAGGAGGCCAGCTTCACGGGACAAGGGCTCTGGGGGCAAGCAGAACCCAGTTCCAGCCCTGTCTGCTGTGTGATCTCAGGCAAATCCCTGACCCACCAGCTGCAGTGTTCAGGACCTCCCAGGCCTGTAGTGCAGACGAAAGGAAAATTATGTGGGTAAGAGCCGGGCGCAGAGGTGCAGGCCTGTGATCTCAGTACTCAGGAGGCTGAGGCAGGAGGATTCCTGAGTTCAAGGCCAACCTGGGCTACACAGTGAGACGCTATCTCAAAACAAAGAAAATCTCTTCAGTACACATTTAGCCCACCACCGCCCACAGAAGGGGGGCCGGAAGTGCCACTTGGGAAACAGTGAAACACACATTCACTGACTTGTTCCCTTACTTACTCTGCAATGAGCACTGCCAGAGCACTACCACGGGCCAGGCACTGCTGCTCTACGGGTGACAGCAAGGGACAAGACTGAGAGCCCTGGCCTCTTGCCTTTTGCATGCTTCACGCTTCCTGTCTGTAAGGCAGGCACCACAGTCACGGCCTGGTGGGTTGGTTCGAGGGCCTCACACACCAAACTCCACAGTCCCGAGCCCCTTACTAAAGGGAACAGTATTTGCAAACCACCTGCACATAGTCTCCTGGATATTTACTTACAGAGTGGTGCTGGGGATGGAACCCAGGGCTTTATGCATGCTAGAAGTGCTCTACCACTGAGCTACATCCACAGCTTTTTTCCTTTCCTTTTCTTTTTTTGAGACCAGGTCTCACTAAGTTGCTAAAATGTCCAGGCTGGGGTTGAATTATAGATCCTCCTGCCTCAGCCCCCAGAGTACTGGGATCACAGGTGTGCATCACCATGCCCGGCTTCTTTTCTGTTCTCGGCCTATTATGTTTGCCACTTTAGCACTCAGCTCATACTTCCTGACCGTCACCCGGGTGTCCATGCTCAGGAAGTCCTGTCCTGTCTTCCAGTCCCCAGTGAGCCAGGGTGTCCAAGATGTGGGGCTTTCCTATCCAGTGACTGGCATTATACCTGGCTTGTGGAAGGTGCCCAGGAGAACTAAGGGGAGGAGGACTCGAAGGGCCCCTCCATCTGCGAAGATTTCACAGCATGGGCCTAACATGCCAGGCAAGAACCTGACACACAGGCAGAATGAATGCTCTGTTCCAGGAGGCAGCCACAGGCCCATTCCTAGGGGGAGCTACAGGAGCAATCAGGACACAAACCCAGGTGCTTGCTCTTTTTTTTTTTTTTTTTTTTTGGTAGTTTTGAGAGAGGGTGTCACTATGTAGTTCAGGCTGGCCTCGAACTCACAATGATCCTCCTGCCTCAGCCTCCCAACTGCTGGGATTACAGGCATGCGCCACTGTGACCCGCTAAAGTGGTTGGATCTTTAAAGTTACAATTCTGAAAACCAAAGGTTTCATAGGGTTTGATAAACACCCGCTGGAATTAATAAACAATTCACAATAGGTGTGGTAGCCCACGCCTGTAATCCAGCAGTTGGGAGGCTGAAGCAGAAGGATCAATTTAAGTTCAAGGACAGCTTCAACTACACAACAAGACCCTGTCTCAGAACAAACAATAATAATAAGCCATTCCCATATCTTTTTTTTATAATGTGTTCTTTCATAATTTAAAAAAATTTTTATTTTGTGAGACAAAGCCTCACTATGCGCTGGGCATGGATGGGTGTGCACACCTGTAATCCCAACACTTAGAAGGCTGAGGCAGGGGGATTGTTGCCAGTTTGAAGCCAGCCTGGACTACAAAGTGAGCTCAAGGCCAGCCTGAACTGAATAGTGAAACCCTGTCTCAAAAAAGACAAAAAAAAAAAAAAAAAAAAAAGTCCACTATGTTCCCCAAGCTGGTCTCAAACTCACAGGGCAATCCTCCTGCCTCAGCCTCCCGAATGCTGGGATTACAAGCATGTGCCACCATTCCAGGCATGTTTTCCTTGTTTTGACCTCTCTCCCCAATTCCTTCTTAGGTAGGGAAGATCTTGAACAGAAAGGTTTAGGTGAGAGCGATGCAAGTTTTTTACTTTATTATGACTTGGCTTTCCAACCTAAGGGCCGAGGACCCCGTTTTTCACCAAATCGCCCCCGGCCCGTGTTACAAACAACGGCAAGGAAAGGGCTAGCCACAGCTACAAGCGGGAGATCCTGGAGTGTCCCTGGGGCTCCGGGCAAGCGGGGTCTGCATCCCAGGGCGCAGGCGGGGCCACTCACCGGGCTCTCGGTGGCGGGGCTCGGCTCCTGGTTGGCGGCGGCCCGCTCGATGGGCACGGGCAGCACGACCGGCAGCCACAGCAGGGGCGGCAGCAGGAGGACAAGGGCTCGGCGGGGCGCGGAGGGCGGCATGGCGCGCTGTGGGGGAGGCGAGGCAGGCTGTGGATGGTCCCGAGCTCGCGATCCGGGACCAGGGCAGCGCCCCTCCCAGGAATCCAGACGCAGTGCGTTTCGCGACCCGCGAGCCGGGACTCCAGGCCTCTCACCTCCCCTTCCAGCGACGCTCGAGCCCGGGTGCCCAGTCCCCACCGCCCGGGCTCCAGCGCCCTCCTCAGGCCGCAGCTCCTCCTTCCCCAGGCCCTACAAGTACTGACACCCAGCCACTCCTCCTCCAGCTCCGGGGGTCCCCGTCCTCCGGCCACCCTCCTCCCGGATCCAGTATTCAGAGACCCAGGTCCCCTCACCTCGCCTTTACCGCGCAGAGGGCGTTCTCGCAGCAAGGACCTCGAGCGCGTCTCTGCCGATTTCCTCCTAGGCCACGCCCACTTTCCCTGAAGAGAGCCCGGCCCAGAAGCCTGATTGGTCCTTTCGTCTGCGTCCAACAGCCCCGCCCCTCGACGAACTTGCTCGCTTATTCTCGAAAGCCCCGCCTCCCTCTCTGGAAAAGCCGGCGCCTGACGCAACGCTTCCGGCCTCCTAGGCGGAGGGCAGGACCCTTTGGAGGGAACTACAGCTCCCTGCGGGCTGGGAATAGGGGCAACTTCCGCGGGCGCCTTGGCCCTTTGCCTCACGGGAGGTGTAGTTTTCTCCACAAGTGTCTGCAAGTTAAGAGTTTGGTTTGTGTCAGTTGCACAGCCCACCTTATGCTCTTTCTTCTTCCCTTTTTTTGTTGGTATTGTGGAATTGAACCCAGATCCCTCGCAGTGAGTTACATCCTTATATCCACCTCCCTACGTAATTTTTTAAAAAATACATTCACTCAATAAATTGTTAAATTGCTTGAACTGGATTATTATTATTATTTTTGGGAGTATTGTTTTGTTTTGTTTTGTTTTTTTTGTGGGACTGGTGATCGAACTCACGACCTTGTGCTTGCCAGGCAGGCGCTTATGCCACTGAGCTACAACCCCAGCCCCAGTACTGGTCTTTTTCAGACAGGGTCTTGCTGTGCAGTTCAGGCTGGCCTTGAGCTCACTTTGTAGCCAGGATGGTCTCGAACTCACATCAATCCTCCTGCCTCAGCCTCCCGAGTGCTGGGATTACAGGCGTGCACCACCACACCCGATTTACACTGGTCTTTTTGAGCTAGAAGTCAAGTTTGAGCTAGCAGTGGGGGTGTCCGCCTGTAATACCAGCACTGAGGAGACTGAGGCAGTGGATCTTTGCAAGTTCGAGGCCAGCCTGGGCTACATAGTGAGACCATGTCTCAACATCCGCTGCCCTAATACTAAGCGATATGTGTAAGCGGCCTCTCTCGGGTCCCTTTAAGGAACACCGGCGTGCAGTGCAGTTCTGATCCAGAACCCCTGCAGCAGGTTGCTTGGCCGCAGTGAGTTCAGGGGTCATTGTTGGAAGAGGAGCGTGGTGGGCCAAGAGGAGGACCAAGGGCAGGTCCCCATGGGAATTTCCCCTCGGTTTTAACCCCTTTTCTTCCCCTGGAGACTTGCTCTCCAGTTTCAAAGAGAACGTCTGGGACGTTTAGGACGATGCTGATCAGGGTCAAGGCAGCCACTGAGGCTTGAATGTGAGTAAGCTCTCCCCACAGGCAGAACAAGCAGCGCTCCGGGATCCCAGGCAAGGGGCTGCAGGGGCCCTGGACTATGTGATGCTGGGTGTGTGGGCACCAGAGTCCTGAGTTGGAAACTGGAAACACACTACTGGGTCTCAGGCAGAGGGTGTGCTGGGATTGGGCTTCCTGAGTACCGGACAAAAACGAAAGTTTAGCCAGGCATGGTGGTGCACGCCTGTAATCCCAGCACTCGGGAGGAGGCTAAGGCAGGAGGATCACTGCGAGTTCGAGGCCAGCCTGGGCTACAAAGTGAGCTCAAGGCCAGCCTGAACTGCATATCAAGACCCTGTCTCAAGAAGACAAAAAAAGAAAAAAAAAAAAAAAAACCCTCAAAAAACCCCACACAACCACATGTGGTGGCCCACTCCTGTAATCCCAGCTCTCGGGAGGCTGAGGCAGGAGGATTGTTGCAAGTTTGAGGCCAGACTGGGCTACAAAGTGAGCTCAGGGCCAGTCTGAACTACATAGGGAGACCCTGTCTCAAAAAAAGAAAAAAAAACCCACACAAACAAAAAAACCCCAAGGGCTTGGAGCCAGGCATGGTGCACATGTCTGTAATCCCAGCATTAGAGAAACTGAAGCAGGAGGAGCTCCCCAAATTTAAGCCTTAATTACATAGCGAGAGCTGGGGATATAGCTCAGCGGCACAAATGCCTGCCTAACAAGTGCAAGGATCTGAGTTCGATTCCCAGTACCAAAAAAAATAAAATAAAATTTAAAAAAAAATAAATTACATAGTGAGACCCTGTCTATAAAAAGGAAATCTTGGCCGGAGGCGTTGGAGGGCAGCACACACTGAGATGTTGACTCTGGGTCCCAACTCCGCGAGTCCCCCGATGCCTCAGGAAAACAACTCTTGGATGAAACAGTGAGTAGGGAAGCCAAAGGGGCTGGCAGCGGAGAGGGAAGGGAGGACTTAAAGCTCTCTAGGTCCCCAAATTCACCCTGGGCCTCCCAACCACATATGGGGGCTCAGGACCATCAGCCTCACAGGGAGGGCCAGGGACCTGGACTCCTGGGTCCTAAAGGGACCAGGCTACTGGAAACTACAGAGGCTGTGCCAGGATTCCCTCTTCCTGAGGCAGCCGGGGCCTGGGTCTCTACTGCTGGACTTTAGGCTGGCCAGGCATGGGAGCTGAGCTTCAGAAGGGTCACACGAGGCAAGGTGCTGTGGCTTCTATGACCTCACAGTGTTCAGAACTCACTAGTCAGGGACGGGAAGGGGTTCTGGGAGGCCAGGAGCCCTGCAGGCTCTCACAGATGATCTGACCTGTGTTTCTCTCCAGGACTCTGACGGAGGAGCTCACCTCCGTGAGGCTACAAAAGCTGGATCAGCAGGTACTGTGCCCAGGTATCAAACCTCCAAAGAGCCCCATTGAAAGCCCCAGTACTTGCTATGGGTCCCTACACCCATGGTGGCCCTGTCTGGAGCTCAAGTCCTCCAATTAGGAAATGAGAACATAGGAATTGTCTTTTTGATTTTGTTTTGTTTTGTTTGTTTTGTTTTGTTTTTCTTTCGGTACCGGGAATCGAACTCACGATCTTGCGCTTGCCAGGCAGGCTCTATGCCGCTGAGCTAAATCCCCAGCCCCGGAATTGTCTTTTTGAGACAGGGTCTTGCTATGCAGTTCAGGCTGGCCTGGAGCTCATAGCTCACTTTGTAGCCCAGGATGGTCTCAAACTTGCAAGGATCCTCCTGCCTCAGCCTCCTGAGTGCTAGGATTACTGGCATGCACCACCATGGCTGGCCAGAAATTGGATTCTTAAAGAAGCAAATCTGGTGGAGACTCCTGGATTTCTAAGGAACAAGGGCTCTACAAGGCAGGATTTTTTATTTTTGTAGGGTCTCGCTATGAACTCCAGGGTGGCCTTGAACTCTCTAAACATCCCTTACACTCTTTGGAGGTGGGGACCAAGTCCCCAGGGGAAGAATTTACAATAATCCTCCTGCCTCAGCCTCCCAAGGCGTGTACCACCATGCCTGGGCTAGGACTTCTAGATCCTAGGAGGAGACGACTGGGTGCTCGGACTCTTGGACCTAATGTGGCCTTGGGAACCTGGCGCCACTGTAGGAAGCTGTTCTCAGACTCCAAGGGCCCCCTCACCCTATCTCTCTTTTGGTTTTTAACCCCACTTGTCCTCCTGCAGCGGAGACTATTTGAGAAGAAGCAACGGCGGAAGCGCCAAGAACCACTCATGGTTCAGGCCAATCCGGATGCTTCCTTGGGGCACCGGCGACTGCAGTCGGAGCACTTTCCTAGTGACACAGGTGAAAAGGGCTGAGGGAAGGATTTATGGGAGCAGGGGCGGGGCCTAGGGAGCGCTTGAGGGGCGGGGCCTGGAATCCGGGGCGGGGCCGGCGATGGCGGGGGCGGGGCCAGAGGGGCTGGCTGGGTGAGGGGTGGAGCCTGGGGGAACAGGGGCCTCTCGGGAGTCCCCAAAACGGCCAGACTGAGCGGCGGTTGGGCCGAGTCATTTAGACTCGAGGTCCTAGAAGCGTGAGAGCCGGTGTGGGGTTTTTCACCGAGCGCTCAATAACCTAGTGGAAGGGCCGTCCTGATTTGAGCCTTGGGATGGAGTTTGGGTCCTGCGAGAATCGGGGTTGTAGTGGTCAGAACATTGGGGCCAATCTCTGGGAGTCCAGTGAGCGGCAGATCTTCACGGAGCACCAGGATTTGTACCTCGTTTCCACGAGCCTCGCCGCGCCTCTCCTTGCAGGCCCGGCTCTCCGGGAACGCGTGCCAGAGGCACGTCCCGACTCTGATTTCCACAGTGCGCGGTGCGCCTCTATGAACTGCGGTGGAGATGGCACCAGCGAGTGCTGGGCCCTGGGGTGGCCACCTACGCAAGCAGGTAACCTCGAGGCCCGGAACCCCTGTGCTCCCCAGTTCCGCCTGGTGAGGACGCCCAGAGGCGGAAACCCCAATCCTGGTTCTCCAAAGGGCTCCGGAGTTGTCGGTCCCACGCCTCCCCGTTCCCCGGAGGAGGTCAGGTCCTGAAGCTCCTCATCCTGACGCAGGAGTCCCAGTCTCCAGCTCTTCCCTGGCCAGCACAGCAGGCTCCGGAACCCAGCTCTACCCCCATCCCAGCCTGGCTCCCCGGGGGTGGCATTCAGGTTGGAGGAAGTCACATCCTGTCCCACCCTGACACCCCCTCTTAAGGAGCCCTCAGCATCTCTTCCCAGGGGTTGCTCAGCCACCACCAACTTGGGAATTTCCCTGATCTGTGGGTATATCTGGCCCCTGGTGCATCCTCCTTCCTGCGGCGACAGCTTTATTGAAATGTAACTCACATGCCCATTCACTTATGTACAGTGTACAAGCTCATGGCTTTTACTATATTCACAGTTCTACAACCATTACTACAGCAATTTTAGAAAATTACTCATCGCCGGGCATGGTGGCGCACGCGTGTAATCTCAGAACTAGGGAGGCTGAAGCGGGAGACTGCTGTGAGTTCGAGACCAGCCTGGGCTACAGAGTGAGCTCAAGGCCAGCCTGAACTGCATAGCGAGACTCTGACTCAAAAAGACCAGAAAAACCCACAAACAAACAAATAAAAAAGAGTAAAAGAAAAAACTGACTCTACAGAGGGAGCTTGGGCTAAGTAAAAGATAAAATAAGCAAGATAAAGACACACTTCTCTGCCTTTTGGCTAAGATCAAGTGTAATATCTGTTCTTACCAGTTTAAGATAAAGGCACACACTGGAGGACACAGGCTGGGCTATTGTGAGGAAAGTCACTATAGTGAGCTGTTCTTGGTGTCTGTTCGTTTGTGCTGTTCAAATCTCGAGGAAACCCAGGAGAACTTCTACATACAGGTCCTGTGAGGTGGTGCTGCGGTTCCACACCTCAGGCTGACATCAAGTCTAGGCCATCCTTTTTTTTTTTTGGTTATGGGGAGTGGAACACAGGACCTTGTGCTTGTCAGGCAGGCGCTTGTGCCTGCTGAGCTACATCCCCAGCCCTAGGCCATCCTATTGAAAACCTGGTCAAGTTCTCTGGAGAAGACCATGTGCAGGGCTGTGGGAGTTGTTCTGAGCATTTGTTCGGGGATCTTGTAGTTGACAGGTGACACTTACTTCCCTAGCCAGCTTTGCCATGCACTAATCTCCTCTCTCCAGAGGTCTCTTAAGTGGCATCCCCAAATCCACCCCTGCATATTACTTCCGGTCTCTCTGACGCTCTGGATGGGACAAGGGAAAGAGAGGACTAGATGGTGCGAGGGTCCCAGTAGTGACAGAGTACTAGCCAAGCAGCTCCAGGCCCTGGATCCACTGTGGGGTGCAGTAGGGCGGGGGACTCTAACCCTTCCCAGTCCTGGGGCTCAGGGAAGTCCGCACTTCTCAGTCCTGGCACTCCATGTGCATAGAGGCGGACAGGATGTGACCGTGACAGCGGTGACTAAGAGGCCTTCCTGAGAACCCAGGTGTTCTGGCATCTCACCTAGCACTGAGGACCTTGACCCCACTTCCTGGGACCCGGCGTACTGAGCGCAGTCCCTGCCTTTTCTCTCCCTCTTAGCAGACAGTGCATACCACCAGAGTGAAGCCCCAGCTGTGGAAGGTGAATACCAGCAATTCAGGTGGGGATCAGCCTGTGGAATGGATGGTGACAGGAGAAGACATGGAGACACGATATTCTGCAATGTGAGATGGGGCACGATGCTAAGAGCATAGAGAGAAGAGAGAGAGACTCAGACATGTGGGGAGGGCGGGACACAATTCTGCGGGCCAGTCAGAGGTGACAGAGAAGGCGCCGCTTCGGTGTTGGTGAAGGAGCGGTAGTCTCACTGGGCAGATCTGAGCTGTGCCGTGTATCACCTAGAAGACTGGCTGGGGATGTAGCTCAGTGGTGCAAGTCCTTGCTTGGCAAGTGCAAGTTCCTGAGTTCACTTCCCCGTACAGAGAAAAAAAACAAAACAAAAAAACACACACACACACACACACAAGCCAATGACACTATCTAGCAGACTGGGTTTCAGTGGAACGAGCGGGGCTCTCAGTGATTCTCCAATCAGAGGGTGGAGTGGACCCGGCTGAGGGGGAGAAGCTAATGAAGTTAGCCAATCCACAGACGGAAACAGGTGGGCCGGGTGAGATGCTGGACCAATACGTAGGAGCCATAGGTGACAGCAGGGCGTAACCTTGAGCTGGTCTGGCCAATCACGAGTTGGCAAGGCTGAGCCTAAATTTCTCCCTCAACTTTGAATTTGGCCCGAGCTAGGACCTAGACCTGGAAGACCAGAAAGAGCAGTTGCACTGTGTGGCAGTGAACTCCCGAGAGGAGGAGGACCACGAGGACGTGCCCAGGGCCCCGGAAGATAAGGACAGCCGCGATGTGGGGACCGCGGCCAGCTCGCTGCCTCCGGACCTGGTCCCTCAGCTGGGTGAGGACCTGAAGGCTTACGTACTGCGGCCGGTGCTGGAAGGCCGCAGGGTGCAGTGCTGCATCCGCCGGGACCAGCGGGGCCTGGAGAAGGGCCGGTTCCCCGTGTACTACGTCTACCTGGAGGCGGACAGCGGCTGGAAGGTGAGGACCAGGAGCAGGTCCTCCCCTTAAGCAGCAAAGGTCAAGATTTTCAGGAATCCAGGCCACTTGTCCATTCCAACGCCAAGCCCTGCCCTCTGCTGTTCTTGTAGTTTCCTAGGCTCTGCCCATGCCTTCACCAAGCACGGCCCATTAGCTTGGGCTCAGTTGGTTTAAAGTCAGGCCACGCCCCCAAGTTCCTACAGCCCCGCCCACTCAGGCTCTCCCATCCCTGGGCTAAGCCCCGCCCCTAGACCAAGCCAGCCGCCTCCCAGTGTGGCCACCTCTCCTCTCCTCTCTCTCTTCTTTCCTTCCTTTCACCCTCCCTCCCTCACTTCCTCCCTCCTGCAGAGAGGCTTTTCACTGGCTCAGATCCAGACCCCTGATGAGGGCCCACGTCCTGCTGCGGGGTTCAGGCCGCTCTTCCCCACTCTCCAAGCCAGGCCCTGCCGGCGCGGGTGGAGGGAAGGAACGGACAGCTTGAGAGGCAAAGCTGCCCTCCAAGCCCCAGGTGGTGGTTCCCCCATGAGATCACCTCCCAGCACGACTGGGGACACTTAGTGTGCTGTCACCCTCTCCTCAGTCGTGACGTAGGGCATTTCCTCTTCTTGGACTCCCAGAAATCCATTCTAATGGGCTGTTTCTTAAACCTACAGCACTTCCTCCTGGCTGGGCGCAAGAGAAAATGGAGCAAAACCTCTAATTATCTCATTTCCTTGGACCCGATGGACCTATCCCGGGATGGGAACAACTTTGTGGGCAAAGTCAGGTGGGCGGAGCCCTGACGTGTCGTGAGAAAGGAGGCAGGGAGGAGACAGGGACTGTGATGCCGGAGTCCTTGCATCCTGGAAGGAACCCAGTTCCTGAAGGGCCAAGGGAGGAGGCTGGAAGGTGTGGTGTGGAGAAGCCGGGAACCTGACCTTTCACCTGGGGGGCTGATTTGGGGAAGCTTGAGGTACAGTCAAGGAGTAACAGCAGGGCGAGGTGGCGCAGGCCTGTAATCCCAGCACTTGAGAGGCTGAGGCAGGAGGATCCCTACAAGTTCGAGACCAGCCTGGGCTACATAAGTGAGCTCAAGGACAGCCTGAACTGCATAGTGAGA
>NW_004955559.1:1747726-1749950 GCF_000276665.1 Chinchilla lanigera
ATCCTGTCTATTACTCTTGTGTTTTAATTCTGTTCCTGGTACCAGAGAAAAACCAAAAAAAAAAAAAAAAAAAAAAAAAAAAAAAACCTCATTAAAAAAAAAAAAAAAAAAAAAAAAAAAAAGGAGTAACAGATATGTCTCTTATTCTCTCGGCGGCCGGCCCGGGGCAGGTCCAATCTCTTCGGCACTAAGTTCATCATTTTCGACAATGGGGTGAATCCTGAAGAGAAAAACTCGTACCTGGATAAGGCCCACCTCCGACAGGAGCTGGGGACTGTGTGCTATGTAAGTGTCCCGTAGGGAGGCCTGAGGGGGAGGGGCGGGAGCCCGAGAATGAATATGAATGAGGCTTGAGGCGGGATGGGGCGGAGGCAGAGCCAGCCCAACTGGAATCTGATACTCCCAGGAGCCCAATGTCTGGGGGTCCCGGGGACCCCGAAAAATGACTGTGATCATCCCGGAAGTCAACAGCCACAACCAGAGAATCAGTGTCCAGCCGAAAACTGTAAGTGCCCGAGGTCGGGAATCTCTGGGTCTGCATAGGCCAAGAGGCTGGCGTCCTAGATGCCCAGAGAGGAGGAGGCTGCCAGTGCCCTGGGAGGCCCCTGCCAAACTCCTGTGCCTGGGAGTAGAGACTATGCAGAAAACTTGTATGTGGAAGCTGGCTGGTGCAGGCTGACGCACCACGTCCCCTACTTTACCTTTCAAAGGAAGAGGACTCGCTTCTGAGTCGCTTCAAAAGGGGTGTCAGGCAGGGGCTGGTCGTACTGCAAAACAAAACACCGGTGTGGAGTGATGAGACCGATGCCTTCGTGCTCAATTTTCACGGGCGAGTGACTCGGGCCTCGGTCAAGAACTTCCAGATCATCTACCCCCATAAGCGTGAGAGCCTGGGATCGCCCTTCGGCGGGGGGGGGGTTGGGGGGTTGGGTTGGGGGGGCGTCAGCGAGCAACAACTACTGCTCCCATCAGCACTTGAGAGTTTGCCTAGGCTGCAGAGCAGCCTCCCTGTTACAATGCTTCCTGGGAATTGTAGTTCACACGGCCCCCAGAGCGCCTCCTAACTTAGGGGTCTGAGTTCCCGTAGCTCAGGGCCAGAGGGGCCTGAAGGGCTCTGGTTCCGGTTCAGCGTTTGATTGTCCCCACAGCAGACAAAGTGGTGCTGCAGTTCGGCAGCGTGGATCCAAATACATTCACCATGGACTTCTGCTTCCCTCTTTGCCCACTCCAAGCGTTCGCCATCTGCTTGTCCAGTTTTGATCGGAAGCTGGTCTGTGCATAACTCAATAAAATACCATTGTTTCTCAGGTTTTCGTGCCTGTGCATGTGGAGAAAGGGCTCTGAGGTGCCTTTTTGCACCACCTCAATAATCACCACACTTGTTGGAGTCCACCCGCGTGTACCATCCTGGGCTCTGTGGCCTGGCCTCACAGGTGTCTGGGGAGATGGGCCTCCATCACCAAAAATGCTCAGAAAAGCACATGGGGTTAGTTTGTTGGATTGGAGCATCACCACTGTGAAAAAAGTCAGTCAATCTTGAAGTCAGGAGGAAGCCGCCCAGCTGGAGGGCTTGTGAGGGAACGTTAGGCAGAAGCGGAGCTCACAAAAGGGGCTGACCGGCAGAGGGCAGCGCTGAGCTCAGGGAGAAAGAATTTGCCGAGTTTGAGGATGAGCCCGGCTTCCACCCCTAACAATGAATACCAAAAACAAAAAAATGGAAAAAGAGAAACCTAAGAAAAAGCCCAGAAGCTGGGTATGGTGGCACAGTGTAATAGCAGCACTTGAGAGGCTGAGGCAGGAGGATCACTTCTCAGTTCGAGGCCAGCATGGGCTACAAAGTGAGCTTAAGGCCAGCCTGAACTGCATAGTGAGACCCTGTCTGAAAAAGACCAAAGGAAAAAAAAAAAAAGTTAAAGCAGGCAACAGAAAATCTTGAGAAACTGAGCAGAGAATGAGAGGTTGTGGGAAAGCATACAGCAATACAGCGATAGGATTTAATATTCTCCTTAGTCAGTGAGGAGCTCTAGCCCTCCCAGAGAGGTAGCTGTCCCAAATTAATGAAATATAAGCAAGCTGGGTGTGGTGGCTCATGCCTGTCATCCCAGCACATGAGAGGCTGAGGCAAGAGGATCACTGCAAATTCAAGGTCAGCCTGTGCTACAAAGTGAGCTCAAGGCCAACCTGAACTGCATAGTGAGATCCTATCTCAAAGGAAAAAAATAAA
>NW_004955559.1:1750050-1799400 GCF_000276665.1 Chinchilla lanigera
TATATATTTAGAGAGAGGCAGATATTAAAGAAAATCTACAAAATCCACCAGGCCAGACACAGAGGGGTTATTGGAAATGTGGTTTGCTCTCTAGCAGGGGTTTGGGCTTTTCTGTCCCCCCAACCCCATGACCTCAGATACCCAGAACAGGACACAGTCACTACACAGAGACTTTGTTTACTACAAATCAGAAGGATTTATTCCAGCTCTACAACAACATTTTGGAGGAGAGGGCCAGGGTGTGCCAGGGCTTGGATCAAGGGCAGGACCTGGATTGGGGACTTGGCAAGGACTGGGGGGGTAGGGGAGTGGATGGTGGTGATGGTGGTGATGGTGTGGGTAGGAAGGTGGCCGGGGGTTGGTTCCCAAGGCGAGCCCAAGCTCGGGCGCGCCAGGCAGGGGTGAGGCAGGGGCCCAGCTCCTCTTGGGCCTGGGCGATGCGGCGGGCGAAGCGGCTGCGATCCCGGGCGAACTGCTCCCAGGGGCCTCTCCGGGCGGCCTGGGCGGGTCCAGCCCACACAGCCAGGAGATGCACTGTGACCTTCTCAGAGAAGCGCACCTGGGGAGGGATGGACAGATACAGGGTTTCACACGCAAGATTCATAGTGACACAGGGACACACACAGGAAGTGGGGGTGGGGTGGAATTGGCTACAAAATACACTCACTGCAGGCCACAGGTGTGACTCACCCAGGCCCAGGGAGTTTCTGGGCTGCCCCAAGGCACATCTCCCCCTGTACCCACAGGGGCCCAGCCTCTTGCAGAGGATTGCAGGATGGTGACTGTGGCCCCAGGTGAGGGCGAGGCAACCGCCTGTAGCACGCGGGGGACCCAGGAGTCCCGCCCAGTCCCCCCCAACTCCAGAACCTGCTCTCTATGTGCTACTTTCAAGGCAATTCTAGCACCAAACTAAAGAATCTAGGCTCACAGCAGCACCCACCTTTCTGTCCTTTGGGGAAACCTTGGGGTCCTGATCCTGGGGGAGGGTCTCTGACAACCTCAGCCTCCTCTGCAGTCGGAGCGGCAACTTAGGAGTGGCCCAGGGAGCCGGGGGTGTCTGTCCAGGGACATAGATGGCCACGGGGAGGGGTTGAGGCCCAGCTCCAGCCCTGGCCTCAGCCGAGTGCTCTTCCCTTCTCCCCTCTCCAGGTGGCGCTGTCCATGCCCTGGGCAGGGTCCCCTGGAGCTGAAGGGAGGTGGCTGGGCTCCAGTCAGCTTCTCTGTGCTCAGCTGCTCCTGAATCAGCCTCTGTGTCCTGGTTCTCCTCCCACTCATCCTCCTCCTCTGTGTCCTCTCCAGGCCGATAGACCCAGGCCCTCAGGAAGGTGCTGGTGCCCAGGGTGGACGAAGAAGCATCAGCTTCTCCCTGTTCCTCAGCTGATCCTGAATCACTATCCTCATCTTCTTCTTCACCCTCCTCCGCCTCCTCCTCCTCCTCCTCCTCCTCCTCCTCCGTGTCCTCTCCAGGCCGATAGACCCAGGCCCTCAGGAAGGCATCTGTGGTGCAGGTAGAAGGATCCCCAGCTCCTCTCTCGTCCTGAGCCGATCTGGAATCACAGTCCTCCTCTTCGTCCTCCTCCTCTGCACTCTCTCTGGGTTGACCCTCACAGGGCCCGAGCAGAAGCCCCTGGCGGGGAACCAAGGACCGTGGCTTTGGGTCAGCGTCTCCTTTCTTGCCTACTTCTCTGGCCTTCGTGCCCTTCTCAGCCGCCTCTCCTGAGCAGCTCTGCCAGGCCCCGGGGCAGGAGCTGGAGCACGAGGGGGAAAGGGGGGACTCCCTGGCTCCGGTATTTTCTGTCTCTTTGTCCTCCGTGGCTCGCTCCTCTTCCTCCCGGGGGCAACACAGCCAAGTGCTGGGCCTGAGTCCTGGGGCCACTGGGGAAGCAGAGGCAGCGGCAGCTTCTCTGTTGACAGCCTCCGCAGCCTCCTCCTGCTCCTCCCTGGCAGGACCACCCTGGCCGTGTGATGCCAGATAAGCCAACTTGGTCTCTCCCTCCTCTTCAGCAACTTCCCTTTCTTCAGCCTGCTCGTCTCCGGGGCGCTTATCAGGACCTGGCAGGGCCCTTAGCAGCAGGCGGGGGGACAGGGGCGCAGGCTGGCCGTGTGTGAACCCTCCTGGCTGCTGCCTGTCCGCCTCTTCCTTCCCATACCCTGCACCGTGGCCATAGCAAAGTCTCCAGGCTTCGGGAGCAGAACTGCTAGCTTCCAGGCCAAGGCTGGGCCCTGCTGCTGCCTCTCCATCCTCCCCGGGGGCCGTGCTGTCTTCAGCTTTGCCTTCTGGGTTTTGGGGCCGGGGGAAATGGAGCCCTTCAGGAGGAGCCTTGGCTTCACCCTCCACGCCAGCTTCTAGCTCGTCTGCTCCTATTCTGGCTTCCACCAGCCAGGGCTGGGGGGGCCCTGGGCCCCTCAGGAGGCTCCAGGCCCGGCTCAGGAAGCCCATCAGCGGGGACAGCAGGTACAAGGCCTGGGCATCCCGCCAGGGCCTGATGTGATGGGGCACTTGGCCTGGGGCCATCTGTCTAGGCTGGGGAAAAGAGAAAAATAAAGAAATAAAGTTCAGGAGCCATTTTGAGAATGGCATCTGGGGATGACCCTGAGTCATAGCTAGGAAAATAGCAACACAAACAGGAACGTGAGTAACCCTGCCTCAGATTCCTTTGTAATCCCAGCACGCCCACTCCTACCACTACTAGCTTCTCCTCTTAACCCCCAGGAGGGAGCCCCCCAGGTCTCTCCTCCTTTGATCCAAAAAGCCTATGCCCTGGTGGAGCAAGCCTGTAATCCCAGCACTGGGGAGGCTGAGGCAGGAGGATCACTGCACTGTGGGTACAAAGTGAGTTCAAGGCCAGCCTGAATTGCATAGTGAAACCCTGTCTCAAAACAAAACAAACAAACAAACCAAAACCAAAAGTCCACGCCCCTGGCCCTTCTTCCTCAAACCCTAGTTCTAGCCCTAAGAACAAAGGCCTTTTTTACTTGTTTTCCTTGGGGACCAAGTTCTCTCATCTGTGAGAACAGAACAGGTTTCCAAGGCCTTCCTCCCCTGATCAAGGAAAACATTTTGAGGATTCCTTCTCTAGGGACCCAAGAGTCAGGGCTCCCCCACTCCTGCCCTGCCTGAGTCCGGGTCCCCACGCCCTTCTCACCCCTCTGCAGACCCTGGAGTCCAGGCTCCCAGACGCTCCTGCCCCACCTCCAGACCTGGCCCTGAACCCTCCGGACTCGGAACCACAAGTCTCCTCCTCTTTGCGGACCGGGAGTCGGGAGTCTGGCCTCCAGCCCCAGCCCGTCCCCTCTGGGTGCCGACCCGGTCACTCACCGGCGGGGCTGCGCGTCAGCCCGGGGGCAGGAGCGCCGGCTCGGGTTGCCAGAAGCGATCGCAGGTCCGGAGGGCTCGGGAGGCCGGCGCGCTCATCTCGCCTCACAGGTCGCCCTGGAGAGTTTCGGGGATCCCGGCTGCCGCAGTCGTGACGTAGAACCGCTCGGTGCTCTTGGTACTCGGCGTCTCTCAGGTAACTATTCAGAAAGCCGGACCGAATCAGATTAGCAGTGCCGCTGCCGCCCGGCTTTTATAGTCCCGCTCAGCGGACGCGCTGACGTCACGAGGGCGGGGCTTTCGGAACGTCAGGGCGCCTGTGGGTGGGGATGAGAAAATACCCAGACTTCCCGTGGACTTTCCCGGCTTCGGGATGTCATGGTGCCGCTTGGAGCATGACCACTGCCCAAGGCCCCAAGCTTTTACCCTGTGGGGATGGCTAGTGGGCTGTTTATTCGGGGGGGGGGGCGGGGTTCAGGCGTGGTAGCACACGCCTGTAATCCCAGCACTCGGGAGGCTGAAGCAGGATGAACGCTGTGAGTTCGAGGCCAGCCTGGGCTACAAAGTGAGCTCATGGCCAGCCTGAACTGCATAGCGAGACCCTGTCTCAAAAAGATTAAAAACAAAACAAAAAACCCACTTTATTCTGGTCCCAAGCTATCCCACCCCAATTTAATTTTTTTTTTTTTTTTTTTTTTTGGTATTGGGAATTGAACTCAGGACCTTGCACTTGCCAGGGAGGCGCTTATGCCGCTGAGCTATATCCCCAGCCATCCCACCCCAATTTATTTTTATTATTTTTTTTAATTTATTTTTTGCTACTGGGAATCGAACTCCCAACCTCATGCTTTCCAGGCAGGCCCTGCGCCGCTGAGCTATATCCCTGACCCACTCCACCCCAGTTTAAACAGCGGACCCTAGCCTACATTCTCCCATTCGCAGATGAGGAAACTGAGTGTTAAGAATGAAGGTATTTGTTCCAGGGAGTACTGAAGAGTCCGGAGTCTGCCGCAGTCGTGATGTAGAACTGCTCGGTGCTCTTCGTACTCGGGTCTCGCAGGTAACTATTCAGAAAGCCGGACCGAATCAGCTTAGTATCGCCGCTGCCGCCAGGCTTTTATAGTCCCACTCAGCGGACGCGCTGACGTCACGAGGGCGGGGCTTTCGGAGCGTCAGGGTTAGGGTTCTTTTTGCTTTGGGTTTTTTTCCGGTACCTGGAATCGAACTCACGACCTTGCGCTTGCCAGGCAGGCTCTGTGCCGCTGAGCTAAATCCCCAGCCCCTGCTTTGTTTGTTTTGAGAACAGGGTCTCTCTATGTAGTTCTGGCTGATCTTGAAGTCACTATGTGGCCCAGGCCAGCCTTGCACATGCAGTGATTCTCCTACCTCAGCCTCTCAAGTGCTGGGATTACAGGTGTGCGCCCCCACGCTGGGCCAGATTCATTGTTAATGGGAACAAGGATCTGGGAGCACCCCTTCCTCCCTGGGGACTTGGACTGACCTCTGATCCCCAGCCTCATCCAAAGCTATGCTTCCACACCTGGCTCATCGCAGCCCAGAGTCCTGACTCCTAGCTCCCACCTTCTTGGGCACCCACAAGTCTGGAATCCTAACCGCAATTTTTCTAGGCCCCCTGGTGTCTGAGCACTGGTCCTTGGCCTGGCCAGGCCAAGTCTCCTTTATTGTGGGACAGTGGCCCAGGCCCCAACCTCAGTAGCTCCATGGGGAGCTCTGAGATTGGGCTTCTGCTGTATCAGTCAGGATTTTACTGGAGAAACAGATATAACTCAAGATGTACAAATTATAAGAAATTATAAGATTGGCTTACGACGGTCAGCCAGAGAGTGGTATGGGGAAGTGTGCAGAGGGTGTCTGCATGCTGAAGACCGAAGGAAGCAGTCCAGGGTCTGGAGTTCACTGCAGAGTTCCGTGCAAATCCATACCAGGAGGCCGATGAGTCTGCGACGGAAGGCTGAAGGATCCAAGGCAGAAGCCGAAGAGTCTGCACTAGAAGCCAGGAGACGAAGTCCAAGCTGAAGGTGAAGACTGGAGCTCCTCCAAAAGGAATGGAAGTTCCTCTGTCCTTCTTCATTTCCCTTTTATATTATCTAGGTGATGATCTACCCTAGGGTGGCTCCTCTATACCCTAGGGAGTAGAATTGCTGAGCCAACAAGTTTAGTTATGCTTCTAAACTTCTTAAGTTGACATAATCAATCAACCACTACAATCCACCCCTTGTAAACTTGGCAGCCAGACACATTTCTTTAAACCAATCCCCAGATACAAGACATGTATATAATTGCGCCTTACATGTTATATGTGTCCATCGTACAAACGGAAACGCAATAATCCCCTTACCCAAATAGAATGTAAATTTTCTTTGGTTGATGTTTACACTTATAATTTCATAGTTGAACATTATAATACAGGTTTAACAATCCCAAAGAACCAGAATTAAGTTTATCAACGTTATATTACATTAATACAATATAGGGGAGAAATAGTACCATTATAATCCTCTTTTCTGTAGCTGGTCACCGGGCCTTAGCTGGTATTTAGAACTACCTTCTTCCACTATCATTCTGTATTCCCGTGACCTTCAGCAAGCACCTCAGCAGGTCTTGGTTCTTTTCCTGGTGGGGGGACCCATACCTTCATTCCTGAAGGCTCTGGACCACTTGTCATTGGGCCTGTATTAGGTTGTTGTAGTTTTCCATTGACTTTAATAATAGGGCAAGGTAATATTAAGAGGCGCCCTAAGGGATCTCCTGCATTCCACGTGTATTCTTCTGTTCCTCCATTGTGGAGGAGTAGTCTAATTTCCCCCTGATAGTCTGGGTCAATCACTCCTGACAACACTGTGATTTCCTTTTTAACTTGTTTCCTCACAGGCATGAGGAGACCAAAGTGACCAGGGGGAAATCTTAGCTTCCAGTTCAGTGGTACCATTGTTGTGCTTCCTGGTGTAAGCCTTCCCTCTTCTGGAACTACGACTTCTAAGCCAGCAGAACATAAGGTCGTGGGGACGGGAAGCAAAAATTTTGCTAGTGGATCACTAGGGGTACTGGTCCTGCAAACCCCAAGGGGTCCCGGCCTCGGACAGCCCCGAGGGGGCTGGGCCCCAGCCCCTCCCCTGAGCCGTGGGGCAGTGGAGCCAGGGGTCAGGCTGCGGTGGAGAAGCCAGCAGGGGCGGGGACAGCCAGGATTGGGAGGGGAGACAGCGTGGGAGGGTGGCAGAGGAAGGGAAAGACCAGCAGAGAGGAAAGAGAAACGGAACTGGAGGAAGAGAAAGTGAGGAGAAGCGAAAGAGACCGGGAGGAACTAACAGGCGGGGAGGGACACGGGGAGAGAGACTGGGGGAGAGGGAGACGGAGCCGGGGAAGGGAGGGAAGGAGGGCAGGAAGGAGAGAGACGCTCAGGCGGACTCTGAATCTGAGAGGAGAGGTTTAGGCTGAAGGAAAAATAGAAGAAGAGACAGATGGGAGAGAGAAGCAGAAGGTGAGGCTGGGCAGAGGTGCCCTAGCAGAAAAGTTGAGTGTGGGAAGGAACAGGAGAGAGGAGAGAGCGCGCGCACAGCGCTGGAGACAAGAGGGGAGAGGGCGAGGGCGATCAGGTGAGGAGAGACCCGGGACCGAGGCCCAGCGCCCGGGAGACCCGGGGGGAGGCTGCCAGCGGCGCCCCTCGCCCGCGCCGCCCTCTCCCTGTCGCTGGGAGCCCAGGGTGGGGTAAGTTGCCTGCCTGGGCCTGGAGGGGACCGGGGCGCACATGCCTGGAGCCCTGGGGCTTGGCTTATGGAGTTGGCAGGGGTGTTTGGGGTGCGCGTGGGCGGGCGGGACACAGGTAGCCCGGGGCAGCGGGAACGCGCCGGGGGGTGGGGGAGAGGGGTCCCCGAGCACAGAGAGGGTCACATTCCTGGCCGGAGCCCAGTGGGCGGGAAGAAAGGAGCCCCTATTCTCGGCCGGACTGCAGACAGCTGCCCCCTCCCCGCAGCTGCCCGTGCCGCCCACCTCTCTTGGCACCGCTCTGGCCCTCGGTATGCGGCCCGGGCCGCGGCTCCCCCAGCCCCCAGCCCCAGACAACGGGCTCTTTCTCCTCAGCCTCCTCCGACCTCTGAGCCCCTGACCCGGGCTCCGTCCCCAGCCGGGCTGGCTGCAGCTACTGGGCTCCTCTCTGTGTCCCCAGCGCTGGATGGAGGAGGGCCGGCCGCGGAGCAGCCTCAGCCTGGCCAGCAGCGCCTCCACCGTCTCCTCGCTCAGCACCCTGACTGCCAAGGTGCGCGCTTCCCGGCGGCCGTGGGGAGGTCGCCCCGCCCTGGGCCGCTGCGGCCGCCTGCCTTGTGCCACCCGAGGGCCTCTGGCTGTTAAGGATAAGAATCCTTAGAATGGGCTCGGCAGCTGCAGCTGGGAATCTTCAGCCACTCCCAGCCCCGTCCCCACCCCTCCCATTTTCCTAATTCTCAGCCAGAGTAACACCCTCCCTTGACCTTGGTTGCTGACCAAGCGGCCACTCCCAGCCGCAGCCCCCTTGGTACTGAGATGCCTGGCTACCTTGGTGCAGACAGGGAAACCCTGTCCTGCCTCCATCCATTTCCTCTATCCGCCCTTGAAAGCCAGTTAGGGAAGATTCCTCTTGACAGTAAGGGCCTTCGGGATCCTCAAGGCACTTCCATCTCCATGTCACCCTGGCCCCACTTTCAACAAGGACACCCATTTTCACCGCCTCTGGCTGCTTCCAGTTTCCCGGTTACAAACCTGGGTGTTCCATCCCAGCCTGGGCCAGCAGCGCCTCTGAGGAGGGACATCCTGGGGCAACCTTTTTCCAGGAGCGGCGGCCCCATCTGAGTTGGCCGGAGGGATCTGAACCCCGACTTTGGACGGGGTTGCTGGGGGTGTCACAGGCCAGTGCTGAGCCATCCTTCTGTCCTTCTGCTCACTGGGAACTCAGCGTGGAAGTCGTCCTGCTGGTGGGACCTCCCGGCCGATATTCCCAGTTCAGCTGCCTCAGGCTCGGCCACATCTCTGGCTCTTGTGGCCAAGGGGGCCCCCTCTGTGGCAGTGAACGTGTGATTCCTGTGTGCCTCCACCCGTCAAGCAGTCGCTGTCCTCTGCATGTGAACAGCCCCCAGAGCCCGGTGGGACTCAGCCCCCCTTGACCGGCTCTCCCCGGCACCTCTTGCAGGCGCACCCTGAGAGAACCCCATTCACTTCTGTCCCTTCTCTCCGCAGAAGCCCACCCGGGCAGTAAACAAGGTCCACGCCTTTGGGAAGAGGAGCCATGCGCTCAGAAGGGACCCCAACCTGCCTGTGCACATCCGAGGCTGGCTTCACAAGCAGGTGGGGTGAGCCGGAACTGGAAGGACGCTGGAGGCTGTGCCCCCAGCTGTACACTTTCTCTCTTTCCAGGGTCGCATGTATGTTTCTTTTCGCTATCCCTGTATCTCCCTTTCTTCTATCATTGTTACATGCCTTCACCCAGTCAGTACTATTTCTTTCTTTCTTTTTTTTTTTGAGACAGGGTCTCCCTATGCAGTTCAGGCCGGCCTTGAGCTCACTTTGTAACCAGGATGGTCTTGAACTCGCAACAATCCTCCTGCCTCAGCCTCCTGAGTGCTGGGATTACGGGTGTGTGCCTCCACGCCTGGCTGTCAGTACTATTTCTTGAGTACTAATCAAGCAGTAAACCTGATATTCAAGGTTATCACAGGGGGGCAGGGATGCATCATAAATTACTAAGTATTACTGGGTGTGGTGGGCCATACCTAAAATCCCAGGATTCAGGAGGCTGGGGCAGGAGGATTGCTGAGAGTTGGAGGCCAGCCTGGGCTACATAGTGAGTTCAGTGCCAGCCGGAACTCCACAGCAAGACATGGAAGCCCAAAGGCCCTGCAGGAGCAGGAGCCAAAATCCTTGTATCTAGAGCAAGCCAAGGAGAGAGAAATCGGAGGACTGGCAAGGCAGTAGCTCTCAAGTCTAGACCAGCAGCATCAGCATCCCTTGGAAACTCAGTAGACATGCAAATGATGCGGCCCCAGCCCAGCTCCACTGAATTGAAAGCCCTGGGGAGGAGCCCAGGGCCGGTAGTTTGTAAGTTTGTTTGTTTTTTGAGGTAGGGTCTCACTGTGCAGTTTAGGGTGGCTTCGAGCTCACTCTGTAGAATCCGTGTCACTGACTCACAATACACTGACCATCAAACGCTCTTCCCCTCCCCTCTCCCTGGGTCTCCATCAGCCCCAGACTCTGTTTCCAGAGGTCTCTGTCCCCTCTGTGTCTGTGTCTCTCTCCTCCCTCACCGTCTGCGCCCACCTTCCCCTCCCCTTCCTGCTCAGGCCTCCCTCCCACCTCTCTCCCCAGGACAGCTCTGGGCTCCGGCTCTGGAAGCGCCGCTGGTTCGTCCTCTCCGGCCACTGCCTCTTCTATTACAAGGGTCAGTGTCCCCGCTGGATGGGGTGGGAAGGCGCGGTCCCCAGCCACGCCTCCCTCTGCCTGCTGGCCTCCTGATACCTTTGTGACCCCTGACGCCAGCCCCCTTTGCAGACAGCCGCGAGGAGAGCGTGCTGGGCAGCGTCCTGCTCCCCAGCTACAGTGTCCGGCCAGATGGGCCCGGAGCCCCCCGGGGGCGGCGCTTCACCTTCACCGTGAGTCCCTCCGTCCTCGGTGGTGCCAGCTCCGGGAGAGGCCCTGGAGGGGGAGGTGAACGTGCACTGGAGACCCCATCATTGGGCCTGAAAGGTCTTGACCCGGGCCCACCTCGGCCTGGTGTTGAGAGCGCCCTCTCCTCCCGCAGGCGGAGCATCCGGGCATGAGGACCTACGTCCTGGCGGCGGACACGGTGGAGGACCTGCGCGGCTGGCTGCGCGCTTTGGGCCGGGCCTCCCGCGCTGAGGGCGACGATTGGTGAGCAGAGGTCCAGGCCAAGCCCCTGATTTCTTTTGGAATCGCCCAAACTTCTCCCTGCAGCCATGGGGCTTCCGCCTTTCAGGGCCCACCTCAGGGAACTGCAAATCTTCCAGTCTCCAAAGCCTCAATCTGATCCACATTCGGAGCTAAAAATCATATCACACTCTCTGATTGCCTGCTTCAGAAATCTCCATTCCTTGAGATTCATCCCTAACCAAGAGCAGCTAAAATATCAGATTGAAATCAACCAGGGGCAGGCACTCATGAGGCTGAGGCAGGAGGATCATTGCAAGTTTGAGGCCAGCCTGTGCTACAAAGTGAGCAAAAAGGCCAGCCTGAACTGCATAGCGAGACCCTGTCTCAAAAAGACCCACCCCACAAAAAAAAAAATCAGATTAAAAAAATATATATCAGTCTTTCAGGCTTTGTCCTTGCCTCCTCCAATTTTCAGTCTGTAAACTCCACTCCCTGGTTCAATCTTTCTCACAGTACCGGAGATTGGGTCTTGTGATCTGGGTGGACCCCATGGTCCTGCACAATTCACTTCCATATCCAAGGCCTCAGTTTCTGAATCTGCAAGATGGGTGCAACGGTGTATAGTGTACAATTTCCCCTTTTTTGATAGGTTGTGGTGTCTGTATCTCTGAAGAGACTAGGGCTGCTATGAGGGTCAGAGAGTGATGTGTCTTTCTGTGCTCACTTGTTAGTGGGCCGCCTAGGTCACCCCCTCGTCCCCAGCCTGGGGAGGGCCCTGGTGGCCCTGGGGGTCCCCCGGAGGTGAGCAAAGGGGCAGAGGGGCGCATCTCAGAATCACCGGAGGTGGCTCGGTTCTCCAGAGGTCGTGGACGACCCGGGCTACTGGCTCCCAGCCCCACCGCAGACCTCCTCTCTGGACCCAGGGGCCGCAGGACCAGGAGCCCGGAGTGAGTGGGGCGAGGGGAGAGTGGGCAAAGCGCGTTGGGGCGTGGCCTGGGAGGAGGGCGTGGCCGGGGAGTGCTTGGGGCGTGGCTTGGCGGTTTCTGCTTCACTGCTTGAGTTGCTGGGGTTCTGTGGGGTCACAGCCTGTCGGGGAGAAGTTCTAAGGACATGCCACGAAGGAGACGTTAGTCAGGGCCTGCCCAGCAGGCAGGAGTCACCGCAAAGCAACAGTGAGAACACTGAAGCGAGATGTCCTTCTGGGCTGACTTGAAAGGCAGCGAGGTGCATTGGGGCGGCTCTCGTTGACTCATCTCCTCGATTCTCTCCTTCCCATAGCCTGTTCGCACCCCTCTCTCGCCCGCCTTCCCCGCTGAGCCTTCCCCGTCCCCGGTCTGCTCCTGCGCGGCGACCCCCGCCTTCCTCAGGAGACGCCGCGCTCCCTGCCCGACCTCACACCCCCTTGAGTCGCATCGATGTCCGGCCTCCTCTTGATTGGGGCCCCCAGCGACAGACCTTTTCCCGGCCCCCCACACCCCGCAGAGCACCGTCTTCTGAAGCTGGCGGAGGACGGCGTCCTAGGAGCCCCCCAAACTGGAGTCAGGAACCCAGAGTAC
The DNA here is from genome assembly GCF_000276665.1 of Chinchilla lanigera. Lineage (NCBI taxonomy): Eukaryota > Metazoa > Chordata > Mammalia > Rodentia > Chinchillidae > Chinchilla > Chinchilla lanigera. Next base: position 1,761,796 of record NW_004955559.1, read on the forward strand.
AGGTGAGCAGCGGGGAACGGAGGACTACATTTCCCATGAGCCATCGGGACTGTTTCCAGGATGGATGGTCTCCAGGCCAGTTTCCTGAGCCTCATGGGGATTGTAGTCCCTAATAATCAACCAGGCTCAGCCGGCAGAGAGGAGGGAATTGTCTTTGGGCTGGTCCTGGCTTTTGCTCCATAAGCATCATGGGTTTTGTAGTGCAGGATAATCTCTGCCCAAATAGTTCCGCGACAGGTGATGTGGTTTCTTCTGCCTTAGGTCCCCAGATTATCATGCTATTTTGCCAGAGCATTATGCATTTATAGTGCAGAATATCCATCGCTAACTCTCATCAGCTTGCAAAGCTAGGCCATTATTAACGTATTCAGAGGGTAGTTAAGGAAAGTGGGGCCGGGCGTGGTGGCACATGCCTGTAATTCCAGCACTTGAGAGGCGGAGGCAGGAGGATTGTTACGAGTTCCAGACCAGTGGGCTACAAAGTGAGCTCAAGGCCAGCCTGAACTGCATAGAAAGACCCTGTCTGGAAGAAAAAAAAAAAAAGAAAAAGAAAAAAATTAAAAAGACCAAAAACAACAAGACAAAACAAAAAAACTTGGGGAGCTGAGTTCTGAAGCTCAGTCTTTTAGGCTTTTCTGTGCTAAACACACCGACTGTGACAGCTGATACTTCGGATGAGCCAATTTCTAAACATCTCTAATCCTTATTCCTCCCAGGCCCCCTCTGGTTCCTCCACTTATCTCCAGCTCCCCCCAAGACGCCCCGGGACCCGGGCCTCCATGGTTTTATTGGTAGGTATCCTGCGGCACCCAGAATCAAGGAGTCTCCTCCCTTGCTTTCTTTGCTGCTCCTCCCTTGCTTTCTTTGTCCTGGCCTAGGAGCTTCAGACTAGGTATTCTGTGGTCCTTGAGTAGGTGGTTGTGTTTGTTTCCTGTGGCTGCTCAAAGCACCGCAAACTGGACGGTTTACAACTGCAGTGGTTTTGCCGCCCCCTGGCAGTAGAGGTCTGAAGTTGAGGCGGCAGCGTGTCCAAGGGCAATGTTCTCTCCGAGGTTCTGGGAGAGGATTTGCTGGAACCCCTCTCCTAGACTCGGGTGTTGGTAAAACCCGGCTGTTCTGCGGCTGCACCGTGCTGTCCCTGCCTCCATGATCAAGTGACCGTCGTCCTTTGTGTTTATCTGTGTCACTGGATCTGGGGTTCTGGGGGTACCTTCTAGAGACTGTTTCTAGGTTCTTTGTCATGAACAAAGAATTTGGACAAAACAAGTGCAAAAGGTAGTGAGATTTTACATTTATTAAAAGTAGGAAGCCAGGAGCGGTGGTATACGCCTGTAACCCCAGCACTTGGGAGGCAGAGGCAGGAGGATTACCTCAAGTTTGAGGCCAGCCTGGGCTATATAGTGAGTTCAAGACTGGTCAGAACTACATAGTGAGACCCTGTCTTAAAATTTTTTTTTTTGTTAAAAGTAGGAAAAGAAATATGCTCTGTTGCTGGGTGTAGTGGCGCATGCCTGTAATTCCAGCACCTGGGAGGCTGAGGCAGGAGGATCGTTGAGAGTCTGAGACCAGCCTGGGCTAGAAAGTGAGCTCAAGGCCAGTCTGAACTGCATAGCAGCAAGACCCTGTCTCAGAAAGACAAAAAAAAATTTTTTTTGAGATAAGTTCTCATTAAGTCACTAAATTACCCAGGCTGGGCTGAAACTAGTGATCCTCCTGTCTCAGCCTCCCAAAGTGCTGGGATTTGCAAGTGTGTACCATCATGCTAGCTAATTTGTTAAATTTGAAGACAGGGTTCTCCATAAGTAACTACATTTCCCAGGCTGGGCTGGAAACTGTCATCCTCCTACCTTGCCTCCTAAGTAGTTTGTCAGGTTATCTGTTTTGTGTAAGGATTAAAGAGAGGGAATTGGCCAGGGATGTAGCTCAGCAGCACAGCACCTGCCTGGCAAGCACAAGGTCCTGGGTTTGATTCCCGGTACCAAAAAAAAAAAAAAAGAGAGAGAGAGAGAGAGAGAAAAAGGGAAGTTTGCTATTATGCCAAATAATATTGGCTTGTTTTGCTGGGTGTGGTGGCACACGTCTGTCATCCCAGCACTTGGGAGGCTGAGGCAGGAGGATCACTGTGATTTCAAGGCCTGCTTGAACTGCATAGTGAAACCCTGTCTCAAAAACACAAAAAACAAACAAACAAACAAAAACCCCCACAAATTAACACAGAAGGAAGCAGAAACATTTTCAGATTGCAAGAGTGGGGTCTTTCCTAGCAAAAAGGCCACTTCTGTGCCCTTCAGGAGCTTCTTGTGATAAGGGTGGGATAGGAGGATGGCTCCTGTCCTCAGAAAGCAAGTCCTGCCAGGTGCATGTCTGTATCCCAGCACTCAGAAGTTGAGGCTGGAAGATCACTGCAACTTGGAGGCCAGCCTGGACTATATAGCAAGTCCCTATCTCACACACAAAAAAGGCCAGTCTTGGTGGCACACACCTGTAATCCAAGCATTCGGGAGGCTGAGGCAGGAGGATTGCTATGAGTTTGAGGCCAACCTGGACTACAAAGTAAGCTCAAAGCCAGCCTGAGCTGCATAGCAAGACCCTGTCTCAAAAAGACAAAAAATAAATAAATAAATAAATAAATAAATGAATAAACAACTAAATAAACAAAGTCTATCCATTAATTATAATATTCACTATGGACTTTTTTTGAGACAGGGTCTCACTGTGTAGCCCAGGCTGGCTTTGAACTCACAGTGACCCTCCTGCCTCAGCCTCCCAAGTGCTGGGATTACAAGTACACACTAAGACACCAGGCTTCTCAGTTACTCTGATCTTGCCTACGTGCAGAGCTGAAAGTTTATGGTACCCAAAGGAGACAGATACAGTATGAAAGCAGAAGCCAGGCATAGTGGCATAGGCCTGTAATCCCAGTGCTTGGGAGGCTGAGGCAGGAGGATCGTTGCGAGTTTGAGGCCAGCCTGGGCTACAAAGTGAGCTCAAGGCCAGCCTGAACTGCATAGCGAGACCCTGTCTCAAAAAGACAAAAAAAAAAAAAAAAAAAAGAGAGAGAGAAAATGAAAGAAAGCAGAGATGCCAAGCTGTTACCCAGAATTCACTGTCCATCACACATCTGCAGGCCCAGTGAAACACAGTCAGTGTTTTGGGCACCAAGTTTCATTAAGGACCTGCCTGTCCCCTCTGATCCTTGATTTTTCCCTTCTAGCCGGGTCCACCCCTGGACTCAACCTTCCCTCAAAGCTTGGAGACAGATGTGAGTTCCCAGGGGCAGCCCCTCCCGGGGTCCCAGAGCTGGGGGAATGGGGTGGGGAAGATCCAGATGGGGTTCCTGAAGGCCTCTCTTCTCCTTTCTGCAGAGCCTGCTGACCAAGCTGTGCGGGCAGGACCGGCTCCTGAGGCGGCTGCAGGAGGACATCGACCAGAAGCAGGAGGAGAAGGTGCTGGGCCCCCGATGCTGTCAGAGAGGTCAAGGACAGGATACCTCTGCTCTCCTGAGCTGGGAGTGGCTTCAGAAGTCTGATCTCCTGCCCTCTCTTCTTCTCCCCCCCCCCCCCCGTACTGGGAATCGAACTCACTTCCTCGTGCTTGCCAGGCAGGCGCTGTGCCACTGAGCTAAATCCCCAACGCTCCCCTGCTCCCGCCTTTTTTTGAGACAGGGTCTCTATGCAGTTCAAGCTGGCCTTGAACTCACTTTGTAGCCCAGGCTGGCCTGGAACTCCCAACGATCCTCCTGCCTCAGCCTCCCCAGTGCTGGGATTACTACATGCACCACTACGCCTGGCTCCTCCCCTCTCTTGCAGGAGCAGCTGGAGGCCGCCTTGGAGCTGACCCGGCAGCAGCTCGGCCAAGCCACCAGGGAGGCTGCGGCTCCCGGCAGGGCCTGGGGTCGCCAGCGCCTCCTGCAGGACCGCCTGGTCAGTGTGCGGGCCTCCCTGTGTCACCTAACTCAGGTGAGCAGCCGCAAGGGCCAGACTGTGGGGCCCTGGGAAGGCGACCCTGCGGGTCACAGCACGGGGTTCTGAAGAAAACCATCCCCTCAGCTACACAGTCACTTTGGTCACCAGGAGAATAGCCAGCAAGAGCAGTCCGAGGGTGGTTTCTTTTGTCGTTTTTTTTAGTCTTTTTTGCAGTACTAGTGATCAAACCCAGGCCTTTGCACTGACCTATATCCACAGCCTTTTAAAATTTTTCATTCTGCCAGGTATGGCAGCGCACACCTGTAATCCCAGCACTCAGGAGGCTGAGGCAGGAGGATCGCTGGGAGTTCGAGACCAGCCTGAGCTACAAAGTGAGCTCTAGGCCATCCTGAAACTGCATAGTGAGACTCTGTCTCAAAAAGACAAAAAAAATTTTTTTTTAAATTCTGAGACACAGGTGTCAGGGTCGGGTGTGTAGCTCACCCGCAGAGCACTTGCTTAACGTATATGAGGCCCTGGGCTCCATTCCCAGTACAGAGAGAGAGAGAGAGAGAGAGACAGACAGACAGACAGACAGACACAGAGAGTGAGACAGGAAGAGACAGAGAGAGAGAGACAGAGAGCTAAGTGACTAAATTGCCGAGGCTGGGCTTGGGTTTGGGATCTTCCAGCCTCAGCCTCCCAGGGTGTGTGTGTGTGAGTGTGTGACTGGAGCAGGGCCTTACATCAGCAGATGACTCTGATTTGGGCTCCCTGGGTTTGTGTGAGCTCCCCCCTATAGTAGCTGGATGATCTTAATAAAGTCATTTAAGGGGGCTGGGGATTTAGCTCAGCGGCAAAAGCGCCTGCCTGGCAAGTGCAAGGTCGTGAGTTCGGTTCCCGGTACCAGAGAAAAACAAAAAAAAAAAAAAAAAAAAAAAAGTCATTTAAGCTGGGTGTGGTGGCATGTGCTCACAACCCCAGGATTCTGGGAGGCTGAGTCATGAGGATTGCAAATTTAAGCCTAACCTGGGCAATTTAGAGATTTAGGGAGACCGTGTCTGTCTCAAATAAGTAAATAATAAATAGTTGGTGCTGGAGCTCAGTGCGAAGAACCTAAGTACAGAAAAAGAAAAAGAAAAAGAAAAGCAAAACCTGCCAGGCATGGTGGTGCATCCCTGTAATCCCAGCACTCAGGAGGCTGAGGCAGGACTATTACTGGGAGTGCCAGGCCAGCCTGGACTACATGGTGAAACCCTGTCTCAAAAGCAAAACAAGCCAGGCGTGGTGCCATATGCTTGTAATCCCAGCACTCAGAAGGCTGAGGCAGGTGGATCAGTGTGAGTTCGAGACCAGCCTGGGCTACAAAGTGAGCTCAAGGCCAACCTGAACTGCATAGCGAGACCCTGTCTCAAAAAAAAAAAAAAAAAAAAAAAAAAAAAGCAAAACAAAACCAATATTTAAAAACTTTAAACCCAACCCTCGATGCGAGGAAACTGGAGGAGTCTGGGGCAGAGATAGCAGGGCCACGCGCCTCGGGTGCGGTGTGGATGTTGTCAGGCTTCCTGGAACTGGATGGGCTGGGACCTGGTGATCCTTGATGGCCTCACCCACTGGGCGGGACAAATATTTACATGGTAGCTCTAATAATTATTATTTTTCTTTGTTATTTGCTCTCCTAATAATCACCTGCAAAAAAAAATATTACCCGTAAATAATAGAGACTGTTTCTAACCTATGTGAATTACTGTTTAACTTTTTTTTTTTTTCTTTTTTTGGTTTTTCTCCGGTACCGGGAATCAAACTCATGACCTTTCGCTTGCCAGGCAGGCGCTGTGCTGCTGAGCTAAATCCCCAACCTCTTTTTTGTCTTTTTTTTTTTTTTTTTCCTTTTTTGTCTTTTTGAGACAGGGTCTCACTCTGCAGTTCAGGCTGGTCTCGAACTCACAATGATCCTTCTGCCTCAGCCTCCTGAGGGCTGAGATTACAAGTGTGCGCCACCACGCTCAGTTAAATATTTGTAAACTGTTGGCAACATCAGTACCCACCTCACAGGAGTTTCCAAGAGCAGGATGTGGTGGTACACACTTGTAACCCCAGGACTTGGGAGGCTGAGGCAGGATTGGTGAGAGTTCGAGGCCAGCCTGGGCTACATAGCAAGGCCCTTCCTTGTTTTGTTTTGTACTGGGAATCGAACTCACAACCTTACGTGTGCCAGGCAGGCGCTGTGCCACTGAGCTATATCCCCAGCCCTTAAGACCCTTTCTCAAAAAAAAAAAAAAAAAAAAAAAAAAAAAAAGAAGAAAGAAAGAAGGAAGAATTCACTGAGAGGTAGTGCTGGGCACATGTTGTCCACCTGCTAGCTGTTACTATCCTGGCCATTTTCCCTCTTTCTTTTTTTTTTTTTTTTTTCTTTTTGAGATAGTCTCACTATACTAGGCAGTTCAGGCTGGCCTTGAACTATGTAGCCCAGGTTGTCTTCAACTTGAAGTGATCCTCCTGCCTCAGCCTCCCGAGTGCTGGGATGACAGGTGTGCGCTACTATGTCCAGCTAACCGCCTTTATCCTTATGATGCCGAGCTATAAGGCACTGTGGCCTTGACTTTGCCATGCATTCATCACACTGCAGTCCAGACGCTCTAAAGATGCACGTTAGCAGCTCAGGGGCTCTGGACGCTCTTACTTGTCTACAGTAGCGGCTCCATGGAACGCAGGTTTCCCATGGGCTCTGGAGTTCCCCTAGTCCCAGCACAGCTTTGGGCCCACGCCTCCCCTCCACCCCTAGGCTGGAAGAAGATGGGCACAGATCTGGAGGGCGGGTGCTAACTTGTTTCCTCCTTTCTGCGACCCGAGGAGCGAGAGCAGGTTTGGGACACATACAGAGGCCTGGAGCAGGAGCTGGGCACCTTACGAGAGACCCTGGAGTACCTGCTGCACCTCGGGTCCCCCCAGGTACATCCTCCTTTCCCTGGGCCCACGCCCAACCTCAGCCTGGGGGAGGGGACCTGCTGGGCAGGAAGCCCCTCCCACAGAGCCCAAGCCCCTCCCACAGAGCCCAAGCCCCTCCCACAGAGCTCAAGCCCCTCCCACTCGACCCAATCCCGCCCCTCAGTCCTTTATTCTGAACTCTTTATTGTAGTTAAGAGGCTGCTCTGCCCTCTGTTCTAAACATCTCTTCCTGTGGGGAAGCCCTACCCAAGTTCTTGTCTGGCAACCTGCTTCCTGCCTGTTGCTGTTAATTTTTTTTTTTTTTTTTGTCTTTTGGAGACAAGGTCTCGCAACTCAGGAGGCTGAGGCAGGAAGACTGCAAGGTGGAGGGCAGCCCGGGCCACTTATGAGACCATGTCTCAGAAATAAAAATAAAAACAAAAATGACTGGGGGAAAAAAAAAAGAAAAAAAGAAGAGCCAGGCGTGGTGACACACGCCTGTAATCCCAGCACTCAGGAGGCTGAGGCAGGAGGATCGTTGCAAGTTCGAGACCAGCCTGGGCTACAAAGTGAGCTCAAGGCCAGCCTGAACTGCAGAGTGAGATCCTGTCTCCAAAACACAAAAAAAGAAAGAAAAAAAGAAAAAGGGCAGGGGATGTGGCTTAGTGGTAGACTGTTTGCCTAGCATGTGCAAGGCCCTAGGTTCAATCCCTACCACTCTGACAACAAAACAAGGACAAAGAGTTTGTAATAACAACAAAAAAGTCAAATACCTAAGAATAAATCCAGTGAAAGATATGCAAGACATCTATTCTGAACTCCAGAAAACATCATCAGCAGACATGAAAATCTAGAGATGGAGACTTACGTGTTCCTCAGTAGGAAAGACGCCCAGGGGAAGCTCTGGCACTGCGCAGGCTGGTTTTCCAGACGGGGACTTGCAGTCCTGGTACAGATCTGGAAGGGTTTTCAGGGACCCTGAATTGTCGCTGCAAGTGTAGACGGCCAGGAATCACCCAGACACCCTGCTGAGGACCAACACACCTGGATGTTGGCTCAGGTGCAAACACTATGGTTAAGACAGCAAATGTCTTGTGGCCAGGGCTTAGAGAGGCGGGCAGCAGGGCCAGAAACTCAGGGCTCAGAAACCGACTCCTAGATATTTACAGTCAGTCCCTTGGGTACAAGAAGGAGGACAAAGACAGTCTCCACCCTGCCCTTGGTCCCATATGGGGAAAAAAAAATCTCACTTCCATAAACAGTGCCCCAGTTCAGGCGCTTGCTGGGGTGGAAGAGCTGGAACCCTCCTCACACTTCGCACCTTCTGTAACAGAGCCCTTTCCCTCCCCAGGACAGGGCGGCGGCTCAGCAGCAGTTGTGGATGGTGGAGGACACGCTGGCAGGGCTGGGGGGCCCCCAGAAGCCACGCCCCCACACTGAGCCTGAGCCCTCTTCTCCTGCACTCCCAGGCGAGGAGTCCTCTGAGAGGGAGGTGAGATTCACATCTTTCTCCTTGCCCAGTTTCCTGTCCCCTGCCCTTTCCTCTCCATGGACCAGCTGGCCAACTTTTGTTATTGTTTCATTGTTTTTATTTATTTTATTTTATTATTATTATTATTTTTGTCTTTTTTTAAGACAGGGTCTCGCTATGCAATTCAGGCTGGCCTTGAGTTCACTTTGTAACCCAAGCTGGCCTCAAACTCCCAATGATCCTCCTGCCTCAGCCTCCCGAGTGCTGGGATTACAGGCGTGAGCCACCGAGTCCAGCTTGTTTCATTGTTTTTAAAACAGGGTCTCACCGGACGTGGTGATGCACGCCTGTAATCCCAGCACTTGGGAGGCTGAGGCAGGAGAATAGAGTTCGAGGCCAGCCTGGGCTACAATGTGAGCTCAAGGCCAGCCTGAACTGCATAGCGAGAACCTGTCTCAGAAAGACAAAAATAAATAAATAAATAAATAAATAAATAAAACAGGGTCTTCTTGTGTAGCCGAGGTGGGCCTCAAACTTGCAGTTATCCTCCTGCCTTAGCTGCCCAAGTGCTGGGATTATAGGTGTGCAGCTGTAGTGGGCTGGGGGTTGGGGTTAGTAGTAGAGGACTTTCTTGGCATTCATAGTAACACACACACACACACACACATACACACACACTCAGGGCCGGGTATGATGGCCCACAACTGTAATTGCAGCACTTGGGAGGCTGAGGCAGGAGGATCACCATGAATTCAAGGCCAGCCTGGCCTACATAGCAAGACCCTGTTTCAAAAAAGTAAAACAAGGGGGCTGGGGATTTAGCTCAGCGGCACAGCACCTGCCTGGCAAGCGTGAGGTCGTGAATTCAATTCCCGGTACCGGAAAACAAAAACAAAAACAAACAAAAAAGTAAAACAAAAATAAATAAAACCAGGATTAGGTTTATAATCATACTCTTCCTCACACTGTCTTAGTTGCTGAAAAGTGACAACGATGATGTGACCATCGTCCTGGGTCCCCTCGCCCACCCCCTCCAGAGCCTGCCTGAGTCCCTGGAACTCAGCTCCCCTCGGTCCCCCGAGGCTGACTGGGGCCAGCCCCCTGGAGGTGACAGCGACCTTGGCAGCCCACGCTCAGGTGAGTGTTCCGGTGGGTGGGTGCGTCTTGTGTTCCTGTCTTCACCGTCTCCTCTGTCTTTCCAGGCCTGGCGTCTCCCAGGGTCTCCCGGGCTTCCAGCCCAGAGGGCCGCCGCCCCTCCTCCCCACCACTGGGGACCAAGGTAGGCTGTCCATTAGGCCCTTCCACTTGTCTCATGGTCCTGTGATCTGCCCACCACGGACCCCAACCCTGGTGACACAGCCGGCAGCAGCAGGTTTTCTAAAGCTACCTCCGGGGAGCACACTTTTTGTAAGAGCCTAGCCTTGACACTCATTTTTATCTCCGCTATGTTTGTTTGTTTGAGACAGGGTCTCACTATGAAGCCCAGGCTGGCCTCGAACTCATGGTGATCCTCCTGCCTCAGCCTCCCAGAGTGCTGGGACTATGGCGTGCGCCACCACGCCCGGCTAGCTCTGTTACTTCTAAGCAGTATGACTTTGGGCCCATATTAAACCTCGAGTTTTTCATCTGAAAAACTGGTCTCGTAGCAGTGATTACCATTTAGAACTGATGTTGTTAGCCAGGTGTAGTGAAACATGCCTGTAATCCCAGCACTTGGAAGGCTGAGGTTAGGAGGATCCGTGAGAGTCTAAGGTCAGCATGAGCTACATAGTGAGTTCAAGGCCAGTTTGGACTAATTGAAAGACTTTTGTCTCCAAAAAAAAAAAAGTTACCCTTGGTGTCTTCAGCCTTTTGTTGTGTTTTGCTTTTATTTTATTTTATTTTTTGTTTTGAGACAGGGTCTTGCTGTGTACGCCAGGCCAGCCTTGAACTCACTGTGTAGCCCACACTAGCCTTGAACCCTGGATCTGCCTGCCTCAGCCTCCGTGTGCTAGGGTTATAGAAGTGTGCCACCTCTCCGGCTACGTCCTCAGTCCTGAAGGAGGATGAGACAGGCCAGGCAAACATAGGGATAATAAACCGTGCATTTCTAGTTTTTAGACACACACTCTATAACTGATTAACCTGCCTGGGACATCCCGAGCTGAGCAGGGATCCGATCCTACATTTGAATGAAGGAAGCAAAACTAAATTGTGGGCAGAAATGCCACGCTTTAACCCTGCTTTTGGTTTCCACTGACATCTGCAAGGCCAGCTATAAGATCCTATTAACAGTGAAACGACTGAATGAATCCAAAGCTGGGCGTGGTGGCGCACACCTGTAATCCCAGCCCTTGGGAGGCTGAGGCAGGAAGATCACTGTAAATTGGAGACCAGCCTGTGCTACAAAGTGAGCTCAAGGCCAGCCTGAACTGCATAGCAAGATCCTGTCTCAAAAAGACACACACATACAAAAAAAGTCCAGCAGCTCCAAAGTTTGCAAATAACACCCGGAATTAGTGAATACTTCAGTTATGCTTCATCAATTCACATGGTCAGCACGTATTTATCTACTTGTGATGCGCCTCGGAGGGCAGCCCTCCACCATGCTGCTGCAATCCCAGGCTCCAGGGTGAGGAGGCAGGCAGACCACAAGTTCCAGGCCGGCCTGGGCGATTTCTCCAGACCCTGTTTCAAAATATAAAAAAGGGGGCTGGGATTTAAGCTCAGCGGCACAGCGCCTGCCTGGCAAGCACAAGGTCGTGAGTTCGATTCCCGGTACCGGAAAAAAAAACCAAACCAAACCAAACCAAACCAAAACACCAAAATATAAAAAAGGCTGAGGATGTAGCACAATGGGAGGGCCCTGGGTTCAGACCCCAGTACCACAAACGACAAAAACAAAACTGAATCTCTGTGTTGAACTCACTGGGAAGGGTCAGACTGCAGGCAGGGAGGTTCAGGGTGAGGGGATGAAGAGGCGCCCCTGCTCTCGGGGTCTCACGGGACTTCTGATCTCCCCAGGCCACGGCGGCCCGGCCTAGGATGAGCGCCCAGGAGCAGCTGGAGCGCATGCGCAGGAACCAGGACAGTGGACGGCCGCTCCTGCGCCCCGCCTCCCCCAGACTCCTAACCCTGGGGAGGACGCTGTCCCCAGCCGGACGCCAGCCCGACATGGAGCAAAGGGTGAGGTCCGGAGGGCTGGGGGTGGCCGGGGGACCGTGGAGGGTTCCTGCTCCTAGCCTCTCCGTTTCCCTCTGGCAAATGAGGACGCTGCCTATCTCCTTGCCGCGAGCTGGGTTTCTAGATTCAGCCCAACTGGTGCTGCATCAGCCTCCTGGCTCCCCTAGTGCTAGGTGGGCAAGCGATGGGGAGCAGAGGCGACTTCCTGCAGGGCGGGGCCACAGACCCAGACGAGAGCCTGGTTGTTCTCAGCTGCTGTGTGTTGTCAAAAGAAAAAAAATATTTTTTTTTGTTGTTTTTTTCCGGTACCGGGAATCGAACTCACGACCTTATGCTTGCCAGGCAGGTGCTGTGCCGCTGAGCTAAATCCCAAGCCCCCCCAATTTTTTTTTTATACCGGGAATCGAACTCAGGACCTTATGCTTGCCAGGCAGGCGGTTGTGCCGCTGAGCTATGAAAAAAATTATTAGAGCAATTAGAGCAATTGATTTTCTTCCCTATTACAAGGAAAGCACCTGCGAGTGAGTGAGTGAGTGAGTGAGTGAGTGTGTGTGTGTGTGTGTGTGTGTGTGTGTGTGTGTGTGTGTGTGTGTGTGTGTGTGTACGCGCATGCGTGATTTCCTCTCTGAGCCCCCTTCTTCAAAATGAAAAGGTGGGGCTTCCAGGTCAGACTCCAATGGCCCACTTCCTTTCCAGGCTGTCCTAGGAGCTGTAAAATGGCTCAGAAGCTCAGGGTCCTGGAGCAGGTGAGGAACTGGAGCGGGGTGTGAAGAAAAATCAACACAGAAGGGAGGCGAGGACCAGTGTTATTAGGGCCTCCTGAGTACCGAACTACAGGTTCCAAAACTTCAATCGCCACTTAAGTTCTTGGGGCATCAGAAACAAAACCAAGAAGTCGTCCATTGCAGTTCCCACATCTTCTCTTGGCTGGTGTCAGACCGCGCCCCTCCATCTGGGGTTCCAGTAACCTTGGGTGGGGGTGGGGAGGGGCGGTGACTGGACTACAAATCCCATAATGCCCAGGGTATCTGTTCAAACGAAGTCAGTGCTGTCACGTGCTGGGGACTACAACTCCCAGAGGGCAGCGCGCGGCCGCTACCTAAATCACCTAACGCCCCGGTTCCCCAGGTTCTTTTCTTTTTTCTTCTTGTCTTTCTGAGACAGGGTCTCGCTAGGCGGTTCACGCTGGCCTTGAGCTCACTTTGTAGCTCAGGCTGGCCTCGAACTCTCCACGATCTTCCTGCCTCAGCCTCCCGAGTGCTGGGATTACAGGCGTGCGCCACCATGCCCGTACCTTTTTCTTTTTTCCTTATTTCTAAGCTACTCTTTTCAGTCCCAGGAACACTAGCCGTTACTTGACCACATCCGATGGCCACAGGGAGCAGGTTCTCAGCCTGTCCCAAGCCCTGGCCACTGAGGCGTCGCAGTGGCGCAGACTGACGACAGGTAAGGACTAGGGGTGGCGGGCTCCTAGGTGGACGCGGGGGAGGTGGAAGCTTCGAGTCCTAGGCAGGAGGGGTCTGGGCCCGCTGGGACACGCGTGCTGAGGACAGTGTGCAGGGATTGCGAGTTCCGAGTCGCAGGCAGGAGGGGACCAGGGTCAGCGTGGAGAGGGCCAGGGAGCCTGCGAGGCCGGCAGCGGAGTCTCAGGAAGCAGTGGGTTAAGGGTCCGGACCGCTGCGTCTGGAAAGTGGGAGTCGGGGCGGGGATCCCGGGGGACGGGGCGGAGCGCTGGGGCGGGGCTCCCAGGTCTGAGAGCAGTGTTCTGCGGGGTGGGTTCCTGGGTCGGGGTCCCCGAGTCCTGAGTCCTAACGTGTGCGGGTCTCCTTCCCCCTCAGCCTCTCCAGCCGGGAGTGTGGACTGTGGCGAAGGCCCTCTCCCTTCTGCCGCTCGGTCGGACCCCGCGCCCCAGGTTGCCTCGCCTCCGAGATCCCCCGCGGCCGCCAGCTCCGGTTCCCCGGGATTCTCCGGGCGCGGGAGCGGGCGAGGCGGAGGCCCTGCCCCCTGGGAGCCCGCGTGGGGCTCGGGGGCCGCCCCTCCCGCCGGGGGCCGCGACGAGGGGGCGTGGCCCCTGAGGGTCACCCTGCTGCAGTCCAGCTTCTGAGCGGCGCCCGCGAGGGGCCGACCGATCGGTGCTTGGGGGCGAGGCCTGGAGGCCCCGCCCCGATATCTGTGGCCACTCCGGGCACCTGGGAGTGTGGTCCCGGCTCCACCTGTGGCCTGGGAGGTGCCTGGTTTGTATCTGTTAAGTTTGGTTTTTCCCACTGTTCAAATTTGGATTAAAACTTTGAACCTTCGGCCAGCAGTTTTCTTTCCGTACGTCCTGGGCATGTGACGCCGTGGCTTCTAAGGAGTGGAAGTAGAATCGTGGATGGCTGGGTTGGGAGGGCGTAAGGAGCCCGGCCCCGGGAAGCAGGTTGCAGGATCCTCAGTTATGGGGTCTGACAGAGGAGGGAACAGATAATCCGAGTGCTGGGTCGGATGGAGCTAGGGCCCGGGGCTCAGGAATCCCAAACGTGGGGAGGAGGCGCTGGGGCGCGGACCCTGGGTCTGAGGAAGGAGGTGGAGGCCAATTACCCAGGTCCCTGGCCTTCTTGGCTACGCCCCCAGGGCCGGGCTTCCAGGGCTCGGCCCCTATTTATGCGTTGCCCGCGGGGGCCCCCCTGCACAGTGGAGGGGGAAGAGGCCCGGGGAGGCGGCTGGCTCTGGATGGCGTCGAGGGCGCGCTACGCGGGGAAGGTGGTGGTTGTGACAGGGGGCGGACGCGGCATCGGAGCCGGGATCGTCCGAGCCTTTGGTGAGCGGGGTCTGGGGATGGGCATCTTGCAGGGTAGGTGGGAAGGGTGGGAGGGGTGGCAGGGGAGTGGAAGAACCTGAAATCTGGGTTCTTCTTTTAAAAAAGTCTGGGCTGGGGATGTAGCTCAGGGGCATAAATGCCTGCCTGGCAAGCACAGGCCCTGAGTTCGATTCCCCATACCAAGAAAAAAAAAAAAGCCGGACATGATGTTGCAGGGTAATCCCAGCACTCAATAGGCTGAGGCAGGAGGATCTTGCAAGTTCAAGGCCAGCCTGGGCTACAAAGTGAGTTCAATACCAGCCTGAACTGCATAGTGAGACCCTGTCTCAAAAAGACAAGAAAAAATTAAAGTCCATTTTCATTGCTGAAGGAGAGTGTGTGGTGAGAGCCCAGGGCCAGAGTTTTTGGGCTGGTGTCCAAAACAAATTCCTCACTTTCTGGGGCTGTTACCATGGCTACCAGGGGCGGCTCAGGGAACATGAGCCTCCTGGCTTGGGGTTTACTCCGGAACCCGCAGATGGGGGCTCAAGGGCACCCTGGCAGGCAGTTGGCGAGGCCAGCAGGAGAGTGTGTTAGGTCTCCGCCCTTTGTCCCGGGGATCGTCATGAGACTTTGGGGTCACGAGGGGAGGACGATAGTGGCCCCACTTCACGCGGCCACAAGAGGGCAGCACGGGTCTGGCTGACGGCTGAGGGGGACGACCTGTTCTCTCCCTGCAGCTGAAAGTGGGGCACACGTCGTCATCTGCGACAAGGATGGTGAGTGAGGGTCCCTAACCCTGCCCTACACCCTCCTCCCTCAGACCTGGGGGTCCGGCCCCCTCCTCCCTCGGACCCTGGCTCCAGCCCCTCCTCTGTCCCTGCAGAGTCCAACGCGCGGGTCCTGGAGCAGCAGCTGCCCGGTGCGGTCTTCATCCGCTGCGACGTGACTCGGGAGGAGGACTTGCGGGTGAGCGCGACACTGTCTACACCCGCCTTCCAGCAACGTCCACCCCCATCTGGCTGTGTCCCCAGGTCTGCCCTTGCCGCTGTCCTGTCTGCTGGTCCTGGATGGCGCTCCTTCCTCTCCATCATAGCTGTCACACGGATGGCAGCGGAGGAAGCCCTCTGACTCCTGGGGCAGTTTCCTTCCCGGTTATGGGTTCCCATCTAATCTGTTTCCTTTGTTTTTGTCTTTGTTTTTGTCTTTTTTGAGACAGGGTCTTGCTCTGCAGTTCAGGCTGGCCTTGAGCTCACTTTGTGGCCCAGGCTGGTCTCGAACTCGCAAGGATCCTCCTGCCTCAGCCTCCTGAGTGCTGGGATTACAGGCGTGCGCCACCATGCCCGGCTAATCTGTTTCTTTTGGTTACTGTCCCTGTCTGCTTTCTCTGGGTCTCTGTCCCCTGCTCCCTGGTTTCTAGGGAGACAACTGCTCTGCCCAGCCCCCTGGGGCCCTGGGCTCCAGCCTCATTTTCTGCCAAGCTGTGATGCTGGGTGTGTCCCTGGCCCTCGCCCCTGTCCCCTCCCCGCCATCCCTTTGGGCTTGGCCCTGCGGGGCCCCCCAGGATTGTCCCTCTCTCCTCAGACCCTGATTGCTGAGACCGTCCGCCGATTCGGCCGCCTGGATTGTTTGGTCAACAACGCTGGCTACCGTGAGTCTCACGGCCTGTAACCTTTCTCCCTGGCCATTTGCCCACCTCCTGCCTCCACTGCACCTTCTGCACCTCAGCTCCCCCTCCCCGGCCTCGATCCCCGATCTGCTGCATCCCTCTCTGTGTTCACTCTGGTGGGGCAGTGCAGCTGTGAACACTCACCCGTGGCCTGAAACCCTGGCTGTCAAGCTGGCTGTGGCGGCGCACCCCTGTCAGCCCAGCACTCAGGAGGCCGAGGCAGGAGGATCGCTGTGAGTCTGAGGCCAGGCTGGGCTACATAGTGAGTTCAAGACCAGCCTGGAATACAGGGTAGGATCCGGTCTCAAAAAACCAAACCAAGGGGCTGGGGATTTAGCTCAGCGGCATGGTGCCTGCCTGCAGGCGCGAGGTCGTAAGTTTGACCCCGGTGCCCAAAAAATAAAGGGCTGGGGATATAGCTCAGGGGCACAAGTGCCTGCCTGGCAAGTGCAAAGTCCTGAGTTTGATTCCCGGTACCCACAAAAAAAAAAAAACAAAGCAACTGTGAAAAAATCAGCATGGTATAAAAAAAAAAAAAAAAGAAAAAAAAGAAAAAAGAAGAAAACCAAAAAAATTCTAAAAACAAACACAATAATCCCTGCTCTGGCATTCACTAAGGCGAGGGGGCTGGCCTAGGTGAACCCTGTGAGGTTTCAGAGGTCTATTTGCCAGCTTGCAGAATAAAGAAAATCGAGCATAGCAGCAGGTGTTGCTGCAGGATTTATGACCACATCTGTCCACACTCAGATGTCTGCACACCTGACACAGCCGTGCCTCGCTGGCTGGGACGTGGGGTTATCCCGTGTCATCTGTCAGCTTCGTGAGGCCTGGAAACACAGAGCAGTCTGAACAGGCACTGCTCATGGTTACTTTATTGGTCTTACCTGCTGGGAAGGGCAAGGACAGGCTGTGAAACAGGGTTTTACTATGCAGTTCAGGCTGGCCTTGAACTCACTTTGTAGCCCAGGCTGGCCTCAAACTTGCAACGATGCTCCTGCCTCAGCCTCCCAAGTGCTGGGATTACAGGTGTGCGCCACCACGCCCAGCATAGAAGCACACTGATTTAAAGTTTGTTTTTCAGCTCCCGCGGGACCTTTGTCCGGCAGGAGCCAGGCCCAAGGCCAGTTACTGCAAACACAGGTGAACAAACAGACAGACACATAAAGTAATTACACTAAAGCAGAGTGCACTTTTAGATGTATCAGCTATGCTGGATTATAATAATCTTTTTTTTTCTTAGTTTTAGGTTTATAGCTATAGATGAGTCAGTTAGAATTCTCCCATGGAGGGGTGGCTATTAGCACATTTCCTTCTTTCTTTTTGGTACCAGAAATAGAACTCGGCACCTTCCACTTGTCGGGCAGGTGCTGTGCCACTGAGCTATATCCCCAGCCCCTTTTCTTTCTTTATTGGTTTTGGTTTTTGAGACAGGGTCTCAAACTCACAGAGATCTTCCTGCCTCAGCCTCCCAAGTGCTGGGGTCACAGATGTGCACCACCACACCTGGCTCCCCAAAGATCCCTCTTCCTTAACCCTGATGCTGCCCAGTCCTTGGCATGTGGCCCTGACCCCTTGGCTGCCACGCCCTCCTCTTCCCCATTGCTGTCCTCTCCTCTCCTCCCAGATCCACCAGCGCAGTTGCTAGAAGATACCTCAGCCCAGGACTTCCGGCAGCTGCTGGAACTAAACCTGCTGGGCTCCTACACCCTGACCAAGGTGAGGCGGCGCCGCCCCTGACCACTGCACTTCGAGGCTCACTTCATCCCAGAGCTGATGTCTTCCCTTGCTTGGTTTGCTCTCCTCCCAAAGGCCACGTTTCTTGTTGACCCTGGGAAGTGCGAAGCCCTGTGTCCAG
The DNA here is from genome assembly GCF_000276665.1 of Chinchilla lanigera. NCBI lineage: Eukaryota > Metazoa > Chordata > Mammalia > Rodentia > Chinchillidae > Chinchilla > Chinchilla lanigera. Next base: position 1,779,562 of record NW_004955559.1, read on the forward strand.
CCAAAGCCCCTTGTGTAATGACCAGCCCAGCCTTCTCAGGAACCTTCCAATTTTTGTTGTTGTTGATTTCGAGACAGGGTTTCACTATGTAGCCCAGGTTGGCCTCTGTGTGGATCCTCCTGCCTCAGCCTCCCGAGTGCTGGGATTACAGGTGTGCGCCACCATGCCCAGCTGGCAAGGGTTTTCTTAAAGGCAAGTCTGTGTGGTCTTTTGGACCAGGAAGCCTGTCAGGAAGGCTCTCTGAGGGGCACCTTTGAGTCAAGGCTGAAAAGAGGTGTGGAGAAGAGTGGTTACCATAGAGGAGCAGCTGGTGCAAAGGCCCTGGGGTGGGCTGTGCTTACCTGGCGCTTGGGAGGGACAGCGCAGAGTAGTGCGGGAGCTAGGGCAAGGCACATAGGAGCCCAGATGCTGCAGGGCCTCTGGGGCCCTAGATGGGCCCCGCTTAGAGGTGGAGCCGCGAGCTGGGGGCGGGCTGCCGGCGCCCTCTGGCGGCCACGCGCGGAATGTTTGTGACGTGGCACTGAGCGCCGCCAGGGTGAGGAGAGGTCAGGTTCTGGGTTCGCTTTGATGAAGTTGTCAGGGCTCCTTTGTGGCCCGCCTGTGCGGGCGGGCAGGTCCCTGGCTTCATTCCTGCCTCCCGGGCAGACACAGCTTGAGGAAGCAGCAGGAAGGCAAGGGTCAGGGTTGGAGACACAGGATGCGAGACTCAGCCTCCCAAGAAGAGCAGCCACTAGCCTAGGTGGGCCCCTCTGAACGTCCTTAAAACCACCAGGGAATTAGAAAGGCTGTGTGTGTGTGTGTTTGAGACAAAACCTTTGAGACAAGGTCTTGCTACCTAGCCCAGGCTGGCCTTGAACTGGAGATCATCCTGCCTCAGCCTCCCAAGGACAGGGATTATAGGCATGTAGCACCACGTCCAGTAATGCTTAAAGTTAAAAAAGAAAGAAAGTAAGTGCTGGGCATGGTGGCGCATGCCTGTAATGCCAGCACTTGGGAGGCTGAGGCAGGAGGATCATTGCAATTTCGAGGCCAACCTGGGCTAAAAAGTGAGCTTGAGGCCAATCTGAACTGCATAGCAAGACCCTGTCCCAAAAAGACAAAAGAAAGAAAGAAAGAAAGAAAGCCTATAGTATATATCCATACACCCATCATTTGTATCTAACAATTGGACACACACACACACACACACACACACACACACACACACACACACACACACAACCCTCCATATCCATAGGTTCCACATTTTTGTATTCAACTAACTGTAGATTGAAAATTTACCAAAAAAGGAGCTGAGCGAGGTAGTGGAGTATTCTATAATCCTAGTACTCTGGGAGGCTGAGGCAGGAGGATTACAAGTGTCAACTCAGGCTGGGGAATTTAGTAATTTAGCAAGACACTGTCTCAAAATGAAAGAATTTCTTTCTTTCTTTCTTTTTTTTTGTTTTTTTTTTGCGGTGCTGGGAATCAAACTCATGACCTTGCGCTTGCCAGGCAGGCACTGTGCCTGCTGCTGAGCTAAGAATCTCTTTATAAAGGGCCAGGGATGCAGCTCAATCTCTAGGACAGTCACACTTGTTCAAGTGAGAGGCGGTGGCCTTCAAGGCCTCCCATGCCCTGGCCCCGTGCCTGGGCACTTGCTGTCCTTCCGCTTGGCGAGTTCTCCCCCACGCCGTTCTCTGTGTCTGTGTTCAGGTGACTCCTTGCCAAACTGCATTTTGAAATGTACCCAGCCCTGCCCCCTCCCTGGTCCTGATGACACCCGGGCACATTCCTGACACACTGGCCTCCCGTGTGTCCCGCCTCTGTTGGGGCAGGAGGCTCCCTGTGCGGTGTCCCTGGCCTTTGCTTCAGTGTCCTGTACATAGTAGGTGCTCAGTAAACACTTGCCGAAGGATCTTGGAGGTGAGGAGCAGTGTATCCGTGCTTCTCAGAAATACCTTTGCCGGAGCTCCTGATGGGTAGAGGAGAAACCTAGGCTCGGGGAAGTCAGTGCTGCAGAGGCTTTGGGGAAACAAGAGGGTGGCTTTTGTTGGGAAGGCATTGAATTAGATGTCAGGAGCGGGTCAGGAGCTCCAGAGCGGGCTCGGGCAGAGTTAGGAGATGCTGGTTGTTTTTTATGTTTCGTTTTGAAGGTGGTGGTTGCTAACAGCAAAGGGCCACCCACCTGCTGCAGGCTGAGGGGACCGGGGTGTGGTGCACAGGCCTTTAATCCCAGCAACATGCGTGGGAGGCTGAGGCAGGAGGGCAGCAAGTTCAAGGCCAGCCTGGGCTATATAGCAAGAGTCTGTCTCAAAAAAAAAAAAGCAAAGAAAAAAAAAGCAATAAAACCAGAGCTGGCAGGGGCCGGCCTGAGAGGGGAGCATTTAGGCCCCTGGGACAGCGCCCCTGCACCTGCTGTGGCGTTCTCTGGATGGCAGGAACAGGCCCCGCCCTTGGCCAGCTCAGCTGCCCCGGGCAGGCGGCAGAAAGCATAGAGTTGAGTTCATCCAGGGTTGTGCTTCCTGTCCCACATACCGGGAGGAGGGACTCCAGGGGGGACATGTTCGCAGAGAATAGGTCCTAATTCACTTAGGTCTCCGCTTCTGTTTTGAACACAGAGAAAACTTGCCCTCCAAGAAATTTATTTTTGCAAAATATATAGCTGTCTGGGTCTCTCTCCAGGCTTTTCTGGCTTGTTGGGGACAGGATTTTGAGTAACATATAAAGAGCCAGAGAGATGGGGTCAGACACCCAGAAAAGAGGGAGGAGAGAGAGAGAGAGACAGGGCAAAAATTCTCTTCTACCATTGGGCATGGTGGTACACGTCTGTCATCTTAACCCATGGGAAGCTGAGGCAGGAGGATCGCTGGGAGTTTGAGGCCGGCCTGTGCTACACAGCTAGACCATGTCTCAAAAAACCAACCCCCGCCCCCCAAAAAATTCCCTTCTAGACAAGGAGAGATTCCTACGTGTCAAGACCCAGAGACACAAGGACAAACCACAGAAAGTGCCAGGTGCAATCCCTGTGGGCCACTGTCACCAGGTCAGGGTACCCTTGGCTGATTCTGCCTTTGTGTCTCCAGCTCGCCCTCCCCCACCTGCGGAAGAGCCAGGGCAACGTCATCAACATCTCCAGCCTGTGTGGGGCCATCGGCCAGTCCCAGGCCTTGCCTTATGTCGCCACCAAGGTATGCCAGCCCCTGCCCCTGCCCCTGCCTTGCGACCCTGCTGTCACTGGGTTGGGTGTGAGAGGTCCCGGAAGCTGAGATGAGGAACCTAATGAACCCTTTTGTAGAAAACGTTTGCAGGCTCACTGACTCCTGGGGTGGAAAAAGTTTTCAGGACTCAGCTGTGTGCAGTGTGGGAAGGGTTTATTAGGCAGATTTTAGGACAAACTCAAGAGAGGGCTTTCAGAAAACTGGGACCACTGCCTCCCGGGACAGGGACCATTTCTGCTTCTGAGACGGGGTGGAAGCCCCAGCCGCCCCCACGAAGGGCACAGCCCACTCCACGGGTGCGGGCCCAGGCCTGAGATTCTCTCAGCCCATTCTCTGTTCCTCTGTCTTAGGGTCAGGGCCCTGCTCTTTCTCAACTAAGCCACTTCGTGGACTGTCAGCTTCCCCAGGCATTTGATTGTGTCAGGGCTGGTGGGGAAGGAGCTTAAGATTAACCAAAAGAACACTGCTGGGGCTGGCCTCGGTGACCTGGGCTATTGCAGTTCAGGTGACCTTCAACACACTAGGTGGGCCTTGAACTTTCAATGATCCTCCTGCTTCAGCCTCCCAAGCGCTGGGATTACAGTGGGCACCACCACACCCGGCTACCCCAACCTCTTTGTTTGTTTGTTTGTCTGAGATGGGCTCTTGGGTCTCTCTGTGCAGCCCACACTGGCCTCAAACCCAGAACCCCAACCTTCCTGCCTCGGGGGTGCCCCAATTTGCCCTGTGACAAGCCCAGACTCTTTGGGTGCAAGAGCCTGGGAAAGTCCTACATCCGACTCCCAGAGTCACCCCCGAGGCACAGCTGGTGACAAATTGCTCCATCCCAGTTTCTCCCAAGCCACAGAGCCTGGCGCCTTTGAAAGCGGTCTGTGGGGAGGGCCGGGCGCCTCCACGCCGCTGCCCCTGCCCCGGGGAGCGGGGGCTGGAGTGGGGGATGGGCGGCCCCCCTCTTCTGAACTGACTCTGGCCCTGGCTTCTCCGCAGGGCGCACTCACAGCCATGACCAAATCCTGGGCCTTGGACGAGAGCAAGTATGGCGTCCGAGTCAATTGGTGAGCCGCAGCTCGGGGGAGGCGAAGCCCCATGGGCCGCCGGTGCGGCCCGGAGCTGCATCTGCGACGCCCTGTCCCTCCCTCCCTGCCCAGTATCTCCCCAGGGAACATCTGGACCCCGCTATGGGAGATGCTGGCCGCCTCCTCGCCAGACCCCAAGGCTGAGATCCTGAAGGGGGTGCTGGCGCAGGTAGGCGCAGAGCGGAGGCGTCGGGGCACGGCGATGGCGGGGCGATCGTGGGGCGCCTCCTGACCCCCTTCCCCGCCTCTCTCCCCAGCCCCTGGGCCGCATGGGCCAGCCCTCTGAGGTGGGCGCCGCAGCCGTGTTCCTGGCCTCGGAAGCCACCTTCTGCACAGGCATCGAGCTCCGCCTGACCGGGGGCGCAGAGCTGGGGTACGGGAGCAAAGCCAGCCCGGACACCCCTCTGGAGGTCCCCACGCTTCCTCCTGACTTCCCACGGCACTCTCCGGCCTGTGACTCCCACCCCCCGGCGCAGCCCCCTGCCCCGTAGACTCGACGCCTGCTTGGGAAGGTCCCGACCACCCCGCGTGTCCCCCGCTACCCCGGGTTCCCAGCAGAGCAGCTTGCGAAGCGGAGTGTCGCCGTGTTTATTCTCCGCCCTTTGTACAACCTGGCCACACCACGCTTCCACCCCGTCGCCCACGCCTCCCTCCGGCCTTGTGGCAGTGTCTGTGGCTAAATGCCTGTCGCCAGGTAGAGCGATTTGGCTTTACCTGGGCGCTAATTATAAAGCCCCCACGGGAGGTAAATTAAGCGCTCATTAGGAGATAATAGAAGAGAAGCAAAAAGGCCTCTTTATTCTTGGCCCTAAGGGAAAAGGAGCTTCGAGATCCGGGCCGGTGCAGTGAGAAGGTGGCCGCCCCAGGGAAGCAAGGTTGAGACAGCTGGGTCAGAGGGAGACGGGGCTGCAGCCGGGCCTCCGGGGTTTAGGGAAGGAAGGCACAGAGGTGCGGATCCCGGGCCGCCTGCTGTAGGTGAGGGGGCGGGGCTGCGGGCTGCCGCCGGTTGGTCCTGGCGCGGGTGTGCGGCAGCCGCTGATTGGCCGAGGCGGGGGGCGGGGCGGCCTGTGGGCACCGCCCCTGCCGTTGGGGCTGGGAGGTGGGGCGGGCGGGGGACTCCGGCATGAAAAGAAAAACAGCAATATCTGCGGGGGAGGGGGGGGAGGGTGTGTGGTGTGGCCGCCCCCGCCTGTAGCCGTTTGAGGTTGAGGAAAGTGACTCTGGAGCAGGATCTGTGGACACAATGCGTGGGTGGAGTAGAATTTGAGGGAGAAACTCCCAAAATTATGGAGGCACAATGGCCCAGGGACCAGATGTGGGGTGTTTTGGGTTTTTTTTTTTTTTTTGTCTTTTTGAGACAGGGTCTCGCTATGCAGTTTAGGCTGGCCTTGAGCTCACTTTGTAGCCGAGGCTGGTCTCGAACTCAGAAGTGTTCCTCCTGCCTCAGCCTCCCGAGTGCTGGGATTACAAGCGTGTGCCACCACGCCGGGCTTAGATGTGGGGGACATAGCAGAGATGGGATTTTAGTGTCAAGGTGATCTGGATGGATGGAGGAGTCTGGGGGCGGTGGGTGACTGAGCAGTGACTAGGGGTCACATACTGTCCCAGGCCAGAAAAAAACTGAAGGGTGTGATTGGCTAACTGCCTGGGCCCTGCATCCGGGAGAGGCGCTGGAAGGGGCTGTAATCAGAGGCTCATGGATGAGTGGGAAAGAGGGGCGAGGATTTAGGGGGGCTTCACCAATGAAAGACTAGAAAAAGGCGAACCCCGGGTGCTTTTGTCGCAGGGACAAAGAACACACGTATCTCCTCGATGTTAAGGAAAACTACATGCTCCCGCGGGATGTACACAGGTTGCAGAGCCCAGCTCCTCTTGCTCACCCCGCCCCCAGGCCACTTCCCGGGGCGCATTTCTTTGTGCATTCACCGAGTCCCTGCGAGCTCTTCCTTTTTACAAAGAGTGAGATAAACGGAGCTTTGCCCTCCTTGCCTGTCCCTGGATTTTCCCCGTCTGCTTATCCTGGGCACCACTTGACAACGGCCTTAGTGAATAAATAAGCACTGCGGGAAGGTTCTTGCGTGAGTGTGGCTGGGAGGGAGCAGGAGCGGGGGCTTGGCTAGGCGGGTGGTTGTTTTTGAGTTTCTTCCCCTTCCTATGCATGTGCTCGGCAGCAGGGCCAGAAAACTGGAGGCCTGGCAGAACACCCCCCTCCCGCCCCGCGCGCGCAGTCATCCTGCGGGAGGGGCGTGAGCAGGGCGTGGCCGGAACGGCTTTCTTCAGGCCGGGGCCCCAGGCGGGCACAGTTACCAGCCGCACTGATCATGGCCGCAGCTGCACTAGGGCAGGTGGGTGCGCGTCCCAGCACCTGGGGCGGGGGGGGCTCTGGGGGGAGGCGCACTTCCGGGAGGACCACTGGAGCGCAGTCCTTCCGGCTTGGCACAGCTCCCCTGGCCCTCGGGTTCCGCTGGGGCGCCGAGGAGGATGGTGCCCCGCTGGAGGGAGCGCAAGGCTCTAACGGGGTGGGGGAGGTAGTTGGTGGGAAGGGGTCTGGGCTGGGAGGTGGGAGACGGGAAGCACAGAGGAAGAGGCTGTGCTGGGAGAGGCACGGGACGGGGGTGGTGTGGTCATGATTTGGGGACCGCAGCCCTGCAGGATTAGGGAGGAGTCCTTCTTGGGGCCGAGGCTCAGAGCCCGGGACCTTTAGGAGCTGGCGTGGAGCAGGCGCAGAGCTCGACCTCAGATCGGACCCAAGTTCATACCTGTGGACCTTTAGGTAGATGGAGACACATGTGGAATGTGTATCGGAGGCTTAGCACCTGTGTAGAAATTGCAGCGTCCCTCTGTCCTGTGGAGGCGACAGATCCTCCAGGCCAGTCCGACCACCCAGGCTTGCAGATGTGACGTCCAGCAGCGGGGTTTCCGAGTGATGGTTCAAGACCACAAGGTTGGGCTGGGGATTTAGCTCAGCGGCACAGCGCCTGTCTGGCAAGCCCTAGGTCCTGAGTTCAATTCCCGGTACCGGAAAAAGAAAAAGACCACAAGGTTTCTAAGTGAAAAGGGAAACGGTCTGGGGAGTACAAGCCTTTACAGCTGCAGCACGACCTTGAGAGAAAGGTTCCTGTTTGCTTTACACCACACTTATCTGAGTCTCACCCCATGGTGAACAGCAGGCCCGGCTTTTCCTTTCTCTGGGTCCAAGTGACTGACTGGGAAAACCCTGGGATAGGACAGGGCCGGCTGGGCTGCAGGGGAGAGGGTGGTGGGCTTTGCAGGGGACAGCCCTGAGCTGTGTTGACACAGGACTTGACTCTGGTTGGGACAGTCCTGGGAAATGACAGGGACACTCTGGTGTTGGGATGTGAGTGTCGTAGCACTGCAGTGTGACAGAGAGAGTCCTGGGCTACCAGGAGGGCCATTTTAGGTGTGATTAGGTCCAAGTCCTGCTGGGGCTGTGACAGGGATGCATTAGGGCTATGACAGGAGCTGTCCTGGGGTTTCATGAGACGGTTTGGGCTGAGATAGGGACAGTCAAGGCCAAGACAAGGACAGCACCGCACTATGACGAGGAGCCTCCCTGGCTATGATGCGTGCACAGCCCTCCCTGGCTGTGAGTGTGGAGGTCGGTGCTGGGTGTTGGCAGGGACGCCGCTAGACTCCGATGGTCACACTCCTGAGCTGTGCTGGGGACAGCGGCCCTGGGCTGTACGGGATGTGGAGGAGGAGGCTCCATCACGTCACAGAGCTGGGGCCCGTGCACCACCTGCACCTTCTTCATTCCTGATTGGGCCACGGGTCGTTGACACTTTGTCCCCATAGTCCCCCGGCCTCCAGGCATGGCTTTGGAGGCCACCCTCACAGCTTGGGCTGTGGGGTGATTGCTGCCTTCCTTGAGCCTAGAGGAGGGCCCTGGCCTCAGAGAAGTGTCCAGGAGGATGAAGGGGGCTTTTTCCATGGTCATTGGGTGTCTGTGGCCAGTGGGATTTATAATCTTCTGGATACCATGCCCAACTGTGTGGCCTCTCTCTCTCCTTCCCTCTCTCTGTCTCACTTCGTAGCCCAGGGTGGCCTCATGGTGACCCTTCTGCTTCAGCCTCCTGAATGCTGGGATGACAGGCATGCACTATTACACCTGGCTTCTAATTTTTTATTTTGAGACAGGGTTTTGCTAAGTCACTAAATTGCCCTGAGTTTGAATTTGAGATCGTCCTCCCTCAGCCTCCCAGAGTGCAGGGATTATAAGACTACTGTGTCTGGCTCTGAGCGTCTCTGAGAAAGTTTCTCTTGCAATCTTTCCTCATTTCACTGGTCTCACTTACACCCTAGGCCCTGTCATCTAACCTTTGTCTACTTCTTCCTATTCTGTCTCCTGGCTTCTCTTTATCCCACTGTCAGTCACTTTTCTAATTTCTCCAGGCTTGCTTGCTTGCTTTTTTTTTTTGGTCTTTTTGAGACAGGGTCTCAATATGCAGTTCAGGCTGGTCTTGAGCTCACTTTGTATCCCAGGCTGGTCTCAAACTCACAAAACTCCTCCTGCCTCAGCCTCCCAAGTGCTGGGATTACAGGTGTGCACCACCACGCCCAGCTTTTATTTCTTTTCTTGAGTTTGTCTCTCTTTTTTCTTTCTTTCTCTCTCTCTCTTTTTTTATCTTTTTGAGACAGGGTCTCGATATGCAGTTCAGGCTGGTCTTGAGCTCACTTTGTAGCCCAGGCTGGTCTCAAACTCACAAAAATCCTCCTGCCTCAGCCTCCCACGTGCTGGGATTACAGGCATGTACCGCCACGCCCGGCTTCTCCCTCTCTCAGTTTAGCCTCTCGATTTATGCTCAGATTTATTCACCATCCCTTTGCCTTGATTTCTTTTCAGCCCGTGTGCTCCGCTTCTGTGTCTTTGGTTTGTCCAGTTCCCTCTCTGAGTCCCGTTTAGTTATTTACCTTTTCTGGCTCCCTCTGCTGTCCTGGCCACGATGTGCTGGCTGCCCTGTGCTGTCTCTGCCTTCTCACCAGATAGGGAGCGTTCTGTCCCCTACTGGGCAGACATATGGCCACAGGGCCGGGCGGGCTGCCTGTCACCACTGGCGGCCATGCAGGCAGCGCACCCTGACCATCCCAGAAGCCCTGGGCCCTGTACCCCCAGGCTGCCTGTCAGGCTTGGTGGCCCAGATTGCGGCTCCCTGTGACTCACCTACTTGTCAGTGTCGCTGTCCCAGCTCACAGGGTGGGAGCGGAAAGGCCATCCTGTTTCCCTCAACCTCGAGGTCCAGCAGTCTCTCTGTAGGGGTCCAGAAGGGGACATCGTGAGGTCAGAGGTCACCCTGCTGGACACAGCCAGACCTGCTCTCCCTACCCTCCTTGGAGAGGAGAAGGACCAGGGGGTCTGAGCATTGTCCTGGGCGACTGCGGTGGCCCCAGGTCTCCACCAAGCTGTGCAGGGAGTGGAGCTGCCGGGCTGCTGGGGTCCTGTGCAGGGTGGGGCATCAGGAGTCCGCGCCCCAGGTTCTAACAGTGGAGATCGGGGCAGGGATATAGCTCAGCGGCACAAGTGCCTCAGCTGGCAGGTGCAAGGTCCTGAGTTCGATTCCCAGTACCAACAAACAAAACAAAACAAAACAGTGGAAATCGTAGGGACTGAGGCTGGGGGCGGGGGCCTACACCCTGGAGTTCTTGGGGAACCTGGCCTCAGGACCCTCACTTTTCTCCCATCCAAGTACTAGCCAGGCCCGACCCTGCTTAGCTTCCGCGATCAGTCGAGATCGGGCGCCTTCAGGGCGGAATGGCCATAGACAGGACCCTTACTTTTCTAACGGGGGTCAGGACTGGGGACCCCGTCCCCCCGCCCCCGAGGCCTTCACTCACCTGCACGCCTTCCTGCGTGGTCCTCCGTCTGAGCTGCTCCCGGGCTGGGGCCAAAGTTCGCTGGGGTGGGAGGCGCCTGCGCTGGACTCTGCCCAGCATGGAGGAGGGCTTGGAGCTGGGCTGGCGCTTTCGAGGGATGAGGGATGACCCGGTGGGACCGTGGTGAGGGCTGGCCAGGCAAAGGCTCCGGAGTGCACAGGGGTTGCGACACTGGCCCCAAGGAACTCCTGGGCAGGCGCGGGACGAGGGCAGGGTCCTGGCTCGCTCCACTGACCCCATCACCTCCCGCATTGCTCTCCCCACTCAGATATGGGCCCGAAAACTTCTTCCTGTCCCTTGGCTTCTGTGTGGTCCCAGAAGATGTGCTTCTTCCAACTTCAAGGTGAAAGCAGGGACCTGGCCCCCTGGGGCTGAGGGAGGAGGCTGGGCCTGAACCCCTGGGTCTGAGTGGGGAGTAGCTGGCAGCTGGATTTGGGGCTCTCCAAGAATCTCACATCCCAAAGTAAGGGTGGCTGGCAGGGTGGCGTAATAACCCGCCACCAGGCAGTGGGCAAGCAGTGCAGCAATATTTCCCAGAGGCCTCTGGGGTGTCTGGGCCTTCTGCGTGGGTCTGCGATCCCAGTGCCTAATGGGAGTTGTAGTTTTTCAGTTTACAGACTAGCCAGCCCCAGGGACACCTGGATGCCCCATCTCTTTCAGGCTGCAGACCTGCAAATGCAAATGACACAAGAGCCACAAAAGAAGCCCGGCTCCAGCGAGCCGCTGGTGTTTGGGAAGATGTTTACCGACCACATGCTGATGGTGGAGTGGAGTTCAGCGAGGGGCTGGGGCCAGCCCCGGATCCAGCCCTTCCAGAACCTCACGCTGCACCCGGCCTGCTCCGCCCTCCACTACTCCCTGCAGGTCGCCAGGCAGCTGACCTCTGTCCCCTGTCCCTGTGTGCATTTCCTCCTTGCTGTGTCTCTTGCTAAGTGTTCCCCTGGGTTGGGTTTTTCTGTCTCTCTCATTTCTTTCTCTTCTCCTTCTCCTTCTTCCCACTCCTTCTTTCTTGTTTTGAGACAGGGTCTCTCTGTGTAGTTCAGACTGGCTTTAAACTCACTGTGTCACCCAGGCTGGCCTTGAACTTGTGGCAAATCACCTGCCTCAGCCTCCCGACTGCTGGGATTGCAGCCCTGAGCCACCACACCTGACTTCTGTTGTGCGTCTCTTCCTCCCATGCATCTATCATCTGTGTTCTGAGGCGTGCCACGCTCCAGGCCCTGGTGTTGGGTGGTGCGGGGTCCTAGCAGACTCGGGTCCTTTACTTGAAAACCCTGCAGCTCAGGTAGAGCCCTGTGATCTGATGCGGCCGTGTGGGAGGCTGGAGGAGAGCTCTGGCTAACCTGGCAGAAAGAGCGGGCTGCCAGCCAGAGTCCCAGGCGGGAGCAGACCCCACACGCAAGAGGAATTGTGGGATTGAGTGTGGCTGACGAGACCTGGGTGTCTGAGGGTGACAGAGGGGTAGGGCTGGGGGGCCGGACTTTGTCCCAGGGAGCTGGAAGCTATGGAGGACACAGAGCAGTGGAGCGGCAGGGCCTGCCAGGGTGTGGCGAGGCCTCTCCACGCAAAGGCTAAGCTGGAGGCGGGATGCCCTAAGGGCCAGGCAGGAGAGGACTTAGGTGCGAGTTCAGAGCAGGCCGGAGCAGCAGCACTGCCCTCTAGCAGCCACCCTGTGGCAGCAGTGGAGCTCTCGGGCCTAGCCACGCCTCCTGGGACAACCCGGACCTGTAGCTGGCCTCCAGCGTTGTGCTGTCTTGAACAGAGTTGTGATACGTGTGCAGTGCACGAATCGCCTCCTTCCGGGCGAGTGTCTCTCTGCCCAGTCTCCAGAGCGGCTGGGGCGAAGGGCAGGTCCTCCCTCTGTCTGGAAAGGTCTCCCAACACGCCCGCGTAAGGTGTGGTTTCCACACCCGAGGTCCAAGCTGTTCCTCCAAACCTTGGGCAAGCCTGGTCCAACGCGGAGATCTTTTCTAGTCTCCCGAGTGGTTTTAAAGGTTCTCAGAGGACGTCCAATGTGCATTTTCCTCCTCATCCTGAACGAAGGTGGTTATCTTAGGTTTTTCAGTGGTGAGGGGGCGCTACGCATTGAACTCAGGGTCTGCCTCAGCCTCCAAGTGCTAGGGCTACAGGTGTGCCCCACCACCTTGGACCCTAGCACTTTTCTTTCTTTGCTTTTTTTTTTTTGTCTTTTTGAGACAGGGTCTCGCTATGCAGTTCACACTGGCCTTGAGCTTACTTTGTAGCCCAGGCTGGTCTCAAACTTGCAAAGATGCTCCTGCCTCAGCCTCCCAAGTGCTGGGATTACAGGCATGCGCCACCACACCTGGCAGCCTTTCTTTTTCATTTTGAGACAGTCTCACTAAATTCCCCAGGTTGACCTCAAACTTGGGATCCTCCTGCCTCAGCCTGTGTGGTAGCTAGGATTCCTATGTTCTACTAGCCCTGGGTTTCTCACTTAAGAGCCATTTATATGTCCTTTTCTGTGAACTGTCTGTTTACTGGGCTAAATTTTCTGTTAGTCTGGATTTTTAAAAATTGGTCTGGAGTCAGGAATATAGCTCAGTGGCACAGCTCCTGCTTGGCAGCTTGAGGTCCTGAGTTCAATTCCTAGTCCTCCCTCCAAAAAAAAATTGGCCTGTAGCTGCACATGGTGGCACCCAACAGTAATCCTAGCTATTTGGGAGGATGAGACAGGAAGATCACAAGTTTGAAGTCAGTCTTCTGGCAATTTATGGGAATGTAGTTCAGATTTCCTTCGGTTCAACTTCTAGTTTAAAAAAAAAAAAAAAAGGCTGGGGTAATCCCAGCATTTAGGAGGCTCAGTTTAATTGTCTTCCTAGGTAGATATTTGCTCTTCTATTCCATTGTTAAGTCTGGATACAGTATTGTATCTACCAGTGTCACACAGTTTTAAGCAGGGAAGCTTTAAAATCTGTTTTAAGGGCGGGGGATGTAGCTTAGTGGCATAAGCGCTTGTCTAGCAACTGCAAGGTCCTGAGTTCGATTCCCAGTACCAAAAAAAAAAAAAAAAACTGTCGTAATAGTCTTACCCTTTGCCCCCGCAATGTCCTGGCTATTTTTACTTATTTTTCCATTCCTTCCTTCATTCATTAAATCAACAAAAGCCCCTTGTATGCCAAGCACTGCCCCAGGTTCCAGGATGGGAACCTCTGTGGAGAACAGGTCAGAAGTGGTCCTGGCCCCAGGGCTCTTGCAGCCTCTAGTGGACGAGATGCACAAACATGAAGTCCCGGGGTAGAAATCCTAGCACCCTGGCCTGTCCCTGGATGAGGACTCTGCCCTGGAAGTGGTGACATTTACTTTTACTTTTTTTTTTCATGGTGCTGGGGATGGAACCCAGGGCCTCACACATGGAAGTCAAACACTCTGCCATGGAACTACATTCTTTGCCCACCTTTTTTCCCTTGCTTGTTTTTATTTGTTTGTTTGTTTTTTGAGACAAATTCTCACTATGCTGTTCAGGCTGGCCTTGAGCTCACTTTGTAGCCCAGGCTGGCCTCAAACTCACAACGATCCTCCTGCCTCAGCTTCCTGAGTGCTGGGAATACAGACATGTGGCACCACACATGGCTATGTTTTTATTTTTTATTCATTTTTAAATTTTATTTTGGTACTGGGAATCGAACTCAGGGCCTTGCACTTGCCGTGCAGGCCCTTATGCCGCTGAACTATATCCCCGGTGTATGTTTTTTATTTTTTGAGACAGGGTCTCACTATATAGTTCAGGCTGGCTTTGAACTTACTATGTAGCCTAGCCTAATCTTGAACTTGGGGCAGTCCTCCTGCCTCAGCCTCCCGAATGCTGGGATTACAGGTGTGCACCACCACACCTGGCTCTCCATTTCGTTTTGGTTGTCGATATGGGGGTTTTGCCAAGTTCCTAAAGCTGGCCTCAAACTTGCAATCCTCCTGTCTCAGGCTCCTAGCTTTTTTTTTTTCTTTTACTTGCTGTGTAGCTCAAGCCAGCCTTAAACTCACTGTGTAGCCCAGGAGCCCAGGCTGCCCTCGAACTCACAATGCTGTCTCTGTCTCAGCCTCCCGAGTGCTGGGATTACAGGTGTGCGCCACCACGCCCTGCTGTCATTTGCTCTCTTGTGTCTCTGCCTGTATCTACCTGTCCTGTCTTCAGTCTGTGTGTCTCTCTGTCTGTCTGTGTAACTTGGTGTGTTACTCTGTCCCCTGCTCCGTGTCTGTCTGTACTGCACGCTGGCAGTCTCTGTCCTGCTGTCTCTTCTGGTGATCTGGGGGTGTCTGAGGCCGAGCCTCCTGCCGTCTGTCCCTGCAGCTCTTCGAGGGCTTGAAGGCCTACAGAGGTAGGGACCAGCGGGTTCGCCTCTTCCGACCCTGGCTTAACATGGACCGGATGCTGCGCTCGGCCCAGCGCCTCTGCCTGCCGGTGAGCAGCCGGCCCGGGAGGGCGGCGCGGGCGGGGCGCAGTCACCCGGGCCCTGACTGGCGGGGGTTCCGCCTAGACTTTCGACAAGGCCGAGCTGCTGGAGTGCATCCGCCGGCTGGTGGAGGTGGAGAAGGACTGGGTTCCCGAGGGGGCTGGCACCAGTCTCTACGTGCGGCCCGTGCTCATCGGCAACGAGGTGGGCCCGGCGGGGGCTGGGACGGGGTCGGGGCAGGGAAAGGGCCGGGCCGAGGGCAGAGGCCGGGCCTGGGCTTCTGGCCGCTAACGCGGCCCCTTTTCCATCGCAGCCCTCGCTGGGCGTCGGCTGTGTCACACAGGCGCTGCTGTTCGTCATTCTCTGCCCCGTGGGCTCCTACTTCCCCGGGGACTCCATGACCCCCGTCTCCCTGCTCGCGGACCCCGCGTTTATCCGAGCCTGGATGGGGGGCGTCGGTGACTACAAGCTTGGGGGGTAAGAAGCGCCCGAAACCTCAGCAGGCCCCACGTCCCTGACCTCGGGGAGCCCAGCCCCTGAGCTGTGGGAGCCACAGCAGGGCCAGGAGCTGGGAAGAATAGGTCAGCCCCGGGGCTGGAGACCCCTCTAGGGCCGGCCACGCCGGGGGCGGGGCCCCTTCCAAATCGCACCCGGCTGCGCCGCCAGGAACTACGGGCCGACGGTGTTAGTGCAGCGAGAGGCGCAGAGGAAGGGCTGCGAGCAGGTGCTGTGGCTGTACGGGCCCGACCAGCAGCTCACCGAGGTCGGCACCATGAACATCTTCATCTACTGGACCCACACGGACGGTGGTGAGCTCACCGGCGGCCCAGCACCAGCTCGGGTGGGAGCGCGTGGTTCCCTCCTTCCTCGGAGGGTGCAGCGCCGGGGATTGGGGGGGGCAGAGGCTGTGGGTCACCCCCTTACACCTGACCTAGTACTGGAGCTGGTGACGCCCCCACTGGACGGGATCATCCTGCCCGGAGTCGTCAGACAGAGCCTGCTGGACCTGGCGCAGTCCTGGGTAGGCGGGGTGCCCGTGAGGGTGGCGTGCTGGCCAGTCTCCGCCCCCTTGTCCCTGTGCCCGCCCTTCTCCATCCTCAGGCGAAGAGAGGCAGGGCTGCAGCGCGGGGCATCCCCGGGGGCCGTGCTACCTCTGCTCCTCCTGCCTTGCAGGGTGAGTTCCGGGTAGTGGAGCGCAAGATCACCATGCGGGAGTTGCTGCAGGCGCTGGAGGAGCGGCGGGTGCGGGAAGTGTTTGGCTCCGGCACCGCCTGCCAGGTCTGCCCGGTGCACCGGATCCTGTACAAAGGCCAGGTGAGCAGGGCCGCCAGGGCGGGCGGGGCAGATGTGTGTGTGTGTGGGGGGCGCCCCGGCCTCATGGCACTTTGTTTCCCAGAACGTCCATATTCCCACCATGGAACACGGGCCCGAGCTTATCCTCCGCTTCCAGAAGGAGCTGAGGGCGATTCAGGTGAGTCGCACCCACGGGGAACGGCTGGATGCTTGTTCCCTGGCAGCTCCTCGGTAGCCCCAGATAATAGTCCCTCCTGTCAGTCCCTGGGCCTCAGGCTAAAGAAACTTTCCAGGAATTCCTCTTGGCTGGAACGCTGCCCCTTGGGGCTAAATAACACTTTCCGGGGAGCCCTGGGAGTCCGGAACTAACACTTTTGCTTGTCACCTGCGCGTCTCATGAGCCTCTGCTTCTCTGGTGGGAGAAATCCCCTTCCCATGAGCCTCTGCAGCCTCTGGGTCTCCTTTTTGTGTGTGAAACACCCCTTCAGGATCCTCTGGGATCTTGGCCCACGCTCTGGCCGCACAAGTCAGCTTCCCAAGAGTCCCCGAGGCCCTGATCTATGCCTTTGGGTTGAGAAATCTTCCTCCTTCAGAGCCTCTGGTCCGTGGCCTCTGCTCCGGCCCAAGAAAGTTTCCTCCCTTAAACCACTGGGGCCATTCCCATTCTTCTGAGCCAAGATGGCTTTCCCAGCCACCTTCCTTGTGAACTTGTATAAACTCCGAAGCATCAGCGCTAGAATTACAGTTCTGACTGATCGGGCTTTCTGAGTCGGAAACTTTTTCCAACGCCTCGGGGCCTTTACAGTTCCCCAGAATTTGGCTCTCTTAAGCCGTGTACCATTGTCTGGATTGTCCCTTCCTTCCCCGTGATGGGTGGCAGTTGCCGGGGTTTGGACTACATTTCCCATGAGGCTGCGGGGTGGAAGATGTGAGCCCTGAGCCTGGGGCACCCGAAGGCCTCTTGGGAGTTCTAGTTTGACCCCCCCCCCACTCCCCCACTTGTTTGTCCTGCAGTACGAAACCGGCACCCACGAGTGGATGCTAGCGGTGTGACATGCGGGCTCGGCCGGACCACACCTCAGATCAACGGACGTGTCAGGACTCACCTGAAGTGCAATAAGAGAGGCCGGGGACGGACACCCGGGCCTCTGGCGCCCCCTGGTGGTTGCTACACTCCCAAAGTCATGGGCCCAGGCGTTTTGCGACCTGGCCCTGCGACGTGGTGGGGACCAGCTGCCCTCTCCCTACCCCTGCTGCTCCATGTTCATCTCTGGGGGGTCAGGGATGTTTCGTGGCCTCGACTCCACATTCTCTGTTCTCAGGCCGGACCCCGCTGCTGCCGTTAATTTTTTCTCTCTGTCCTTGCTGCAATTTTGAAATAAAATGCCAAAGAACAAAACATTAGCTTTTGTCTCCAGCGACACAGCTCATGACCTGGGGTCTTAAAGTAGGAAGCCGGACTTGCAGCGGCTCTGTCTTCCAGGCAGAGTGAGCATCTTCCTCCCTTCCCTGCCCCTTCCCTACTCCTGTCTTGGGGACAGTGTGTACCTGTCCCTATGTTGCCCCCCTCAGCTCTGCGCCCCCTCAAAGCCACTGTTCCCCCCAACTGCTCCATTTCTTTTCTTTTGAGACAGTGTCTGGCTGTGTAGCCCAGGGTGGCCTCAAACTCCTGGTGATCCTCCTGCCTCAGCCTCCTGAGTGCTGGGTTGACAGGGTACACCACCATGACCTGTCTGGTCTCTGTCTCTTCTTCTTTGTCTCCTAGGCTCTGGCCTCAGGGTCATGGCTTGCACCCTGTCCCGGGCTCTGCTCTGGCCCAGCCTATCTCTGACTTTTTTTTTTTTTTTTTGAGACAGGATCTCACTTTATAGTTCAGGCTGGTTTTGAACTTACTGTGCGGCTGAGGCTGGCCTCAAGCTCACTGTGATCCTCCTGCCTCAGCTTTCCCAAGTGCTGAGATTATAGAGGTGCACAACCCATACCTGGCTTCCAACTGACTTATATATATATATATATTTTTGGTACCGGGAATTGAACTCAGGAACTTGTGCTTAATAGGCAGGCACTGTGTCACTGAGCTATATCCCCAGCCCCCAAATGACTTGTCTTTAAGGAATCTCTTGACACTCCTGAGCTGGCCCTGTCCCTCAGGGGCCCCCAGCACCAGCAGTCATTATAGCAGATGGTCGCTGCTGTTGGAATGTTTGAACATCAGGAAGTGCATACAAGAGAACGGGGCCTGGTGGAATGTGCTGTAGTCCCAGCATGTGGGAGGCTGAGGCAGGAAGATCGCCATGAGTTTGAGGCCAGCCTGGGCTACATAGTAAGTTGAAGGCCAGCCTGAACTACATAATAGGATTTTTTTCCAGCAAAACATTAAAAAAGTTTATAAAACATAGTCCCTGTTATGCATCTGTGTCATTTTTGTGGCCCAGTCTTGGCTACTTCACACACACACTTTGATCATTTTCATGTGGACCTTTAGGGAGAGGAGATCAGGACCAGGCAGATCCAAACCTGCCTCTAATGTGGTTCAAACCCAGACCTTGGCTGTGTGATTTGATCTCTTTGATCCAGTGTGCTGAAGGGAGACCCTGGGGCGACTTTTATTTTTGTTTGGTTTCTGTTTTCTTGAGACAGGGTCTCACTGTGTAGCCCAGGCTGACGTGGAACTCACAGCGATCCTCCTGCCTCAGTCTTCCCAGCGCTGGGATCACAGGCGTGCCCAGCACACTGGCTCCCACGGGAGTATTTGGCAGCTGTGGTGGATGTCCCGTCCAGCAGCCTGCAGCCCTGGCACTGGAATTCCGATTTCTTCAGGAGGCAGCTGATCGGACGTCCCTGCCCCCTCTCTGCGCGGGGTGGGGCAGAGCAGAGGGAGCGATAGTCTTCCCACGTAGCCATCAGCCTTACAGAAAAAGCAAAAGCGCTTGCGGTGGAAACTTTCGGTCGCTGGGAGCAAAGCTGGGTTGCGTTGGTGCCTGTGCTGCCGGGTCCTGCAGGGGGCGCTCCTGGGCTCCCGGCCACTTCCCGCGCCCCAGCCCCCACGAGGTCGGACCCACCCGGCACCCACCCTCGTCGCCTCCGCCTGTGACAGGCCTGCGCGGGAGGGCAGCTGCATAGCCGGGAGTCACAGTGAGAGACGTGGAAGGGGCCGTTTTACCCCTGTGGCCCGAGCGGCCAAGGTTAAGGTCCCCAGTGACCCTTCAGGTTGGCACCAAGAACCCAAGGGCAGATGTCCTGTCTTTGTGGCAGCTCAGACACTGCTATGAGAAAACACTGATTATGAGAAAATATAAGATCCGAGTTGAAGCGGAGTGGGGTTGAACCCAGAGCCACCACACGGAGCTACCGCTCCAGCCCTTTGTATTTTTAGTCTTTTAAATTTTGAGCCGGGCGTGGTGTCGCACGCCTGTAATCCCAGCACTCAGGAGGCTAGCTGTGAGTTCAAAGCCAGCCTGGGCTACAAAGTGAGCTCAAGGCCAGCCTGAACTGCATAGCGAGACCCTGTCTCAAAAAGACAAAAAAAAAAATTTTTTTTTTTTTTTTTTTTTGGACAAGGTCTCTCTATGTCACTAAGTTGCCTGGGCTGTTCTTGAACTTGAGATTCTTTTCCCTCAGCCTCCTGGAGTGCTGGGATTAGAGCTGTGTACCCCCATGCCCGATTTCAAGGGGCTTTTTCTAAAATACCTGTCAGAAGCAGGACTGGTGGTGCATACCTGTAATCCCAGCACTTGGAAGGCTGAGGCAGGAGGATTGCTGCGAGTTCAAGACCAGCCTGGGCTACATAGTGAAACCCTATCTCAAAACAAAACAACAACAACAGCCAGAAAACACTCATCAGGGTATGGTGGCACCAGCCTGTAATTCCAGCTGTAAGGAGGGTGAAGCAGGAGGATCACTGCAAGCCTGAGGCCAGCCTGAGCTACAAAATGAGTTCAAGGCCAGCCTGAACTACTCAGAAAACAA
>NW_004955559.1:1800220-1805074 GCF_000276665.1 Chinchilla lanigera
TGCTACATTGCCTCAGCCACCCAGAGTGCTGGTGTGTGCCACCACACTCAGCTGGCAATGGTTTCTTTTCTTTTTTTTGAGACAGTGTCTCACTATGCAGTTCAGGCTGGCCTTGAGCTCACTTTGCAGCCCAGGCTGGACTTGCACTCACAAGGATCTTCCTGCCTCAGCCTCCTGAGTGCTGGGACTACAGGCATGTGCCACCATCCTGGCCCACTGGCAATGGTTTCTTAAATATGATGCCAGAAGCAGAAATAGAAGAAAGAAATTACCTACATTAGATTTCATCAAAATTAAAAATTGGGCTGGGTCATATGTGGCTCATGCTTGTAATTACAGCAGTCTGGCTAAGCTGAGGCAAAGGAATGCAAGTTTGAGCCCAGTCAGGGTTATTTAGCAACTTGATATGACCTCACCTATAGGTTTCAGATATTATGACATTCTTTTTTGTTTTATTTTTTATTTTTTTCCGGTACCAGGAATTGAACTCACAACCTTGTGCTTGCCAGGCAGGCGCTGTGCTGCTGAGTTAAATCCCCAGCCCTTTTTGTTTTAGTTTTTGAGACAGAATCTTGCTATGCAGTTCAGGCTGGCCTCGAACTCCTGGTGATCCTCCTGCCTCAGCCTTCTGAGTTCTGGGACTACAGGAGGATGCCACTATGCCAGGCTTTTTTTTGAGGCAAGATCTCGCTATGTAACCCAGACTGGCTTTGAACTCACAGCGATCCTCCTGTATCAGCCTCCCAGGTAAGTGCAATTACAGGAATGCCCCACCTCGTCCAGCTTGTGCGTTTTTGTAATGGCATAAAGATGTTTCTAACACTAACACACTGAAAACTGCTGAGATTTCTTTTGTATTTTCTCCCAGTTGCCTTTCGTTCTCTTCCTTCCACGGTTGAGACGTCATGCCCAATGCTGGCCGACAGATGGCGCCGGAGGCAGCAGGAGGCCGTCTCGGAAGCCAGCGGTCACTGTGGTGGATTACTCAGGACGTGTGTTTATCTGTATTTTAAACTTTTAGTTTTTCTTTCCCTCAGTTTTTAAAAATACTACTCTGTTTTCATAGGTCCCACAAAGCGCCGTGGGAAGCGCCCTGCCTGTCACACTGACCTCATCGTTAGGCCCCAGGATAAGCTAGGAAATTTTAAAAATGAGTACAAAATGTCAATAAAATGAGACTAAGTTCGATTTTGTTCTCTTGTCTTTTTGAGACAGGGTCTCTCTATGCGGTTCAGGCTGGCCTTGAGCTCACTTTGTAGCCCAGGCTGGCCTCAAACTCACAGTGATCCTCCTGCCTCAGCCTCCCGAGTGCTGGGATTACAGGCGTGTGCCACCATACCTGGCTAGTTCGAATTTTTTTTTCCTGAAAAAGGCGAGGAATGTGGTGGCCTGAAATCCCTCGTGTTCAGGCAGAGAGATATGGTGCTTAAGGAGGCCACTGAACAGGAGAGGGACACGGATCCCATCCTCAGACCCCGCCTGTCTCGGAATCTCGGTGTCCCCCACCTGTTTAATGAAAGAAGCAGCAGGAGCCTCCGCAACCTCCTCATCCCCGGGCCAGGACATCAGCCCCCTCACCAAGTGGCTCAGAAACTCCACCCGCAGCCAACACCCCGAAACCCAGGCCCCCACCCTCCTCAGACTCTCTGGGGACAAGTGGGGTGCAGCTGAGCCCCTGCGATGCAGAGAATGCTTGGGCTGATTTTCAGAAGCTCCTAGGAGGTTTGCAGATGGGTTGTCTTTGACCTCTCACGCTGGGACGTCCAGTGCATCTGGGCCGCTTGGGTACCCTGGTGAAAAGCCGAGCCCCAGGAGAGGCCGGGAGATGTGCAGGAGAGCACGCTCCGGAGGGGGCAGGGACTCAGCCCAGAGAGGGCGCTGTCCCTCCAGCAGGGCCAACTGGGACCATGACACTGGACGGGGTAAACACAAGTCTGAACCGATGACCCCTCTTAGCGTGGGGACAGAGGGAAGCTGCTGGATAGCTGTCAGCTATCAGCATGAGGAAGGTTACACAGGGCAGAGAGGAAAATCCAGCTGGCTTTTTTTGTTTTTTTGTTTTTTTTTTGTTTTTTCAAGACAGGGTCTCGCTATTTAGTCCAGGCTGGCCTCAAATTCATGGTGATCCTCCTGCCTCAGCCTCCACCTGTCTTTTAGAGTTGATTAGTAGAAGCTTTCAGTAACTACACAAACTTGGATCCAGCTGCCAAAGAAGGACAGACACTGATGGGACAGAATGTCTCGAGCCTGCCAGCCCCAGACATTCGGTGCAAATTAGAAACAGTTCAGACGGGCCCCAGGCCCCTGTGACCGAACAGCAGGATTCAGCGATCACCTTCTCTGGGCTTAGCGGTTGGGGTCTGGAGGAGGATGGGGAGAGGCACCGAGCGCGAAGGCAGCCGGAATGATGGCAACTGCGGCGCTTCAAGCACAGCCGAGGGGCCCAAGGGAAACCCAGGGCCTGTCAGAGAAAACTTGTTTTGAACGCGAGGAAACTGGACACGGGGCTTGCGACTGCACCAGGCTCCGCCTGGGCCCATCCTGTGTCAGGCGGCTGCTGTCCTGATCCCTGTGCTGGAGGGGTGACGGTCCCCCTCCTGGAGAGGGGCCGGGCCAGCCAGAACCCTCACCTCCTGCTCTGACAAAGAGGACAGAAGGGGCCGGGAGAACCTGCAATGTTCCCTCCATGGCATCTCCAGCTCCTGCGAGGAGCCTGGGGGACCGTGGACGTAAGCAAATTCGATTCCTTTTAGTTTTTTTTGGGGGGGTACCAGGAATCGAACTCAGGACCTTGCACTTGCCAGGGCAGGTGCTTGTGCCGCTGAGCTAAATCCCCAGCCCTGCCACCATGACATTTTAATTGTTCTTCAGTGTCCTACTCCCCTACTAGGAAGAATTTTACTAGCAAAATTGGAGGAGACTCTCCAGTCTGGCAAAGGCTTTAGGAATAAAGGAGCATCTCCACCCTGCACGGAGACCTCAGCCCTCTGGAAGGGTCCAGAACACCGACCAGACCCTAAAGCAAACTGCGGCAAAGCTGTGCCGAGAGCCTTCCGAGTCTTGGCTCTGTTTATTGCCAACAGCCCTCATGAGGGTTTGGGTTTTTTTGTTGTTGTTGCTGTTTTTTTGTTTTGTTTTGTTTTTTGTTTTTTCCAGTACCGGGGATCGAACTCACAACCTTGTGCTTGCCGGGCAGGCGCTGTGCCGCTGAGCTAAATCCCCAGCCCACCTCATGAGGGTTTGAAACACCCCACACCCTCTAACTGTGGGTCCATTTGAGACGCGCACGGGAGGCCTTCCCTACCTTCTGACGCGGTAGAGAACCCCGGGCCCACAGGGCTCTTAAAGTATCTTAGCAGTCTGGGCCATGAACGACAAGCTGGCAACAAAGTCCTGCTGGCTCCTGGCCCGGGGACCCCCAGGGTCTGCTGTGGAGCCCAAGTGCCCACTAAATCCTGGCAAGAAGGGATCCTGCAGGCCAGTTAAAGCCAAAGCGAAAGAGCCCCTTTTTGGGGACCCCTGCACTCCCTCTGCAGTAAGGTGGTGTCTTAATGAATTTTCTCTCATTGCTGGGACAAAATACCCAACACCCAAAATTAAAGATGGAGAGGTTTATTTAGCTCACGGTTTGTGGAGGTTTCCGTCCGTAATCAGCTGGCTTCAAGGCAGGGTGGCAGGGTGAGGGGCAACAGTTCAAGGAGGCAGAAGACAGCAAAAGCAGCAAGAACAAAAGGGGGGTAAGCAAGCCTCTTTTCCTCCCTTATATTGTGTGTAGGCTATCCACTGTCACCCACACCATCTCCGCCTGAGGACCCTGGCCCTCTACTGAGTCACTTAGTTAGCTTCTAAACTTCTCAATTCTCAGATTGACGCAATGTATCAACCATTACAATCCACCCCTTGTCAACTTGGCAATAGACACAATTCTTTAAAGTGGATTCCAGATACAAAGCCATTTCACAACCCGAACATTTTAATGCAGGTTTAATAATCCTTCTGAACCAGTACTGGTCTATCAAATTATGTGACATTAGAACCATAACATTCTGCTCCTGCACCCCACCAAGACTCACCCACATCCCTTTATGCAGAAGGTATTTAGTCCATCTCTAAGAGTTGCCCAAGTCCTAACAGTTTCAGCATTGCTGAAAAGTCCAAGTCCCAAGTCTCCTCCAGTGTATGAGGCAAACTCTTCTCTGCAAGCCCCTGTACACATGAAAAGTTAAACACTTCCAACATTCAATGGCACAAGGTAAACATTTTCATTTCAAAAGTTACAAACGGGGATGCAAAGGATTGAGATCAAAGCAAGTCCAAAATCCAGCAGGGCAAACATGAAGTCCTGTAGGTCCATGTCCAGCATCCAAGGCAATCTTTGGCACATTGTGAGCTCCAAAGGGCTTTTGTGGTTCCACCTGTATGGCACTTCTAGTGGTTGTAGCTCCCATGGCTTCTCTCTTGGACCGGCTTTGCTCTCTCTTTGCAGCTTTCCTTAGATGATCCACATTCCTGGCTTTTCCAATCTTCTGGGATCTCCACAGCACCTTTGCCTTCTCACTCACAGCTTCACACACTGCCCTCTCAGGCACACACTGCCTGGCCTTCTGATATCAGGGTGGAGGCCTTCTTAACCCCACAACTCTTGGATTCTGCATGCACCTAAAGTCAGCACCACATGGATGATGCCAAGCTCTGCTACCAGCTGGAGCAGTAACCAGGCTTTCTTCTCTCTTGGTTGCAGGGGTCAAGTGCCTGGATTGCCGAGTACTCTGAATCCAATTCTGAAGAACAAATTTTTTATGCTGCCACCATTCTGGAACATGGTGCTCTGTGGCTTTCTCCTCAAAGCAAAGT
>NW_004955559.1:1806909-1807891 GCF_000276665.1 Chinchilla lanigera
TTTTTGTCTTTTTGAGACAGGGTCTCACTGTGCAGTTCAGGCTGGCCATGAGCTCACTTTGTAGCCCAGGCTGGTCTCGAACTCACAACGATCCTCCTGCCTCAGCCTCCCAAGTGCTGCGATTACAGGCATGTGCCACCATGCCCTGCTTACACTTCCTGACATACAGGCCCTGACTTTTCTGTGTCTTCTGGCAGGTTCTTTTCAGCCCAGCTGGTGAGCCTCAGCATTCCAAGGTAGTCAGAGAGTACACAGTTCCCAGAAGGTAGGGCCTAAGCCATTCCCTGCAGGAAGCACCTATAAGAAGAAAGTTTGCCCCTGGGGAAAAAGTTACGGAGATCATGATGCTCAGGGGTAAATGAGGCAGGAGATTAGGGCTGGGGCAAAAGAGGTCACAGTTAGGAGACCCAGGGCACATGTACAAAACAGGCTCCAGAATGACTCAGCAGTTCCTGAGCACCTTACAAGTAACCAGTCACAGATGGGCGTGGTGGCACACACCTGTCATCCCAGCACTCAGGGAGGCTGAGGCAGGAGGGTCGCCCAGAGTTCAAGACTAGCCTGGGCTACATAGCCAGACCCTGTCTCAAACCAACAACAAACCAAAGAACCAATCAGAAAAGTGCTGTTTTCAGTTCTTCATTTACATCTGGTATGAAGCCAAGCAAGGCTTTGATAGAATAGTTGAAATCTGGCGCCAGCCCAGTGAGTTCCCTACAGGACAGCCTTGCCCTTGCCTTGTTTGCACGGGGGAGAAGCTGTCCCGGGATTCCAGACACAGGCAACTCCTTTCCTTTATCACTGCGGCCGCTCTCACTCTGTAGAGCGAAATTTGTTTCCACCTTCAGCATATGTGAGTCCCCGCTACCTTTTCTGTTGTCTTGTCTGCTTTTTTGTTCAGGACATGGAGAACCTGGGAAGCCTCCCGCTAGGACCTGCCAGCCAGTAACACCGTGTTATGGTTTGTGTCTGGGTGTCCCCC
>NW_004955559.1:1809396-1810855 GCF_000276665.1 Chinchilla lanigera
GCTGAGGCAGGAGGATCGTTGCGAGT
This sequence comes from Chinchilla lanigera, assembly GCF_000276665.1. NCBI lineage: Eukaryota > Metazoa > Chordata > Mammalia > Rodentia > Chinchillidae > Chinchilla > Chinchilla lanigera. The sequence continues at coordinate 1,809,423 of NW_004955559.1, forward strand.
TCAAGACCAGCCTGGACTACAGAGTGAGCTCAAGGCCAGCCTGAACTGCACAGTGAGACCTTGTCTCAAAAAGACAAAAAGGAAAAAAAGGAAAAAAAAAAAAGAAGTAACACTCTACAAAGAGTAGACACTAAGATCAAAGTGGTTCGGAAGATACTCACAGAAGTCTTTTGCATCCCTCCTTCTTCAGGATGACGTCAGATCAATGCCGTCCTATCAAAAGCCTTCTTGATTTTAGGCCAGAAGAATTGAAGATAGCATTTTCTGATTGGTCCCAGGTGTGGGGGTTGTGTTCTGCGCATGCGGGTTTCCATAACTGACAGCTGATTGACCATTCCCTACTCTCCTACACTAGCAGAGGCTCGTGTGAGAAGATAGGAGACTAAGCATAGCACCCTGAAAAATAAATAAGAAAGAGCACCAAAGCAAAGAAGTTTGAGCACCAAAAATAGAGGAGAGTAACTGAACATAACTCATGGAATAAAATAGGAATCCATAGCTTTGTAATCCCAGCACTGTGGGAGGCTGATCCAGGAGGATCGCAAATTCAAGGGCTGCTTGGGCTACATAGTGAGATCTTGTCTTTAAAAAAAAAAAAGTATCGCCTCACAAAGTTACTATCTGCAAAGGGGACAGGAGTAATGTGGCGGTGGAGAGGACTGGCAGAATCCTGAATCCTGTGACCTGAGCAAATATGAGTATCATAGTGCCTGCCATCATGACTACGGCTTCCAGTCAGGGACACACAGCATCACGTCAGTGGTTTTGCTGCCAAAGAATCTAACCACATGGAAACAACAGACAAACACGTGGAGGATAGGTGACTCAGGAACGGCCTTTAGTCTGCAGGGAAGTGTCAGGGTCAGGAGATATTGGAAAGATTGAAACTGGAAGATAAGAATTTTCCTTTCCTGACTCTGTGTGTGTGTGTGTGTGTGTGTGTGTGGTGTGTGGTGTGTTGTGTGTGTGTTTTACCAGGGGTTGAACCAGGGCCTTTGCACTGAGCTACATCCGTACCTCATTTTAAAATTTTTATTTTGAGACAAGTTCTCACTAAATCGCCAAGTTTCCCAAGCTAGGCTTGAACTTGTAATCTTCCTGCCTCAGCCTCCCAGAATGCTATGATTATGGGTGTACACCATCACACCTGGCTCGTGACTGTTTCAAAGTTAAGAAAAATATTATATTTTCAAAGAGTAAAAAGGTCTTCCATGGCAAACAAATATCTTAAGCAAACTCAAAAGATAAGGGACGCCAGGTGTGGTGGCACACGCCCGTGATTCCAGCACTCTGGAGGCTGAGGCAGGAACATTGCAAGTTACACACCAGCCTGGGCACCTTACCAGTGTAGGAAGACCTTGTTTCAAAATTTTAAAACAGAGGAGCTAGAGATATAGCTCAGTGTGAAAGCCCTGGGTTCAATCTCCAATACT
>NW_004955559.1:1811814-1815560 GCF_000276665.1 Chinchilla lanigera
TTTTTTTTTTTTTTTTTCCAGTACCAGGAATTGAACTCAGGACCTTGCGCTTGCCATGCAGGCTCTTGGGCTACTGAGCTATATCTTCAGCCCCTTCACTATGCAGTTCATGCTGGCCTTAAACTCACTTTGTAGCCCAGGTGGGCCTCGAACTCATAGCGATCCTCCTGCCTCAGCCTCCCCAGTGCTGAGATTACAAGCGTGTGCCACCACACCTGGCTGGTTTTGAGATTGTATCTTCAATGTGAATTTTCTTTGGGGTTACCCTCCAATTTTCCTTTTTCTGTTCTTTTTAAACAAGGTATGACTATGTCATTCAGGCTGGCCTTGAACTCACTGTCATCTTCCTGCCATAGCCTCCCAAGTGCTGGGATCACAGGCATGCAACACCACGCTTGGCAACTGTGTATGTTATTATTGGGCACTATGTTTAAAAAAATATTTACCCAGGCTTAGTGGTGCACACCTGTGATCTTAGTATTCTGCTAGGCTGAGGCACGAGGATGGCAAGTTTGACCCCAGGCTGGGCAAGTTAGTGATTTCTCGTCTCAAAATAAAAAATAGAGGGGGCTGGGGATTTAGCTCAGCGGCATAGCGCCTGCCTGGCAAGCGCGAGGTCGTGAGTTTGATTCCTGGTACCGGAATAAATAAATAAATACATAAATAAAAAATAGAACCTAACATAATGAAGCACTTGTAATCCCAACACAACACCCGTGCATTGCCCAATTGAGAGTTAGGATGCCGGGCTGGGAATTAAGCTCAGCAGCAAAGCGCCTGCCTGGCAAGTGCAAGGTTGTGAGTTCGATTCCTGGTACTGGAAAAAAACTAAAAGAGGGTTAGGATGTCACCAAGCTGGGTGTGGCGGCGCAGATGGGTGGCCTGGACTAGATGCAGAGACACCCTGACTCAGCCAGAAAGGGGGAGGAAGAAAGAGTTAGGATCTCAGCCGATGGCTTCCAAAGAGACGCAGACATTGCCCGTGGGACCTCAGGCCACGTGCTCCAGGCCTGAACCTTCAGCCCCTGAACCCAAACTCACGGGGGACGCCTGAAGTGACTCCGATGGTCCATGGTCCTGTCACCAAGTTCCTGGAAGGAAACAGACGCGTGTGTTAATTACTGTGCCCTGCAGCTTAGGGACTGGTGAAACTTGTGATGACACAGCATAACTGTTTTTTCTTTTGTTTAAGACATATGAGGCCATCTCATATCAGACCTGTGAAAAGTTCATTGACTGCATTTGCAATTGATGTTCCAATGTTTGGAGACATCTCCAGTTGTGTAATTCCTGGCTTGCTATTTTTAGCTGTGAGAGTTTGGTGGTAAATGTTTAGGGGACAGTTAACTGTTTAAAGATTTAGTGATCATTAACAAAACACCAAACATTTGTGAATTTTCTTCTCCAGGCTACAAAAGCTTGTCAGACATTAAAAGATTTCTCTATAATCTTTTTTTTTTTTTTTAAATTTTTGAGAAAGGGTCTGTCTATGTAGCCCAAGCTGGCCTCAAACTCATGACGATTGTCCTGCCTCAGCCTCCCATCTGCTGGGATTACAGGTGTGCACCATCACAACCAGCTCTCTACACAATCTTTTCAGCAATGATGTTGAGAGAAAGCTGACCAGGGGTTTAGGAGAAATGGAGAGATGCTGGTTTTATTTATTTTTTCCCCCCAATACTGAATACTGAACCCAGGGTCTTTATACTGAGCTATATCACCAGCCTTCTTTTTATTTTTCATTTTGGGACAGGGTCTTGTTAAGTTACTAAATTGTGCAGGCTGGGCTTGAACTTGGAATCCTCCTGCCTCAGCCTCCCAGAGTGCTAAGATTATAGGGTCTACTACCACACTCAACTGGGAATTGGTTTCAGATTCCAAAGATGACAACTTCTCCATATAACAATATCAATATGCTCAGCACTAGGAAACTGCACATTTAGAAATGGTTAAAACGGCCAGGCATGGTAGCACATGCTTGTAATCCCAGCACTTGGGAGGCTGAGGCTGGAGGATCGTTTCGAGTTCACAGCCAGCCTGGGCTACAAAGTGAGTTCAAGGCCAGCCTGAATTGCATGGCAGAGCAGAAAGAAAGAAAGAAAGAAAGAAAGAAAGAAAGAAAGAAAGAAAGAAAGAAAGAAAGAAAGAAGAGGAGAGAAGAGAAGAGTAGAAAAGAAAAGAAAAGAAAAGAAAAGACAAGACAAGATTAGTATGATAAATTTCCCATTATGTGTATTTGGTCATAAGTTAACCAAATATGGCCACAGTCAGTTTTCCCTGTCTTCTTTTTTTTTTTTTTTTTTTGTACTCAGGACCTTGTGCTTGCCAGGCAGGCACTTATGCCGCTGAGCTAAATCCCCAGGCCAGTTTTCTCTGCTGGTTCTGAAATCCCAGGCTCTGTTGGGAAGAGCAGGGCGAGCTGTGCGGTATGAGACAGTGGGGTGTTTGTTTGTTTTTATTTGTTTTCTGCAATGCTAAAGATTGAATCCAGAGCTTTTGTAGTAAGCTAAATCCTCAGACCTTTTAAAATTTCTTATTTTGAGACAAAGCCTCACTAAGTTGACCACTCTGGGTCCTAACTTGTGATCCTCCTGCTTCAGCCTCCCAGCGCACTGGGATTGCAGGCCTGTGCCACCCTGCCGGGCTTTGGCTAGCTACACATTCTTCAGTGGAGAATTAGTTTTCTTGTATCCAGAGCCATAACAGAAACAGAAGTCTCCTTACTGTTTCCTTTGTACAGGTTGGTAGGGATTTTTTTGTTATTAGTTTAGTAAACAACCCAAAATTTGCCATTTGGGGTGATTTTTATCTGTGTGTGTTTGCAATGCATAGTAATTATAATAATGTTTACACTCTCTCTCCTTCCTGGCCTCCAGACTCCCCAAATTTGTCTTTTGTTTTATTGAGACAGGGTCTTGCTACATAGCCCAGGCTGGCTTTAAACTTGAAGTGATCCTCCTGCCTCAGCCTCTGAAATGCTGGGATCACAGGTATGCTCCACCATGCCTGGGCTGAGGTGGGTGGGTGCCCCATCAACTCAGGGCTTTGGGAGTTTGAAAATGATTAATTAATTTTTTTTTATTATGGGAATGTGCCCATCATATGAAATTTCCATTGTAGCCATCTTATTTATTTTTATTTTTTGCAGTGCTAAGAGTGGGACCCAGGGCCTTGAGCAGACTAGGCAAGTCCTGGAGCTCATTTTAGTCAAAAAGTGTACAAGCCAGGTGTGGTGACCTGCACCTGTGATCCCAGCACGGAGGAGGAGCCTGAGGCTGGAGGATCATCGTGAGTCGCAGGCCAGCCGGGGCTACACCGTGAGACCCTGCCTCAGAATAAATAAAATACACAAAGTATACAATTCAGCGGTGCTGAGTGTGTTGGTTGTGCAACCATCAGCCGTAGTTGCAGAGCATTGCATCACCCCAGAAGGAAATCCGTACCTGTTCAGTAGTGGCTCCCTGTTCAGCCGTGAATTGTGTCCCTCCAAAAGACACGTTCAAGTCCTGAGCTGCAGATGTAATAGAGTTAAAGCGCGGTCACGCAGGCTTAGGAGGAGCCCCACCCCACAGAGTGCTGTGTTGATAGGAGGGAAGTTGGCCATGGTGGAGCACACACACCTGTGATCCCAGCACTCGAGAGGCTGAGGCAGGAGGATTGCCTTGAGTCCTTGGGTTCAAGGTCAGCCTGGACTAGATAGCAAGACCCAGGCTTAAAAAAAAAAAAGGAAATTTGCACCAATCCCC
>NW_004955559.1:1816427-1822039 GCF_000276665.1 Chinchilla lanigera
AGGTGGAGGGGTGGCGGGGTGGTGTCAATCCCTAGGGCTGCAGAACAAACACTCATCTCACCTAACACTAAATCTCCAGTGTGCACGAACAACCATCCCGCTGTTACACTCGATGATTAAATCACTTCCGAGCCTCGGGGGCCCAGGGTCCTCTCCCCTGGGACCGCCCCGCTCCGCCCGGCCCCCAGCCGCTGTCCACAGCAGGGCCCGCTGTGCGCTCTGGGCATGCGCCATATCCCCTCCCGTCACACACAGCGTCTCGCCTGAGGCTCTGCGGGTAGTGGGCTGGAATGGGGGGTCAAGAGGTCGAGTGCGACGGGCCCAGGCGTGCCCTGTGGGACAGTGACCTGGGGCAGGCCCGGCAGACAGAGGACGAGGACCTGCCTCCGCCTGGACAGGGCTCTGCAGAGCCGGGAGCTCTGAGACCCTGCAATACAGAAGCGTGCAGTTGGGACACAGGTCCCGGGTCTCCTGTCCGCCATCCCCTCTCCTGGGTCTCATCACACAGTGCCCCCTCCTGCCCCCTGTCCCCAGCCTCCGGGGTTCTCCTCCGATGGGAAGATGGCCCGGCGGTGCCCAGCACTTCCTCACCCCCTGGACTTTCTCTGACAGCTCAGTGGTCTCTTCTGACCACGATCCCACGTGTCACTGTCACCAAGCCTCATGACACAAGCCACACCTTCCCAGGAGCTTTGTGGCCTGTCTGGTCCTGCGTCTTTCCCTTGCCAGAGCCCCCGGGGCAGAGGGGAGACCCGCACTTTCTACCACAACCAACTTTTATTTCTTCTGGGCAGCGAGTCGGTCCTGTGGCCCCGGAGGACGAAGGCTCACATGCAGCTTTTGACCCCGGTGCTCCACTAGCTTGAGGCTTGGCGGTAAGAGGAAGGGCTGAGGCCACAGCTCCTGGAGGTGCGGTAGGTCAGACAACTGGGGACCTGGCGGGGCTGACAGCCTGTACACCTGGTCTAATGCTTCTTCCTTCCCGCCCCTCCCCTCCCCTCCCTTCCCTTTCCTTCCCTTCCCCCATCTGTCTGTCTAGGTTTGGAAATTGAGCTCCAGGCCTACACCGAGCTACCCCCCGCCCGCTCATTTTATTTTGAGACAGGGTGTTGCTAAATTGCTAAATTGCTCAGTCTGGGCTCAAACTTGCAATTCTCCTGCCTCAGCCTGGCTTTGTCCTCACTTCCTTCCGGAAATGACTTGAACAATGTGAAAATCTAGAAAAGAAAGGAGGCCGACTGGCCAGCTTTCTGGAACTAGGCATACTCTGAAGTCCCTAAATTCCCAGGAAGGAAGAATTCTGACCCTTGTCCTGAGACGCCCCCCTCCCCGCATCCCCAACCCTGACTCCCAGCTCCAGTTCTCCTCCTTATCGCCTCCTCTCCTAGGACCCTGCATCCAGATGTCCAGCCTATGATCCCACAGGACGAGCACCAAACCCATGCTCAAGACCCAGAAATTGGGCTGGGGGTATAGCTCAGTGGCACAAGTGCCAGCCCGCCAAGCGTGAGGTCCTGAGTTTGATTTCCGGTATAAAAAAAAAAAAAAAAGACCCAGAAGTCTTTGCTCTAACTCTGTGGGCAAAGATATCTCCTCATTTCTTCTTCCAAACACTCCAGACAGCTACACCTCCCATAAGACTACGGAGCTGCAGTGTCGCTCAAAAAAAGTCCCCCATTATTTTTTTCTTTTTCTGTTTTTTGGTCTTTTTGAGACAGGATTTAGCTATGCAGTTCATGTCTTTTTTTTTTTTTTGTCCCGGGAATCAAACCCAGGACCTTGCGCTTGCCAGGCAGGCATAGTTATGCAGTTTAGACTGGTCTTGAACTCACTTTGGTTTTTTTTTTTTTTTTTTTTTTTTTGGTACAGGGAATCAAACTCAGAATCTTATGCTTGCCAGGCAGGCGCTTGTGTCACTGAGCTATATCCCCAGCCCTTGAACTCACTTTGTAGCCCAGGCTGGTCTTGAACTCACAGCACACCTCCTGCCTCAGCCTTCTGAGTGCTGGGATTATAGGTGTGTGCCACCATACCTGGCTGTCTCCCCGTTGTTGAGGCTCCTCTGAGCAACAGTTCCACAAGGAAATACAAGAATGGGGTGGGGCTGGATAGGCATGGTGGTGCACGCCTGTGACCCAAGGTACTTTAGGACACAGGAAGATCGCAAGGTGGAGGCCAGTCTGGGCAACTAGGTGGCAGCCTGTCTCAAAATTTAAAAACATATAAAAGGCTATGGATGTAGCTTAGTCACACAGGGCTTGGCTGGCACACAAGAGGCCTTGGATTCTATTCCCAGTAGTACAGCAAAACCAAACACCATATCCATTCACCCAAGAAAACATCTTGTTTCGTTGAAGAGCAAAGAGCAGGAATTGTCCTGCCAACCCGGGTGATGCCTTGTCGGAGTAGAAAAAGGAAGCCCGGTGGGAAGCTGGGACCTCAGGTGGTGGCGGGGTGGGGCTGGGGGGCAGGGGTCACAGGGTCACGTGGACACAGGGCGCAGTGCCCAGCCTTCCCCTCAACACTCACACACGCTCCTTAGGTCCTCCTCTGTCAGAGTCTTTATTATCCCAAGTAAGAAAAATAGAAAAATAAATAAGATAAATACCCCAATAAATAAGAGGCTAAATTAACAGCCCTGGCTTCAGGAGGCGTAGCTGGGGCTTCGGCCCTGTAAAGGCCCCACCATGCTCAAAGGGTCCGAGGAGCCCACATCCGGGGGCTCGGGGGGCAGCATCCCTGGCGGCTCTGGGTGTGCTGGGGGCAGGCCTGGCAGGGGCAGAAAGCGGGCTGGTCCTGGGGGTGCTGGATCCCGGGATGAGGAGTCACTGGGGAGCAGGCGCAGCGGGAGGCCGTGAGCTTCAGACCGGTAGACGTTGTAGCCGTCAGAGAGCAGCAGCTCCCGGAAGCTGCAGGCCTCGGGGTCAAAGTGGAGCTGCGGGGAGAGGGAATCACGGTCTGTCTGAGCCCGAAGTTCCTCTACACTCCCCCACTGTATGACTCAGGGGTGCCAGCCTTCTGGGTTCCTCGGAGGTCTGGGCCCTGCCTCATCTCTCAGACCTGGGGGTCCAGGCCCAGCCTCCTCCTTCTAGACCTGGGGGTCCGGGCCCCAGCCCTGTCCAGGAAACCTGATACCAAGAACCAGCTCCTCCGTTATTCCTATCACAGAGGAGCCACCTGCCTGTCCTCTGGTCTAGACTGTTTCAGCCCAGGGAACCTGCAAGGCTGCCCCAGGGCAGGCAGCAGGTCCGGCTCACACCTCAGGTGCTGGCGGCTCATGGCCATGGCTCCCAGTGTCCCAGGATGAGCCAGGCCCAGAGGAGGCTGTGTGGCCAGGCCGGGGGTACCGCTCTGAGGCTTGGCTTCTCAGGGGTCCACACGTCCTGCCTGGCCCTTGTGCTCACCCTGCTTCGCCTCAGTTTCCTCAAACATGGGTGACAACCGCTCGCCTGCAGGGGTTGCAGGGAGGCTGGGAGTGGACAGCCGGGGACACCAAGGCTGGCTGGTGACCGCGAAGCCACGGCCGGGCATTGAGAAGATGACAGCAGCCGAAGAGGGGTCCGGAAACTCACCGATCCGTACAGGGTCCCATCGGGCCTCTGGCACAGGAACCTGGAAGTCCTGACCCCCAGGATCTGAATGACTCCGGGCTTCAAGGCTTTTAGCTCCAGGAGGCCTGCGGGAGAGAGCGGTAAGACTTCGAGCTCCTGCCCTGACCCTTCTGTTCTGGCTGGGGCACCCGGCCCCACACTCACTTTCAGGGCTCCGGCGGGCGGCCCCCCGCACCGAGCCATCGGGCCTGATCTCCAGGTGCGCTTCAGTGTCCTGGGCATCGTCTGTGTAGAGGTGCCGCTGCCGGACCTGGCCCCCAAACTGGAGGAGGGGGCTGGAGTCGGGGATGGGGTGCGCCTGGCAGACTCCCATCAGAAGCACAGCCAGCACAGGGACCCACAGCCCTGGGCGCTCACGCTTGGCCCCGGCCCAGCCCATCAGCGGCGTGTGTCCTCGGTGCGGTCCGGGCTGCGGCGCTGGAGGAGCACAGTGGTGTCGCGTGCGGTCCAGGTCCGGCTTATCCGGAACAGTGGATTTCCACTGCAGCTCAGGAAGCCGGTGTCTCGGGTCTTCCTGCTCGTGGATTCCAGCTGCCAGACACCCAAACTCTGGGGACCGATGCAGGCGCTCCAGTGTTTATACCCAGACATCCCGCCCACGCGCCCTCCCCACTCCTGACCCGTGATATTTGACCCATTTGGCAGGAGCCCGAATTCCACCGTGGCCAGGGCAGGCTGCAGGGATGATGCAATGGGGGGCTTTGTCACGCTGGGGGCCTGCATGCCGGAGTCTGCAGAATGAAGGAGACAGAGCCTGATTCATTGGAACTGGGGTGAAAGGGGCAGAGGGCTTCCTTCTGAGGGCCAGAGGGAGGAGGATGTGGGGTCTTAGACTCCTGGGTCTCAGAGACAGGGAGCCTGGCTGGGACACTAGTGTCTGATGGAGGAGCCTAGGCCTGGACACCCAGGTCTGTGTCTGGAAGGTTAGGGATTCTAGAAACACCCTCACTGGGTGAAAGATGCTCATGTTATTCTACAAGTGGAATTTTTGTCCCATTTGAATTTCTGTGTTCTAGGGCTGGGTATGGTGGCGCATGCCTGTAGTCCCAGCACCCGGGAGGCTGAGGCAGGAGGATCCTTGCGAGTTCAAGACCAGCCTGGGCTACAAAGTGAGCTCAAGGCCAGCATGAACCTCATAGCGAGACCCTGTCTCAAAAAGACAAAAGTAAATGAATTTGTGTTCTTGGGAATGGAGGGTCTGACTCTTAATCTGAGGAAAGCTGCACCTGCCTCAAAAAAAAAAAAAGGAAGGAGCTGCTGTCCTGACCAGGAATTCCCCCTCTGGCCCCAGGCCAACCTCTTCTTTCCCAGAGGCTGCTCAGATGTTCAGACCTCACGCCTCCCTTGGCCTCCTCCTGATGCAATCCTGGTGTTTCTTTCACCAGATCGGCCCCCTGGACCCAGACAGGTGCTCCCGAAATAGCGGGCGAAGGAGGAGAGGGGACGGAGAGGATTCCAGCTGACTGCCTGTGGGGCGGAGTGGGGACTGCAGGGAAGAGGCCAGGCAATCACCAGAGCCCCTGGAGGGTGCAGGGCCTGGGTTCCTGGGTCTGAGGGAGGAGCGCGGGGGAATCGAATCCTGGAAAGATGTTCCGATCTTTGGGGAGTCAGTGAAATTCCCGTCTTCCCGCTGATCTCGAACAGCAGAAATCGTTCTACTGCACAGGAAGCCTTTGTGCACTCCTTGAGAGCTCGAGTCCTCGTTCCCTTTGATTGTCACCTTTCTCCTTCTAGTCGAGAAAGTAACACTGGGGCGCCAGGCCCGCAATTCCCAAAAGGGAAGGGCCGGGGACCGGAGCGGTGGGATTTGAACCTGGACGGGCCGCTCATGGGGACGTGGGAACCCGGGCCCTGGCGAGCCGGTCCTGAAGGGCCCGGATAAACAGGTTCTCCTCCCGCGGCAGGGCGCGGCAGCGGCGCTGCGTGTCTCCCCGCGGGGACCAGAGCGGGGGCCCTGCGCCGCAGCCGGGCGCATCGCAGCCGGAGCGCATCCCGGGCTCG
>NW_004955559.1:1822405-1832191 GCF_000276665.1 Chinchilla lanigera
GCGTCCCGGCCCAGCGAAGCCACCTCGGGAGCCGCCGCCACCCTCCCGGCGCTCGGGTGAGTAGCGCTGCGGATGCGGAGGCCGCGTCCCGGCACCGGGGTCCTGCGTCTCTGCTCCAGGCGGCCAGCGCGCAAGATCCCTCCTCGGGGCTCTCCTGTTCCACTCGCTCGGTCACCTCCTGCCGCCCTAACAGGAACTGTGTCCTGGGGTCGGTGCCGCCCTGTTACACGTGAAGAGTCAGGAAGTCCCAGGGGCTCGAGCCCCGCACACTGCTAGCTTGGAAACCCGTAGCCTCCACTGCAGCCCCAGCCTTCCAAGCTCCTCAGGCCTCCTAGGATTTAGGCTCCCAGCCGCCTCCGGCCTCGCACGCAGGACCCTGCGCCTTTAGCCTCCTCGGTCGCGGTCGGGAGCATCCCTACGTCCTCTCCTTTTGGCAGCCATGTGGGCGCCCAGCCCCCGCCAGCTCTGCCTGGGCTTCCTGCTCGTGTGCGTCCTCTCAGGGATATCTTTCTTTCTCTACCTCCACGACATCTTCCAAGACGGCCTTGGCCTATCTGTCCTGTGTCGGGACCACCGCTTGCGGTCATCCCCAGTGGCCATCTTATGCCCACGGGGCGCCAACACCTCGTCCTGTCGCCAGCACCCCACCTCCCTGTCGGGAACCTGGACTATCCTCCCCAATGGCCGCTTTGGGAACCAGATGGGACAGTACGCTACGCTGCTCGCGCTGGCCCAGCTCAACGGCCGCCGCGCCTTCATCATGCCGGCCATGCACGCCGCGCTGGCCCCCGTGTTCCGGATCACCCTGCCCGTGCTGGCCCCCGAGGTGGACAGCCACACTCCGTGGCGGAAGCTGCAGCTGCATGACTGGATGTCCCAGGAGTATTTCCACTTGGAGGACCCCTTTTTGAAGCTCTCTGGCTTCCCCTGCTCTTGGACTTTCTTCCACCATCTCCGGGAACAGATCCGAAGTGAATTCACCCTTCACGACCACCTTCGGGAGGAGGCCCAGGGTTTCCTGAGAGAGCTGCGCCTGGGCTATTCGGGGTCCCGGCCGCACACCTTTGTGGGGGTCCATGTGCGCCGCGGGGACTACGTGCACGTGATGCCCCAGCACTGGAGGGGTGTGATAGGCGACCGGGCTTACCTAGGCCAGGCAATGGCCTGGTTCCGGGCCCGGCACAGGGACCCCATCTTTGTGGTCACCAGCAACGGCATGCAGTGGTGCAGGGAGAACATCGACACCTCCAAGGGCGATGTGGTCTTTGCCGGCGATGGGCAGGAGGGCACACCTGGGAAGGACTTCTCCCTGCTCACGCAGTGCAATCACACCATCATGACCATTGGCACCTTCGGCTTCTGGGCTGCTTACCTGGCTGGTGGAGACACCATCTACCTGGCCAACTTCACCCTGCCGGACTCTGAGTTCCTGAATATCTTCAAGCCTGAGGCGGCCTTCCTGCCGGAGTGGATGGGCATTAATGCCAACTTGTCTTCACTCCAGGCCTCAGACATGTGGTCTGAGTTTTGGAAACTAGGGAGACTTTACATATAGATCGGATCCCTCTGGAGGCCTGGTGGGTTCTGGATAAGCCAGTGGGGTGGTCCTGGGGCAGATGGGCCCCCCCTTGTGGTGTGATTCTAGTTGGCCAGACTAGAAGGAGGGGCTTTCTGGAACTGCGAGGCACTCTAGAACCAGTGGAACTTCTCCTTCTCCTCCTCCTCTTCCCTTTCCTCCATCCCCTCCTCCCCCTCCTTCTCCTCCTTCTTTTGTTTTTTCTGGTCTTTTTGAGACAAGGTCTCACTATGCACTTTAGGCTGGTCTTGAATTTACTTTGTATCCTAGGCTTGCCTCAAACTTGCAGTGATCCTCCTGCCTCAGCCTCCCAAGTGCTAGGATTACAGGCTTGCACCACCATGCCAGGCTGGAACTTTTCCTGGTGGCTGGCAATGTCTAGAGAAGCTTGTGGCAGCTCTAGAAACTGTAGTGCCCATCTGCTCTTTCCTGCTCGTATCCCTAGGACTTCTGGGTGGCTGCTTCCCTTTAGAGTTGACCATCTTTATCTTTTCTAAACAAGGTGTTATTTTTCCCCTGGGTCTTCAGAAGACTGGAGGAATTCATGGGTTATCTAGAGCAAGCATGTATGGACTCCATTTCTGAGTGATTCTAGAGGGGAGGTTGTTCTAGAGAGGCCCACATGTACAGCCTGTAAAGAACCCTGCAGGGCCCTTCCAGAGCAGACAGGCTCCAGAGTTCTGCATCACCCCAGGGAAGGATCTAGAAGCCACAGCTGGAAGGAAGCTCAGCACCCCCACTGTCAAAGAGATGGGGGCAGGGCAGCCTCGTGCCCTGTTCAGAGGCCTGGGGATAGTTGGGAGTTGTGAGCAGAGCCAAACTCTGTCCAACCCTCAGCCCAGGAAGAAGCCTCACAACTGTGTTTTCAGCGGACAGACTAAATCACAGGCGAGAGAGACAGTTGGAATGCTGCAGCTGAGAAGCACAACCTTCTGAAGATCCAAGGACACTTCGTTTATTTTTCTTAAGCTCCAAACTGCCAAAGACAGAAACGGCACATATTGACTCTGGTTTAGGATCAAGGAAGCTTCCTCCTGTGCAGCTGGACTGCTGTGGATCTGGGGTCTGTTTTCTGCAGGTCAGCGGATTGTGCTCCTCGACAGCTGCTGGGTACCCCTGAGATCCCAGAACCACTAAATCTGGCTTTGGGCAGGTCTGGGATGAATGGATCCAAGGACGTGTAGACCTCCAAAACCCAGCTCAAGCCCAGGCAGAAGCACAGTGTCCAATTAAGGATGGGATTTGGACTCAGATTCCAGAAGCCCTTGCTGCTTTTTAGATAGGTAGGGAAGATTCCTTAGATATAGGCAAATCTAATCACGCCCCACCCAAGAACCTAAATCGCTAGTCTTCTCAGGGATTTTCAGGGTACATTCCCCACGCCCCTGCCACACACAGGAGAGTGCGAATATGAATTAAAAGTCTGCATCACCCATCCCTGTTGCAGGGAGCTGTGTGTGTTTTTTGGAGCTCTGTTGCCTGTGCAGGTGTGTAGAAGTGAAAGGAAAGGTAGGGAGTTTGGGGGGATTTCTTTTGCTTTGGTTTTTTAAAACAGGCTATGTAGTTCAAACTGGGGTTGAACTTACTATGTATCCCAGGCTGGGCCTAAACTCGCGGTGATCCTGCCTCAGCCTCCTTAGCGCTGGGGTTGATTACAAGTGTGCACCACCAGGCCCAGCTGCAGACTTCCATTACTCATGATGCCTTGAGGTGCGGTACCTGCTCAGATCTGGCAGGTCTTTGCTGTTGGGGCTTGTGTGAGTTGTAGTTCCTGTTTATCTGGTACCCGGAATTATGCAGAAAAGGTGAACGGTGCTTTCTGGGACCCAAAAGTCTCAGTCTTCAGTATCTTCCTCTGGGACTATCAGTACCGATCCCAGATCTCTTTTTACTAGTCTCAGCAGTCAGCCAAGGAGGGCGAGAAGGTGGAGGAGCTAGTGAATGTGCAGTGTCATTACCGAACTACATTTCCTATAAAGCTAGCGGGGCTGGCGGCACTAATTTGGTCTAGAGAGTGAGGCCCCAGGGCCTTCTGGGAGTCATAGTCCTAAACTAGAAACAGCCACTTCTCTCGTCTTTGTGGCTGGGCGCCAGGGTTTCCAAACAGCCAGAGTGCATACAGCTGGAAGCCTGGTCCCGGGACCGAGGGAAGGGAGGACGCTGGAGGCTATAAACCGGACCTTTGCTCTGGAAGCACAGCAGGCGGACGGCTTCCCTTCCGCCGGCGCTGGGAAAGATCGTGGATTGGGGGGCCGCCTCTGTGACGTCACGGAGCCCCGGGCGAGACCTCCTTGAGTTTCGGTCCAATCAGACTGAGAGTTGGGCTTCTGGGCGGAGCCAAGAGAAGCCTGAGGCCTGTCTCCCGGGTTGGGGGCCCCCACGTGGGAAACTCCAAAGGGGAAGCGGCAGGGGTTTCTGGTAGAGAGGGCAGAGCCCACGACTCCGATCCAAGCCGACAAATTATTCTATGCTGCCAACTTCTTAGTACCCCCCACCCCATCCTTAATCTTAGCGGCGGGAAAATAGGAGCCCTCAGGAGCTGGACTGGGCTTCTGATCTAACCCTAGGGTTTGAGGGCATAAGTCAGAGATCAAGGTCGGAGAGGGTGCCTCGCTGGTTAGGGTGCAGGGGCTCTGTTTGCTAAGAATGGTGTGCCTTGCAAATTTGGGGTCTTGCTCTTGGGGGAGGGTGGCTGGGAGAATTGCTTAAGTTTTAGGGTCCCCAACTTTAAGAATTTGGGGTATATTTTTGGTTTGAGGGAACTTTGAGTTTGATAATACCCAGGATGGCCCTGCACTGCATAGTTTATTTGGTGTGGGCCCTGATATTTCAGTTGGAGGTACAACAGGTTTTGGGGGCCTTGGGATATCTGAGTGTTGATGCACTTGAGGTTTGGGACTTGGGATCACATGGATTTGGGGGAGTTGGGAAGGCCGTGGGTTGGAATTTGGGGAGCCTGGGTGGGGAGTGGGAGTCCTGCTTTAATTCTTTTCTGGTCTCTTAGTTGGGATGCAATGACCCTGAATTTGGGACCCATGGATTGGGATTATATTTCATGCTGTGGAGACATTTGATGAAGGAGATACCTTCTTTTTTGTCTTTTTGAGACAGGGTCTCGCTATGCAGTTCAGGCTGGCCTTGAGCTCACTTTGTAGCCCAGGCTGGTCTCGAACTCGCAACTGTCCTCCACCTTCTGCCTTGAAGGAGATATCTTAATTTGGAGATTTCCTAAAGCTCCTGTTTCCTGGGAACTTTGCAAGATTGGGGGCTCAGTGAGGTCCCCTAAAATGGGCTTTGGCTTCTCCCCCTTTAGCGTCGACCTGCTCTCAGTTTGGGGTGAGCGGACCCTCCCTGGTGGTGTTTGAGGACCACACTCTGGCTGTGATGGGCCTGCGTTTTGCCCTCCTGTTGGTGGGCCTGGCCTGCTGCCTGCCGTCTGCAGGGTGTTGCATCATATGCGACCCGTCCGTGGTGGCAGCGCTAAAGTCCTTGGAGACAGATTACCTGCCTGACCACCTGAGTGCTGAGCATCACGCAGACGTGATGCAGAGGGTGGAGCATGCCGTGAACAATTTTAAGAACCTGCAGTTCAGCGAGGAGGCCTACGTGGGGGCTGTTGGTGAGGGCAGGGCTGAGGGTGGCTTCTTGGGTCCTGGGATAGGAAGTGGCTGGGGACAGGGTCTCCTGAGTTCTGGAATGGAGAAGGCTAGGCTGCAGATTCAGTAGCAAATCCTGTCCCCTCTCCCCTTTATCCCGCACCTTTATGTTATCAAACCGCAGGTCCCAGAAGGTGATGGCTGGTTACTTCCTTAATCAGGGCTGTCCTTGCCCCGGTGACTTCATGGGAATTGTAGTTTCTACAGGGAGGCAAGCCTAGACACAGTCGGGTTGGAATGTGGGGCTCTGTGTACCACCTACAGATGAGGATACGCTGCAACAGGCATCCTGGAGTTTTCTGAAGGATCTGAAACGCATTACAGATAGTGATGTAAAAGGTAAATGCACCGAGGGGTGGGTGGTCCAGGTTAGTCACTGCTGGGGCTGCCGAGGCCGGTGGGAATCAACCCCAGGTTCCAAGCCAGGCTGCCAGATTGAGGTCCCAGCTCTGCGGCTTCCTAGACATGTGGTCTCGAGCAGGGGACTTGGGGCCTCCCTCAGCTCCCAAGTGGAGGCCTCAGCAGCTCCCTCCTCCCTTAGCTGTCGCAAAGATTGAATGAGTCCCGTGTTGCTCCCTGAGCAAAACCAGAAAATGAATCCCAGCCCAGCACGGTGTCCTGCACCTGTAGTCCCAGCTACTTGGGCGGCTGAGGCAGGAGGTTTGCTTGAATCCAAGAGTTTAAGACCAGCTCGGGCTGCTTATTGAGGTCCCATCTCATAAATAAATATGAGTGGAATTCCAGGCTCACAGAGGCAGACCTCCTCCAACTAAGGGGGGTGGGGGCCAGGGTAGGGCACTGTGCACTCCCTGCTTCCTTCCAGGGGAGCTCTTCGTGAAGGAGCTGTTTTGGATGCTGCACCTACAAAAAGAGAACTTTGCCACCCTTGCTGAGCGGTTCCAAGATGAGGGTGAGGAGGGCCGGGAGCAACCCTAGAGGGGGCCTCGCTCAGGTCCTTCCCTCCCCCTGGGACCCAAGAGCTGAAAGCTCAGCCCTGCCCCCACCCCCTTCTCCAATCTACTTGAGCTTAGAAATCTGATTCTCTCATCTCTTTCTCTCGGTTCTTCTCCCGCCTGAGGCAGTTTATTGTCCTAACAAATGTGGTAAGTCCAGATAATGGACATTAGTCCTTTACCCAGCATCCCTGCCCCCCCCTTTCCCCCTTCCCTTTTTGGAGGGGGTGGTTTCTTCTTCCTTCTCCAATCAGAGAGCCTCCTGGGCCTCCAGCAGTCTCTCTGCGGCTTGGATTTCTTGGCTTGGATTTCTTGGGTATCGGGTGGCATTCTATCTGCACCCTGCTGCGCCTCATTCATTGGTGGGCCAATCTCTTAGGGATTTGATGCACAACGCACCCCAACCCTTGGCCTTGCCCTCACCCTCTAGTGGGCGAATACACGCCGCGGCCTTGTCTCTTCAGGCACGATGTTGCAGACTCTGATCTGGTGCAATAAGTGCGAGAAGGAGGTCCACACCTGCCTGAAGTCCTACGATTGCGGGAGTGAGCGCTAAACCCGGCGGGCAGGGTTGGTGCGAGAGGGGCGGGGCTAGAGGAGAGCCTGAGAGAGTGCGGACCGGAAACTCCAGCCCAGGAGGCCCCGCTGTTGTGTGTGTGTGTGTGTGGGGGGGTGAGGGGGGGTGGCAGTGAAGGCAGAAGGAGCCTTCACAGCCCTGCTGCTCACAGCTCGCCATGTGGAGCTCCATCAGATGGAGGACATGATCCTGGACTGTTACCTCAACTGGCACCAGGCCTCTCAAGGACTCACCGACTACAGCTTCTACAGGGTGGGGCCCCCCGACTCCCGTAGCCCTTGAGCCCACGTCCATCAGGTTCCCTCGGCCTCTGGATCTGCCGACCCCTGGGTCCACTGGCCTGCACCCAACCCTCCTGACCTGTGACCTAGTAGACGTGGCCTCTACTGACCGCCGGGGACACTTCCCCCTGGGCCCCCCTATCTCACCTTGAGAGATCTTCTCACCCCTGAACTGTCCGACCCCTGAATTTCTCAAACCTCTGTGACCCCTTGAGCTTGGGTCTAGGTTTGGGGGAACAATTCTGAGACCTTGATGTCCAAGGGGAAGGAGCCCCTCCTGACCAAGCCCATGGTGGAGCCAGAGGATGCAGGCGACTACCGCTGTGAGTTGGGGACCGTGAGTTCCGGCCCAGCCACGATCATCTATTTCCACGTCACAGGTCAGCCCAGGGTTAGGAGTAGAGCCGTGAGGTTTCCAGGGAGCGAGAGGCCGTTCCGTGGGCGTGGCCTGAGCAGGGGCGTGGCTTCTTCTGGGTGTGGCCTTGGGTAGGGGCGGGGCGGGGCACCTTCGTCCCCTGCCGGGACTGCTGTTTTGCCACTCCCCTGCCAGTGTTGCCTGAAAGGCTGGAGGAGGAGCAACAGTTACCAGGCGTAACCCCTGAGTCCTCCTCTGAGACCCTCCAGCCTCCGAAGCCCGAGAATATCCTGCGAAGACGCCTCTTAGTGCTGCTGATCTGCGGCTCTATCGGTTTTATACTTCTGATAGCCGTCGTGGCTACAGTGTGAGCCGCCAGGGGAGGAGGCGGGGCTCGGAGGAAGGGGCGGGGCTTCTGGCTGCCCACACAGTAGGAGGCCCGGGAGCCAATGAGAGCCTGCATAGGGGGTGGGGCTCCTCTGGAGGGTGAGGAAGCATAATTTCCAGAATAAAGTCAGATTTGTGGGATATTGGGAGAGCTGTGCCTCATTCAACTCCTGCCTAACGTGGCTCCGTTATTTGCACCCCCGGCCCCCTCAGGCTATTTCGCGGGGCGAAGACGACGGCTAAACCAAAGTCTTCACCGGTCAACGTTGACAACGAAGCTGCTGCGCAACCAAAGGAAAAGGCCTCGGATCTGGAGAACCAATAAAGATTTGTCTTTTTGTCTAAGTATCTGACTCACTGCTCAAGTCTGATCCAAACTTCTGGTTTCATGACTGGAGAGGTCTAGAGCTGGGCTCCTGCCTGGGAGAGGAGGGGCTGCGAGCCGGGAGCCCCGGGGCCCGGTGGAAGGGACCGACAGGCAGTGACAGAATCCCAGAATCAAGGAGCAAGGCAGGGCCAGCCTTGCCCAGGTCTCCTCCCCCAGGCCTCGTCTCCTCACAGGACGCCCCCTCCCCGCTCTTCCTGCCGGGTTTCCTCTGGCCTTTTCCTGTCCCCCACCCAGTGCAGGGAGCTGGGGCAGAGGCAAAGGCTACAAGAGCGGAGGGAGCGGGGACTAACTCGGGCCGACGGAGCCAGGGCCTCCGGGTGCTGCTGGACCCGAAGCAGGGTAAGAGCCATGGACCCCAGAGTCAATCCACAGCCTCCTCCGTCCCGGGCCCGGAGTCCCACGCCCATCCCTATCCTCCCGGCCTCGGGAGCCTAAGCCCAGCCCCCATCTGCCTGCCTCAGGAGTCCAGGTCCCTCTCCACCCCCTCCGTCACCACCACCCAGTGCCTTAGACATAGGGGCTTTATCTACCTATCCTTAGGGCCATGCTATCTGGTGAACGGAAGGAGGGCGGAAGCCCCCGCTTCGGGAAGCTGCATCTCCCGGTGGGCCTGTGGATCAATTCCCCCAGGAAGCAGCTCGCCAAGCTGGGGCGGCGCTGGCCCAGCGCTGCCTCTGTCAAGTGAGTGGCCACTTGCCCTGCCCGCCTGCCTCCCTCTCGTTTGTCCCTGTTGGTGACCCAGGCCTTGCACTGCCCCAGAGAAGGTTGCTGTCCTGAATGGGCAAGGGAGCTGGGGGTGGAGTGGAGACGCTCAGGGACCCTAGAGCCGTGTCGCGGCGGGTGGGGGGCAGAGCTGGGCCAGGAGGCGGGCACAGAAGGCGCAGGGGTTCTGATTCCCCTTCCTGCCTGCCCTCCAACTCCCCTCGTGACATTTCCTTCTGTGGGACTCGCCTTTATTTATTTATTTACTTACTTACTTATTTTCTCTTTTCCTCCAATTTCTATTCCCACCCTCATCTGTCCAACCCCGTTCTCTGGCCTCTGCCCATCTCTGCCCCCATCTCTCTGGCTCGTGGCCACTTCCTTTCTCCTCTGTCCCGGGCTCTCCCTCGCCGGTCCCCGCCCGGCTCGCAGATCCTCATCCTCCGACACGGGGAGTCGCAGCAGCGAGCCGATGGCCCCGCCGCCACCACACGTGGAGCTGCGGCGCGTGGGCGCCGTGAAGGCGGCGGGGGGCGCCTCGGGCAGCCGCGCCAAGCGCATCTCCCAGCTTTTCCGGGGCTCGGGCACCGGGGCCTCGGGGGCCGGCGGCGCGGGGGTCCCGGGGACTCCGGGAGCGGCGCAGCGCTGGGCCAGCGAGAAGAAGCTGCCCGAGCTGGCGGCGGGCGTCGCCCCCGAGCCCCCGCTGGCCACCCGCCCCACGGCGCCCCCGGGGGTCCTCAAGATCTTCGGCGCGGGGCTGGCGTCGGGGACCAACTACAAGAGCGTGCTGGCCACCGCGCGCTCCACGGCACGCGAGCTCGTGGCCGAGGCTCTGGAGCGCTACGGGCTGGCCGGCAGCGCCGGCGGCGGCCCGGGCGAGAGCAGCTGCGTGGACGCCTTCGCGCTGTGCG
>NW_004955559.1:1832331-1836545 GCF_000276665.1 Chinchilla lanigera
GGCGCTTCGAGCTGCGCGGCCGCGAGGAGGCGCTGCGCCTGGAACAGGAGGCCTTCGGGGCGGCGGACGGCAAAGGTGAGCGGGGCGGGGCTGCCCTGAGCGGGGCCACCTGGTGGAGGGACTGCGGGGCGGGGCTTCCGGGGGTGGGGCCGGGGTACCGCCCCGCGGGGACTCGGGCGGGAGCTCTCTAGGGGCAGGGCCGGGGCTGGAGCTGGTCTGGTGGAGGGTGGAGCTGGATCGCGGCTGAGGTCAGTCAGGTGGGCGGGGACAGACGGGCGGGTCCGAGAATTAGGTGAGGCCTGTTGGTTGAACGGCTTTATGGGGCGGGGCTTGGGGCTACGGGAGGCGTGGCCCGGTTGGTCTTTGCTGGAGGCGTCCTAAAGTAGCTCCGGTCCGGGACGCGGTCCTTAGCAGGGCTTTCAGGCTGCCTTGAAGGAGGCTGAATGTGTTGTGAGTCTAAGAAGAGTAGATGCTCAGGCCTGCACCTGTGGGATTTGGGAGCTGGGGGAGCCTGTGCGACAGGCAGGAATTTATAGGGTGTGGGGTTTCTGCTTGTGTGTTCATGGAAATGGAAAATGAAAAAAAAAAAAGAAAAAAAAAGAAATTGAAAATGGAAGAATTAGGAGCTGGAGAAACAGGCATGGACGATGTCCGAGTGATGTGCAGAGAGTAACGGGCAAGGGGGGACTTGATGTTGGGCCCGGTGATGTGTAGTGGCACGTGGAACGTGGGGTCTGAGGATGTCCCCGCACGGGGCGTGGCCTATGTGGGTGGAGCCTGGGAAGGGGCGGGACCTGCAGGAAGAGAAAATTGCCTCCAGGTCTTGAGGGCCTGAGTGGGCGGAGCCTCCGATGGGCAGGCCTGGGAGCAGGCAACCTTGGGCTAGAGGAAGAGGGTTTTTTGTTTTGTTTTTTCACTTTTATTAGTACACATTTGCAGTACATAATGATTACATCCATCATGGGAGTTGGTACATGTACACAGCACATCCTAATTCTTTTTACTTCCCCTCTCCTCCCTGCCCCTCCCCTATCTCTTGGAGGAAGAGGAGGTGGCATCAAAGGTGAAATAGCAAGGGCAGGATGGAGCTTGGCAGGGCTGGGGCCTGGTGAGCCGAGGCCCGGGGCTGCTCAGGGAGCCCTCGAACTGCTTTTCTCTTTCTAAATCTCCCTTGGGCAGAGAAGGCATTGTAACAAAAACGATGGACTTTGAAGTCGGGCTTGGATTCCAACCCATTCTTTGCCTGTTAATCTTAGCACAGCGCTGGGCGAAGGTTCAGGGTGCTCATGTACATTAAGGGCTGGGCATATTTAGTGCTTACTAACAAGTAGCAACAGAACCACCATCTCCCCCCAAGCATTCACTGAGCACCTACTGTGGGCCCCACATTTTTAGGGCCCTGGGGATACAGTGGGGCATGGACAAGTGAGGTTCCCACTTTCCCAGATCTCACAAGCTTAATGGGAATCAGCAGTTTACTCATTAAGATTATTTCCACCGGACACCTACTATGTGGCTGGGTCCAGACAAACCCAGTTTGGGGCCTTGGTACAGTTACTTGCTTCGACTTGGACTGTCGGGGAAGGGTGTTCAGAGGAGATTGTTTCCATCTCCCTCAGCCCTCAGCACATAGTAGGTGTCTAGGAAATGCTTAAGAGAACGAATGAATTTCTGAGCTCAAAACTGCAAGGTGGGTGGAAGTCAGACAGAAAGTGTGTTCCAGGCACAGGGAACAGCATCTGCAAAGCCTAAGGGTGGGAAGCGGCCTCACCTCTCCGTGGCCCCTTCGGTGGCCTGATGATCTCAGCCGCGTCTCTCCATCTGTCATTCCTGTCTCAGTGTTGCTGTCTCCATCTCTCTCCGCAGGCACGGGCGCCCCCTCCTGGCGGCCTCAGAAAAGCCGCTCCCGGGCCGCATCTGGAGGGGCGGCGCTGGCCAGTCCTGGTCCAGGGTCGGGATCAGGAGCACCGGCTGGGTCCGGGGGCAAGGAGCGCTCGGAAAACTTGTCCCTGCGGCGCAGCGTATCGGAGCTTAACCTGCAGGGTCGGCGTCGGCGGCAGCAGGAACGCAGGCAGCAGGCGCTTAGCATGGCCCCTGGGGCAGCTGATGCCCAAATGGGACCTGGAGACCCCGGAGATCTCGATCAGCTATCTCAGTGCCTCATCCAGGCCCCTAGCAACCATCCCTACTTCCTGCTGCTCCAGGGCTACCAGGACGCTCAGGTTAGCGCCGTCTTCCCTACCTGGAGTTCTCTGTGCCCCATGTCTTTGGAGAGCAACAAACTACGACTCCCAGAATTCCTCTGGTCCCAGGGGCCTCAGGTACTCTGGTAGGTGTGGTCCAGCAAGGTTCTAGAGTAGCAAATAACTTGGTGAAAGTAGAGGAGGTTGGAGTCAGATGGTTGAGAAAG
Organism: Chinchilla lanigera; assembly: GCF_000276665.1. Lineage (NCBI taxonomy): Eukaryota > Metazoa > Chordata > Mammalia > Rodentia > Chinchillidae > Chinchilla > Chinchilla lanigera. The sequence goes on from NW_004955559.1 coordinate 1,834,742, forward strand.
ATTCCACGGGAGGAGCTGAGTATGATAGTGCAGGCCTGTAATCCAAGCACTTTGGGAGGCTGAGGCAGGAGAACTGCAAATTTGAGCCCCGCCTGGGGAGAAAAAAAATTCCACTGGAGGGACAAACACGGAATGGTTCATTTCATTCAAAGTTGGAAGAAAACACTGTTCCTCAAGGGAGAGTCAGCCCGCTGTGGAAAAGACATTCTTTCCAAGCATCCATTTCTTGAGGGAGAGGAGAAAAGAGTGCATCTATTAAGACAGGGAAGTCAGTTGATGCCTGGGATCTTGTTCTGGATAAGCCTATACGGTATTTTCTTGATGGGAGTGAGGACTACTTCACTTGTAAAAGATGACAGTTTACACTGGAACGACTCAACCATTGTTGATGGAAGCAGGTGGTACTGATACTTCTAAATATTTTTCATATTTGGGTGATAATGGGAGTACTGGAGCATTGGATTTATTTTAGGAAGAGGGTCAGGCAGTGCTTCCATTTTTACAGGATGGAGGTGGGAGAGTCCATTGTTAGGAAGGGGTCTTCTGCATGCATCTCTTCATTTAGTGGATGAACCAGGACTCTGTAAGAAGGGGTCTCCTTGAAGCATCTATTTATAAATGGAATTGTTAGAAGAGCTGAGGGAAATGGAGATCTCTGTGGAGATGTCCGCTTGGGGGATGGTAATACTCAGAGCTCTTGTTGACTGAGGGGCAGTCCTTGGAATCCTCCATCGTGAGAGTGGGGGGAAAGTGAATCCGTTGTAGAAGGATGTCTCCTGGGAGGTGAGCTCATCTTGGGATGGGACTAAGTGACAGTCCACTGGGGTTTTCTTGGACTGCTGCGTCCACGGGAGTGAAGAAAAATGGAAGAGCCTTCTGATCAGAGGGGGACTCTGAAGAAATCCATCCCGTGATTTGAGATGTTGAGAAACTGTTACTTGAAGGGAAATGTATTTGGAAGCCTCCATGATGGGGAGGAATCAAGGACAGATAAGCCAGAGAAATGCAGAACGGTTTCTTGGAAAGGTCCATTCTTGGACGGTGTAGGTGATGGATGTCCTTGGAAGCCCCGTCCCTTGGGCTGCATGGCGGGGGAGAGTCCACTGTAGGAGTGGCAGAGTCCCTTCAGGAGTGTTGATAAGATGGGAGAGTCCACTGAAGATCCTGGAAGCAGCTGTTCTTTGAGGGAGGAACGTGGAGGGGTCCGCATCACGGAAGGGTTTCCTTACACACGGGGTCTTTGGGATGCACGTCATGGGAGCACCTACCACAGAAAGTGACTTGGAAGAGTCCACTCATGGGAGGCAGGGTGTGCGGAGTCTTAGGGGAAGCCTGAAGATCTCCTTGCAAATGTCCACTCATGGGAGGTGGGGTCGGGAGAGCTGACCGTGGAAGAGGGATCTGCTGGGCATCGGTGTCCTCAGCGCCATCTTTACTTCTCCTCCAGGACTTCGTGGTGTACGTGATGACGCGGGAGCAGCACGTGTTCGGCCGGGGCAGGACCCCGTCGTCCTGCAGCGGGTCCCCTGCCCCATACGTGGACACCTTCCTCAACGCCCCTGACATCCTGCCGTGTCACTGCACAGTGCGCGCGGGCCCTGAGCCCCCAGCCGTGGTGCGCCCATCCAGGGGCGCCCCAGTTACGCACAACGGGTGCCTCTTGCTGCGGGAGGCCGAGCTGCACCCCGGCGACCTGCTGGGGCTGGGCGAGCACTTCCTGTTCATGTACAAGGACCCGCGCGCCGGGGGCTCCGGGCCGGTTCGGCCCCCGTGGCTGCCCGCGCGGCCCGGGGCCACGCCTCCC
>NW_004955559.1:1836705-1841138 GCF_000276665.1 Chinchilla lanigera
CCGGGGCCCTGCCACCGCTCGGGCCCGCCACGCTGCTCGCGCTGTGCGTGCAGCATTCCGCCCGCGAGCTGGAGCTGGGCCACCTGCCGCGAATGCTGGGCCGCCTGGCCCGGCTCATCAAGGAGGTCGTCTGGGTGAGCGCCCCCCACCGCCGCCCAGCCCCACCTGCTCCCCGAGTCTCTGCCGCAGCCTCCCCGCCCCACCATCTGCCCCAGCTTCGGACACGGCAAGCGAGAGAAACTACCTTTCCCGTGATGCCTCGGGGAGGGGGCCCGTAGGATGCTGGGAGTTGTGGACTCGTCCACTGCACTAAAAGAGAGGGCAGTATCGGCCTTTGGAGATGCGGAATCCTGGAAGGAACCATTCTGGGAAGTGGCGGGGGGGGATTGGTTGGGAGAGACCATTATGAGAGGCTGTGCAGTGCAGACGAGACCATGCTTGTAACGTGGGTCTCTTGGCCTACATATGGCAGTGCCAGAAGTCATTCAAAGTGGGGAGGAAGCTTCCATCCTACTGAGCTAGGTCCCGAGTCAGAGAAGATGTAGGGAGTTTCTTTGGGGTAAAGAAACACCAAAGAGGACTGGAGGGAGCTAGCCCTCTCAGGAACATAGGCGTGTGTATTTGCAGTGGTGAGACAGAGATCACTGTGAAGCTTGAGGATCGGAGGCCGCCTGAAAAGTGGGGACAGTCTTCTTCAGAAATGTTGCTGGCTGTGGTGGCACACGCCTGTAATCCCAGAACTCTTGGACGCTGAGGCAGGAGGATCACAAATTCAAGCCCGGCTTCAGTAATTTAGCAATTTAGAGAGACACTATCTTTAAAAAAAAATCGGAGGGGGGGGGTGAAACTAGTCAAGAAATAGATAGATAGATAGATAGATAGGTAGATGTCTATCTCAAATCCAAGCTCAGTATAATCACTCAGGATATATCACAAACATATATTAACAAAAAATTGAAAGGCGATCCCCAGTACTGGAAGAAAAAGAAAAGGAAGAGAAAACCAGGGTGTTAACTCATGAACCTCACTTTCCTCGATTTCCTCATCTTGATTCTGATCTTACTGTTCCACAGGAAAAGATTAAGGAAATTGGAGACCGTCAGCCAGAGAAGTAAGACATATCCTGGGCAGAAAAATCTGGGGTGATGTAGGGGGAGAGTATGCATCCAGGTCCAAGTTCTTTCCCTGCATGTGTGGGTGCATGTTGCTGTGCCTCCTTGAGACTCAGCTCTCCCAGTTGTGAAATGAGGGTGCCCTTGGTCCACATTTAAGCCCAGATCTAAGGTCTGCAGACTATGATGGCGGTTAGGGTCACAGGTCCTCTTCTTTCCTTCAGCCACACGGAAGGAGTCCCTGAGGTGCCCCTGACTCCTGAGGCTGTGTCTGTGGAGCTGCGGCCACTCATGCTGTGGATGGCCAACACCACAGAGCTGTTGAGCTTTGTGCAGGAGAAGGTGCTGGAAATGGAGAAGGAAGCTGACCAGGATGGTGAGCTCTGACCCAGGCCCAGGCCTTTCCCAGCCCTTGTCACTTCCTGGACCTGGACCTGGGCTCTTGGCTGCCAGAGCCTTTTCTGGTTCTATCTCTTACCCCAGGCTTGTCATCAGACCCACAGCTCTGCAATGACCTGGAATTATGTGACGAGGCTATGGCCCTCCTGGATGAGGTCATCATGTGTACCTTCCAGCAGTCTGTTTACTACCTCACCAAGGTTGGCCTTTCTCCTTTCTTTTCTGTTTGAGACAATCTCGCTTTCTGTTTATACTACATTGTGCTAGTCTGATATCACTTCCTATAACTCAAAATTCCCTTCTGTGACATCACTTCCCATCTCAACCCAGTGTTGTGACATCACTTCCTTTTTGAACTTACATCACTTCCTGCCTTTTTGCAGTCTCTTCCTGTCTTTGCAATCATGACATCTTGACAGGCTGACCTCTTTACCATTAAGAGGTTGTATTGCCATTACCATTTAATCTCATTTTCTAAGTCTTATTATAAATTATATAGATAAACATATAGAGAAATCAAATAGTGCCAGGCACAGTCACTTAATTCAAAGGTCCTCTTTAATCAGGTCTCACTTCCTGTGCTTGCTGACCTCACTTCCCGGAACTCTGAATTCACTCCCTTTTCTGAGCCTCAGGCCTCAAACTCCCTGAGTGCTCTTCCTGTAGGGTGTTTCCCTACTACCATCTTTGACCTTAATATTGCTTCTTCTACTTCCCAGACGTTTTGGCTTATGGTGGGCTCCTCTCTGTAAAATAAGAGGAGATTTTGTGGGAGACATAGCCTCTAAATTCTTTGAGCAGACTCACTGGGAAGCTTGTTCCTCTGAGGCTTCACTTCCTGTTCATCTGTGCCAAGTGCAGTATCATTTCTTTTGTCTCTGATCTCATTTCCTGTCCTTGGCCTGATCTCACTTTCCACTAGCTAACTGCCATTCCACTCCCACTTCCTGACTGTCCTCCATTCTTTTTCTTTCCTTGGAGAATTCTGGATAAATATTTGACCAAAGGGGGCTTCTTTTTCCAATATATTTGGTCCTCCTTGAGCTGTCTCTGCTGAGAATTATAAGTGCCATAATGCATGAGAGGTGGTCTTGGGGCTAGGGATATAGCTCAGTGGCACAAGCGCCTGCCTGGCAAGTTCGAGGTCATGAGTTTGATTCCTGGTACCCCACCACAAAAAAAAAAAAAAAAAAAAGAGGTGGTATTAAAGTACTGCAGAAACTTCTAGAAATTCTTTTTTCTTTTGGTACTGGGGATTGAACTCAGGACCTTGTGCTTGCCAGGCAGGTGCTTGTGCCACTGAGCTACATCCCTGGCCCTAGAAATTTTTTTTTGGTGTTTTGTTTTATTGTTTTTCTGAGACAGGGTTTCATTGTGTAGTTCAGGCTGGCCTTAAACCACCGTGTAGCCCAGGATGGCCTGGAACTCACAGTGATCCTTCTGTTTCAGCTTTCCAAGTGCTGGGGTTACAAGTATGCACCACCAAACCCAGCTAAGAAATTCTTTTTTTTTTTTTTTTTGGTCTTTGGGAGACAGGGTCTCGCTATGCAGTTTAGTCGCTATGCAGTTCAGGCTGACCTTGAGCTCATTTTGTAGCCCAGGCTGGTTTCAGACTCACAACAATCCTCCTGCCTCAGCCTCCCAAGTGCTGGGATTACAGGCATGCGCCACCACGCCCAGCTGTAGAAATTCTTTCTTAAGATTTAAGTTGGTCCAGGGCAATAAGTGCTAGAAACCCTTGTACAAACTGGGGATTTGCTTGAGGAACCCTGTCAGGGGAAGGTAGAATGGACTACAACTCCCAGAAGTCTTTAAGCTCTACCACTCTGGAATTTCCAGGGAGTGTGGTACAGTCACTAATGTTTTTGCCTCTGAATCTCCTCAGACTCTTTATTCAACATTGCCTGCTCTCCTGGACAGCAACCCCTTCACAGCTGGGGCGGAGCTCCCAGGCCCTGGCTCGGAGCTGGGGGCCATGCCCCCAGGCTTGAAGCCCACCCTGGGCGTGTTCCAGGCAGCCCTGGAACTGACCAGTCAGTGTGAACTGCATCCGGACCTCGTGTCTCAGACTTTCGGCTACTTGTTCTTCTTCTCCAATGCATCCCTTCTCAATTCACTGATGGAACGAGGTGAGGGTTAGGCCGGGAGGCACAGGGATGCAAAGACGGGAGCTCCCAGGGCAGCCACATCTGCTGACACTGCACAGGCTCAGGCAGCCCCTTCGGCTCCTCTGGGGAACAAGGTTCTGGTCCCAAACTCCAGGCTAGGAAGCATCTGGGAGGCAGAAACATGGTTCACCCACCCATCGTCCTGTCCTTTTTCCTTTCCCTCACAGGTCAAAGCCGACCTTTCTACCAGTGGTCCCGAGCTGTCCAGATCCGCACCAACCTGGACCTTGTCTTGGACTGGTTGCAGGGGGCTGGGCTGGCCGACATTGCTACTGAGTTCTTCCGGAAACTCTCCATTGCTGTGAACCTGCTCTGCGTACCCCGCACCTCTCTGCTCAAGGTGACCCCTGGTCAGCTCTATTTGACCCCTGACCTCTGAGGCCTCAGGCCTGCTCAAGCATCCTCCCTAGCCAGCATCCCCCCTCCCCAGCAGTGCCCATGTCATGCCCAGCCCTAGCTCAGACACTGGATGGCCATTGGCAGCTAGAAGGAAGCCAGTACCAACACCAACCAAAGTCAGGTGTGTCCAAATGCCAATGGAACCTATTCAGAGTTTGCAGGGCGCCCTCCTCGGATATGTTGAGTGTTAGACTAATGAATGTCACAGTTAAAACATCGAAGTCATTGAGGCCAGGCGTGGTGGCACAGGCCGGTAGTCCCAGCACTCAGGAGACTGAGGCAGAAGGATCACTGGGAGTTTGAGGCCAGCCTGAGCTACATAGTGAGACCCTATCTCAAAAACAAATGGACAAAA
>NW_004955559.1:1842168-1847781 GCF_000276665.1 Chinchilla lanigera
CTTGCTGTGCAGTTTAGGCTGGCCTTGGGCTCACTTTGTAGCCCAGGCTGGCCTCGAACTTGCAACGATCCTTCTGCCTCAGCCTCCTGAATGCTGGGATTACAGGTGTGCACCACCATGCCTGGCCACTTGACTTATTTATTTGGTACAGGGAATCGAACTTAGCACCTTGTGCTTGCCAGGCAGGCACTTGTGCCACTGAGCTATATCCCCGGCCCCCAAGTACTTTACAATCTTGCCATATTGCGTCTTCAGAACTACCCTCAATTCAGAACTATTCTCTCAATTTAGAGATGAGAAAACCGAGGCATAGTGATTTTCCAGAAGGTTAACAGGTATCCAACCTGGGGTTTTTGAACTCAGACAATCTGGATAGTCTGATTTTAACCACACTGATGATTCTGGCGTCAGCTAGACACACAGAAGCACAGACATTGTCACACAAGTACAAAAGTGGTAGCCACAGTGGGATAATAAATCTTGTCAGTAATGTAAACCAATGGCCAATCTTGTTCTCCACCTACTTCCTACATCCTTATGTACTCTGAAGCACATCCTGTTTTGTTTTCTATTTTTTAATTTGAGACAGGGTCTCACTAGGTAGTTCTGGCTGGCCTGTAACTCACTATGTAGCCCAGGCTGGCCTCAAATTCAAGGTGATCCTCCTGCCTCAGCCTCCAGAGTGCTGGAATTACAGGTGTGTACCACCGTGCCTGGCTCAGCACATCGATTTTGTTAAGTTCCTGAGAGCACACCCTTCCCCACTCTCACTTCAGTGACTGCCAGCTTCGCGGTGCCCAGAGACATGGCACCAACTCCACTATCCACCCTACACGCCCTCCCTCAGTGAGGGTCCCTCCATCATGACTTCTCACCTGGTCCTCCCACCAGGCCTCCTGGAGCAGCCTGCGAACTGACTACCCTACCCTGACCCCAGCTCAGCTCCACCATCTGCTCAGCCACTACCAGCTGGGTCCTGGCCTCAGGCCACCACCTGCCTGGGACCCTCCCCCAGCAGAGCGAGATGTGGTGGCCACAGGTGAGGAGGGGCGGGGGATACAAGCACTGGGGTGTCAGCTTTCTTCTTTCCTCAGGACCTAGGAGTCCATCTTCCCAGCTCCCTCCTTTTGACCGAATTTTCTGGACCGCGAACCCTTTGCTCTCCCGAGATCTAAATTCTGGACCCAGACCCCCTCTCCCTAGGATATAAGTTCAAACACTCAGTTCCTTCGTATTTCTCAGACTCAGATCTCCAGCCCCTTCCACCTTTGATCTCTCGCTCATCTCCGAGTCTCGGCCCCTCCACCCTCAGAAACCCCTAAGACCAAGTACCCGGGCCTTGCTCAGGCACCCAATCACGTCGCCGTTTCCCAGGCAGCCGTGGTTCGCCACAGTCTGACTACAACTCCCATCATGCTCCGGCACCAGAGAGCTGCGTTTCAGTGGAACCCCCTCCTGTAGTTTTTTTCTTCCTTTGGGCGTGGTGCAACCACCTCACACCCGTTTTCACACTAACACATCTTCTTCGGTCTCATAGGGGACATCTTCGAAAGCTTCTCCTCGCACCCTCCCCTCATCCTGCCCCTGGGCAGCCCGCGCCTGCGCCTCACAGGTCCGGTGACGGACGACGCGCTGCACTGTGAGCTGCGTAGGCTCCGTCACCTCCTCTGGGATCTTGAGCAGCAGGAGCTTCCGGCCAATCACCGCCACGGACCTCCCGTGTCCACGCCTCCCTAAAAACCAATAGCAAGCGGGCGCGCGAACCTTGAAAATTCCTCGGTTCCAATTCACTGGAGAGTTGAGCTTTCTGGGAATTGTAGTTCTTGCCCCGTGCGGGAACTAGGAGGCTGTTTTCGGGTAGTAAAGAATGGGACTATGGGAAAGATGGGCTTGGGATGTGAGTGCCAAGGGACAATAAAAGTATTTGTGGTATTGTCAACGCCTCGCTTATTAAGACTCGGGCGTTAGAGACGATTTTGAGGGCGCCAGGCTCTAGCCTGGAGTGTTGGGCCGCCGCCGAGCTCGAGGAGGCTATTTATAGGCACGGCCTCAGCTTGCCCTCTTGCATGAAATCCAACCCAGGAGCACTGGGGCTTCCCGCACACCTCAGAACACAGCCCTGAGCTCGGCCGAATATCGGGCCCGTGGTCCTACAGTGGGAACCTGCTGTCCCTCCCTGCCACCCCCAAGCCCCATATCCAACATATCCCCATTCCCTCCCTCTGACCCAGGCATCTGCGCCCCCCCCCCGCCCCGCCCTGGTCCAAATCTGCGTGCCCGTTGGACACACCCCGAACGCCAACCCCGTTCCTAGCACCTCCTCTCTCAGACCCGTGGGTCCAAACCCCCAGTCCCCTCCTTTCTTAGACCCGGGGTCCGGGCCTTGGGTTTGAACTTTCCCCTCCTCTGAACCTGACTCCTGCTGCTGCGTCAGGGAAAAGAGGGCGACAGGTGGCACCTGCTGGCAGGGCTGGGACACGACCACCTGCTGCTGCTGCTCACCCGCGCCCCTCCGCCCGCACCTGCTCCTGTCTGTCCGCCTGCGGCCGCCGCGCCGACCCACAACCCCAGGAGGCGAGGAGGGGCGAGCCGGGACCGACCCGACGCCCGCCCCGCCCTTTCCCAGGCGCCAGGCGCGGCTCCGCATCCCCCACCCCGCTGCCCAGCTCCCCGCGTCCCAGAAAGGGGCGTCCGAGGCGCCCTAAGCAGGCGGGGCCTGAGGTCTCTGCCCGCGCTGGAGACTCCGCCCGCCCCGGCACAGCTGCGCCTACCCCACCCGGTGAGGAGCCCCTGGGTCGGGGGAGGGACCCCCTTGCACCTCTGCCCCGCTCGGGTCCTGCTCCCTCGTATAAGGCCCTGGGGGCTGCCGCTCAGCCCTTCCGCTCTCACCTGCCTGGACGCCGGAGCCCCTTGACGCCCCAGCTACCTCTCAGGCCCCCTTTCTTCTTCCCACTGAGGATCTTGGGGCATCTCTGACTACTATGTTCCAGCCCTGAACTTCCGGTCCTTCACCATACAGGGCCCAGCTTCTCCCCTTCTTTGCTTTTCAAAGACCCCGAGGTCAAGCTTCCGGGTGGCGGCCTCAGGAACAGCAGCGCTAGACCTCAGGTCTGCCCCATCCATTACTGGGCAGTTGAGGTCCCCAGTCCTCCCTCCTCAGACCCAGGGCTCCAGGCCCTCAGCCTCCTCCCTCGGACCTAGGCATTGGGTGCCCAGGCAGAAGTCATGACCACGGGCTATACCCATCTTGAACTCTCAGGCCTTCCCTAAGTTACCGGCTGCCAGCCTGTGCCCTGCGGGGGGCCCTGCCCTCTCCTCGGTCCAGGTCCCATTCCGGCCTTGGCGATGACCCTGGCGGCTTCCTCTCAGCGCTCCCAAATCATCCGATCCAAGTTCCGATCTGGTGAGAGGCCTCTGCTAAGGGTGGGCTGTGGCCCTGGGGCCCTGGGAATGCTCTTCTCCGGGTGGCAGGGAGCGCCAGGGAGGCTTGGGTTGCCCACACAAAAGGCTGCGTGTGCATAATGGAGTTCTCAGCAGGAGGTTGTGTCTCGGGGATCATGAGTGTGCACACGGGGGGAGGGGCGCCAGACGTGGCGTGCAGGGAGGCAGGCCCGGGGCTCCAGAGGAACAGGGCTTTAACTGACCGGGACGCAAGGCAGAGGACTGGCATAGAGGGTGGTAGGGGCCAATGCGCTATGAAAGCTCAGATGTGTCAGAAGTTATGTTTTCGAGCTGGGCGTGGTGGCCCACGTCCGTCGTCCCAGCACTTGGGAGGCTGAAGCGGGAGGATATCCGCAAGTTTGAGGCCAGCCTGGGCTCCATAGCGAGACTCTGTCTCAAAAAGAAAAAAAAAAGTCACATTTTAGGTCCCAGGGTAGGAAGACAGCTAGTCAATTCCTGAGTAGGCGAAGGGCACCTGAGTGTGCAAAGGAATGTGCTTACGTGGCTCAGTGTGTGCAAAGACATCGTCACCGAAGAGCCAGGAGCGCGTGACAAGGTGTAGGTGTGTGAAGAGCAAAAGCGTGCGACAGGAGATCCGAGACCGAGAGCCAGATCGCAAGTGTGCAAATGAGCGTGCAAATCACATGGCAGCGTGGCTGGGTGGCTGCCAGAGTGCAGTGTGTGTGGAGGTGGGCGCAAATGCACAGAACGGTGGGCGTGCGAGGGGCGACTCTGGCAGGGGCTGGAAGGCGGCTGTGTGTCCAAAGCGGGGGGCACTGGGTGAGGGGTCAAGTGGGCCAGGCCGCTACACTGGCCATTTGCCGGGCGTCGGGTGCGCACACAGGGAAAGGGCAGGTGGAGCTGGGGAGCGGCCTGGCCCCCAGCCCCGGAGCAGCGTGGCTCGAGCGCTGTGCTCAAGGAGGCAGGCGAGGCCCAGGAAGGCAGCGAGCTGCCCACCACCGCGGGGAGCATGAGGGGGCTGAGCACGCGTGTCCACCAAGGACTGCGCTGCCGCCCGCCCGGAGCCGGGCTCCTGGACGCTCCCGTCCCACCTCCCTCCTCCTTCCACAGTCCTCCAGCTGCGAATCCACAGACGGAATCAGGACCTGAGTAAGTGTGGGCCCTGAAAGGGAGGGAGGGCATGGTGGCCTCACTCCTCTGGGACACCCTGCAGTTCTTCCACCAGGTCCCTTACTGGTTCCTGCAGCTCAGTCCCTATGTGTGTGGCCTGGAGTACATGGAAATCCCGTCCTGTCCTTTCCCAGCGACCCAGGAATCCAGGTCCCTGCCGCCCCACCCCTAGGAAAGAGGTATCCCAGGCTCTACCCGCTCCAGACATCTGTGGCCCTCAAGACACCCCTGGGTGACCAAGGACAAAATTCCTGGCTTTTGTATTGTTTGTTTTTGAGACAGGGTCTCGCTATATGAACCAGGCTGGCCTCAAAATTGAGGTGAGCCTCCTGTCTCAGCCTTCTGAGTGCACCACCACTCCTGGCTTCCTGCCTTTCTTGAGAATGTGAAAATCTGAGCCCCTACCACCTCCGCCCTCAGACCCAGGAGTCAGGGTGCCCACCTGACCTCTGCCCGCACACCCAGGCCCCAGGGGCTCCCTTCCCTGTTCCCTAGCGGGCATGCTGTGCCTAGCGTCTCAGGGCCCTCCACTGTCTCTCCAGCCTCAGATCCGGATCCATGGCTCTCAGCCCCAGGCCCGGCCCTGGCTCCAGCCTTGCCCTCCGCCCCAGCCCCTTTCCTCTTCGGCCCTGGGGTCCTGCTCCCTGAGCTGGAGCGGTGCCCGTGGCAGTGCCCGCAGCAGGTGAGTCTGGCCCGAGCGAGGGGACGTTGCCCTGAGACCTAGCGGTGGTCCTTGTCCCTCCCCGGCACCAGGCTGACCCTGGGCTGACCCGGGTGGGACCAGGCACTGAAGCGTAGGTATCACACCTGCCTTTTCAGGAGTCACCCAAGCTCTCCCCACGCTGGAGGGCGCCCAAGCCCCAGGGGACCCTGACCTACCACCAGTACAGGCCCCCGGAGCCAGGCCAGGGCACCAGGGCAGAGCCCCCGAGCGGGCCACCTCAGTGGGATGGGACGAGCTCACAGCAGCCATCTTCCAGGTATGACTCATTTCTGCTCTCTGCAGAGCCGGACTGTCTGTTCCCACCATTCTCCTGCCTC
>NW_004955559.1:1847890-1863542 GCF_000276665.1 Chinchilla lanigera
GGCGCCAAACCCCTCCTCCCCCAGACCCCGCTGGCCCGGCTCCCAGCTCTTCTCCCTTCCGACGTCTACCCCATGTGTTGTTCCCTCGGAGGTCCCAGAATCCTCCGCTCCCACTTTCCCTGGCTTTGGGGACCCCGAAGCACTTTCTTCCTGCCCCTCTAACCTTTGCCCCCGTGACTGTCCCTAGGGTGAAGCCTGCGCCCCTCACTCCCTCCGCACCAGGGGTCCCCAGTCCCTCGGCCCCTCCACACAAGTTGGAACTTCAGACCCTTAAACTGGAAGAGCTGACGGTGAGTTGGGGGGCACCTTGCCAGGCCGGTCCTTTCCTTCCGTGAGGTCCAGAGTCCTTTGGGGAAGGGTGGAGGTACTGGAGACTGAGTCAAAGTTTCACACTGGGTTATATTCCCAGTCCTTCTAAAAAATTTTTAAATTTTTATGTTGAGGTAGTGTCTCGATAAGTGGCTAAGTATTCCAGGCTGGGCTCAAATTCACCATCCTCCTGCCTCAGCCTCCGAGTGTTGAGATTACAGGCATGTGACCCCGGGCCAGGCTGAGTGACCCAGACCTCTAACCTAGCAGCCCCTGCCCCAAGGAAATCCAAGTTTGGATCCTCAGTGTCATCCTTTGTAGGGTCCCAGGAGGCCAGACCCAGTCCCTCTCTTGTCAGTTTCCAAATGTCCTATCCCTGCCAGGCGTGGTGGTGCATGCCTGTAATTCCAGCACTCGGGAGGCAGGGGCAGGACTGCCACGAGTTTGAGCCAGCCTGGGCTATACAGTGAGTTCAAGGCCAACCTGAACTACATAGAAAGACCCTCTCTCAAAAAGACAAAACAAAAAGAAAATGTCCTGGTCCTGGCTGCGCTTGCAGCAGCCCCAGCACTGCCTTCCCCCGTCCCCTCCCTAGGTCTCAGAGCTCCGACAGCAGCTACGCCTGAGAGGTCTCCCGGTATCCGGGACCAAGTCGATGCTTCTGGAGCGCATGCGCGGCGGCGCCCCGCCCCGCGAGCGGCAGAAGCTGAGGCGTGACGACAACGCCTCGGTCGCTCCCTGGCCGCGCCTCAGACCCAAACCCCTGGGAATCGCCCGGCGGCAGGGCGGGGTGAGGGCGGGGCTATATGCTTGTGACCCAATGAAAGGTGATAAAGAGGGATGGGGCGGGAAGTCGAACATTGAGTAGCCAATGAGGTTGTGGGCGTGGCCCGGCGGCTCATTCAAGGTGAGGGGCGTGGTTAAGGGGAGGATCTTAAGGGAAGAATCCAATGAAAGAATAGGGGGCGAGGCCAAGGGACCAGGCGGGGCGTTGCCGGCAAAGGCCTGGGTGAAGCCGCAGAGTGAGAGTGGGTGGGGTTGCTCCCGGTGTGCGTGGCTGACAGGACCTTGCTGGTTTCGCGGTTCCAGGTCAAATTAAATCCCGGGCCTCCCCGGCCACCTCTTCCACGATCCGCGGATGCCCTGGTAGCAGCCCCACCTCCTGTTCCGACGCAGGCTCCGGCTCCAGTGCTGACATCGTGCTCAGCACCGGCCTCCGCCGCCCCGAGTCTGGAGGAGGAGCTGCAGGAAGCGATCCGAAGGGCGCAGGTGAGGGGGTGGTGCCCAGCGGGGCCTGGGCCCGGGTCCCGCCGGAGCCCCGCGTTCACGCGGTGTCGCTCGTCCGCAGCTGCTTCCGAGCCGGGGTGTGGAAGACCTCCTGAAGGACCAGGTGGAGCCTGATGGTAGGAGCCGATCTCCTAGATTTGAGAGAAGGGGCGAGGTTCTGCCTCCTGGGAGGGCTGGGGAACAGGACTCCCGAAAAGGAGGAATTCGGTTCCTGGGGCCTCGTTCCCGACGCCCCGCTCCTTCTCCTGCAGACCTGCTGCCCCCCATCCCTCTGGACTTCCCCGGCTCCTTCGACGTCCTGTCCCCCTCCCTGGACTCCGAAGGCCTCTCCTCCGTCTTCTCCTCTTCGCTCCCGTCCCTGGTGAACTCCCCGTCCTCCTCTCCCGGGGGACCCACAGAAGCCTTGGACTGGCTCGAGGCCCTGAGCGGGGGTCCTCCCCTAGGCTCCGGCCCCCCGGGCCCCAGCATCTTCTCTGCTGACTTATCTGACTCCGGTGGCGCCCGGGTGTGGGACCTGCTGGAGGATCCGTGGTGATGGATTCTGGGGTGTCCAGGGACTCAGAACTGCTGGGGGTGGAGGCCACAGAGAGACTCCCCTGGGGTATGGAGCAACCAACCGAGCCCCTCCTGTGGCAGACACAAGATCAAAGACGACCCCGTCCCCTCATGTCCCAGAGCTGCTGCCGCCACCCAGCCCACAACCTGGACTTTGTCTGCCGACCTGTATGTGACCCGCGTGTCCCCACGGGTGTGCAGGTGGGATGGGGGTTCGAATGCTACTGGCCAGGCCAACATGCTGCTTGCTGCTTCCTTCAGAGGCCTCATGGGTAATTTTATCCTCAAACCACCACCACCACCACACACACACACACACACACACACACACACACACGTATGATGGCTGTGTGTTGTCTGGGGAATCTGGAGGGTGGTTCTGGATGCAGAAGGGCAAGAAAGAGTGAGGAGGACAGAGGGAGCTGAACTGGGTTCCAGTTGGAGGTGGCATGATGAGAAGTGTCCTGTCTGAGGTCAGCTGGTTTTGGAAGCAGAGCCTGGACAAGATTCAGGTGCCAGTGATTTGGTTCCAGGAGAGAGCAGAAAGGGAGGAGAGGAAAGGGATGGCAAAGGGGAAGAAGAAGAGCCAGAGTGTGGCCTCAGGTTGAGCCCCCCCCTCAGCCAGATACTATGAGGCATCAGGAGCTGGGGCTTTGTGTCTCCCCATCTGGGCTTATGATTTTTGGAGCCATAAACAATAATTAGGGCCACTCACGATTGCTGGGATTGACTGGGCTCTGCAGTGTGGTTCTGCAGTTCCATGTGGTGGTGACCAGAGACACAGACTGCTGCAGCCCAGCTGCACTGGAACATTCAAGGTGGCACGCTCAGGCCTGCCGGGCACTTTGGCAGGAATGCTGGGGCTGCTTTTCCTCTATGGAGTGGCACACCTTCCCTCTACATACAGGATGTATGGACTTCTGTGAGACTGTCCCCAGGTGGGGTGTGTGTGTGATGGAAATCAGACATGGTCTGATTTTAGAACCTGCACCTGTCACCATTGTCCACCCTCTTCAGGGCCCTCCGAGGAGAGGCTCCCCCACCTGCTTCCCGGATGTTGCCCACTGGCTGAGGGTTCTTGCTCAGTTTGATACAGAAATCAAGAATTGGCAGAGTGCAGTTCTTTCGATGTTTACAGTCATGGGCTTTGAATGCCACTGGCTATCAGCTCTGTCAGCATTAGTGCCCCCCCCCGCCCGCCACAGCCTGGGGCAAGCAGCTACAGCGGGCTGTGGCAACTTCCAGAACTGGCAGCTCCCAGCAGTCCTTCACTGCTCTCTGGCTGTCAGGCGTCTTCAGTATTACCACCTCTGTCCACTCTTGCTGCCACCTGCCCTTGGTGTTGCCAGCTTAGCAGAGCTACTCAAGACAGAAACCACACTATGTGGAAGAGCTGTTTTAGAACCCTTGTCGCACAGAGTGGAACAGTGTCCAGGCAGAGCAGCCAGACTGACCCGCGGAGGTTGCTTAGACACGGCACTCACAGGAGGGCAGGAG
This sequence comes from Chinchilla lanigera, assembly GCF_000276665.1. Taxonomy (NCBI): domain Eukaryota; kingdom Metazoa; phylum Chordata; class Mammalia; order Rodentia; family Chinchillidae; genus Chinchilla; species Chinchilla lanigera. Next base: position 1,851,539 of record NW_004955559.1, read on the forward strand.
CTCTCATAGACCTGATTGGGGAGGAAGGTGGATGGGCAGAGACATCTGTGACAGGTCCGTGACAGAGACCTGCGGCCACCAAAGCAACTCTCTCCAGCTGGGCCTGGCGGCACACACCTGCCATCCCAGCACTCAGGAGACTGAAGCAGGAGGATCGCCAAAAGTTTAAGGACATGCTGGGTTACATAGTAAGTTCCAGGCCAGCTCAAACTGCACAGTGAGACCTTGCCTCATAAAATACAAAACAGGGTTGGGGATGTAGCTCAGTGGTAGAAGCACCTGCCTGGCAAGTACAAGGTCCTGAGTTCGATTCCTGGCACCAAACAAACAAACAAACAAACCGTATCTCTCAGCATGTCCGTTTGATGCATTTGGTGTAACCACGCTCTGGCTGCAAGACAATTAGCAGCCACAGAATAAAAGTTCCTTCTCCGGGAACATAAGACCTCACTCTGCATGTCAGTACTCAGGGCTCCCAAGAGTGAGCACTCCCAGGGGAGGGAGCAGAAGGTGCCAGTGCTTTAAAGACTTGGCTTAGGACTGCCCCAGTTATACATCTGCTGCATTCCCCGGGCTGAAGCAGGCGGAGGCTGCGGAGGGGTTACACATATTGGGCATAGCAGGTATGGCCATCAATTGTCACCACGCCCCCTGCAGTCCACCATGGGCCATGGGTCACAGGAAGCTGTGAGGGATGGGGAGAGGGGAGGGGAGAAAGGACTCAAGTGCGCAGGCCTGGCTTAGGCAGAAGGTCATAGGGTAAGCCTGTTAGCAGCAGTGGCTTTTTCGTTTTTACTTTCTGAGACAGGATCTCGCTATGTAGTCCAGGCTGGCCTGGAACTCACTATGTTCCCCATGCTGGCCTTGAACTCCTGCCTCAGCCATCCTCCTGTCTCAGCCTTGTGAATGCTAGGGAAGGGGGCACAGCCTGGGACCCCAGGCAAAGGCAAGCTCAGTTTCTTCGGAGCCAGCTGGGCAGGACTTGTCACTTTCTGTCTCCAGAGATCATGGAAGATGAGAGGAAGGAACAGACAGGCCCAGAGCGCACATGGCACTTCAGTCAGATCTCAGGGTCCACAGCCTGGCCCCCCGGAGTGAACAAAGAACCTCTGTTCTGCTGAGGCTCACAGACTTGCAAAGAGAACCTCAGTGCAGAGCGGTGTTTTGCTTGGTTTTGGTTTTGACACTGAACTCAGGGCTTTTACACTGAGCCACATCCCCAGGCCTTTTTACAATTTTTTTTTACTTTGAGACAGGGTCTCCCCAGTCACTAAGTTGTCTAGGCTGGGCTTGAACTTGCAATCCTCCTGCCTTAGCCTCCTAGAGTGTTGGCATCAAGACGTGCACCAGGCTGCCCAACCAGAGAGATGTTAATGGCAGTGGCACAGAAGCCCTGAAGGAATGGGGCCGGGGGGCAGAGACAGCATTTTCACTGAGCCAAGGATGAGGAAGCCTCGGCCAGAGGAACCTTCTGGAAGCCGCATCCTCTGATGGAAGGGAGTCGCGGAGGCCTGAGGTGCAGGGGACGCTGGGCACCGGGGAAGCAGGTTCGCAAAGCGGGGTGGGTGGCTGTGACAGGACCGGGTGGAGACTTGGGGGGAACAGAACCCCTCATGACAGGCTGAGAGTGGGTGAGGGCTGCAGGCAGTACTGGAAGGGTCAGGAAGGGGCGAAACCAGCTTTCTTTGCCTCCGTTTCTCTCTGGAGCCTTCTGCTGTATCCATTTTCTTGTCAGGCTCTCTCCTCTGCCTGAGGGCTCAGGCCCCTCCCTGTCCCATTTTTTTTTTTCTCTTTTCTTTTCTTTTCTTTTTTTTTTTTGTTTGAGGCAGGTCATAGCCAAGCTGTCCAGGCAGGACTCAAATTTGTGACCCTCCTGCCTCCCCAGGAGTGTGGATTACAGGCATGCGCTATCACACACCCGCCTTTTCTTCTTCAGCGCTGGGCGCTGGGGATGCAACGCAGGCCTCGTGCATGCTCGGCAAGCTCTGTACCCGGCCCGCCTCCCAGCCCTGCTCTGTATTTTGTGTACCCTTTACTTTTTCTCTCTGTGCCTGAAAGTGACCCCTTCCCAGCATCCTTCTCCAACACCCTGAGCCCTGCCTTTCATGGGCCTGGGAAAGAATTTCTCTGGGAAGAGCAGCCAGCGTGGGGCAAAGCAGGGGCTGCGTCACACTACAGTGAAAAGTTTCACCTCACAGGCACGTGGCACACACCTGTCACCCCAGCCCTTAGGGAGACTGAGGCAGGAGGATCGTTCTGAGGCCAGCTTGGGCAACTTAGCGAGAGCCTGTCTCCAAACATAAAAAAGGGCTAGCGATGTAGCTCAGTACCAAGGCCCTGAATCCAATCCCTGGTAATATTCCCCCCACAAAAAAATGTCTCACCCCTGGGCAAGAGGGAGCAGGTGCATGTCTGTCCCTATGTGCAGGCCTAGGGCAAGCTTGGTCTCTCTGTGCCTTGTTTTCTTCACCTGGCAAACAGGGACACACAATAGCATTTCCTTTGCGAGGTTCCCTGGGGAATACGCATATTTATCTGGGTGGAACCAACATGCAGGAAGTGCTGTTGCATGCTGGGGTTTGTCACCGACCCACGGGAGCCTCCTGGCTCCTGCCGGCGGCTTGTGTCCCCTGTGTGTGGCCCAACCTTCTTGGACTCGTTCACCAGGAAGTCACCTACACTTACAATCTCCTTTCTCCCTCAGAGTGGATGATGGGATTCCCCAGCCGCAGAGGCTGAGAGCCAGGACAAGGGGACAGGTGGGTGAACTCTTGGGAGGAGAAAGGAGTGGGACACCCCAGACAGCCAGTCTCTTTCCTTCCCTTAGGCCGAAGAATTCATCTTTTGACCATGGGCCCCTCCTAGCTGGAGATCCCTGCAAAGCACTTCTCCCTGAATCCATGGCAGATCTCCCTCCTGGGTATTTTCCCAAGGGAAATGAAAACATGTCTACATAAAGATATGTGCACTTTGCCAGGTGTGGTGGATAACACCTGTAATCCCAGGATCCTGGGAGGAAGGCTGAGGCAGGAGGATTTCAAATTGTGGCCCAGCCTGGGCAATTTAGCGAGAGGGAGTCTCAAAAAAAAAAAAAAAAAAAAAAGACTTGTACACAAATGCTGATAACCTCATTCATGATAGCTCCAAATGGGAATACTAATGAGTGAATGTTCATCCGATGTCAAATGGATGAGATACCCCATAGTAGATGGTACAGTAGAGTACTACTCAGCAATGAAAAAGAGGAAACGTTAGATACAGCCAAGAACATGGGTGAATCTCAGAAACACGCGGCTCTATGAAGGAAGCCAAACAGAGGAGGCTAAACCTAGAATAATTCTTTACAAGAAGTTCTAAAAGAGACCAAATCAAGGTGACAGAAAGCAGATCCATGGTTGCCTGGCCTGGGAGTTGGGAGATTTGCTGCCAAGAAGCGCAGCAATGCTTTAGGGTGTGACAGAACCTTCTGTATCTCGATCATGGTGCTGGTTACACAACTATACAATTACCAGAACCCACGGCAGACACTGAGACAGGTGATTCATTTCTTTGCAGCATTTTTGGGATATAATTTACAAAACTAACAATCCACTCAGTGTTCTCAGACTTGCTTGGCTATGGCCACAGCCAGTATCGGCACATTTCATTATCTCAGAAAGAAGCCACTGTGCCCATCCTCTTCAGCTCCAGGGAGATATCTATTTTCTGTTCCTATGGATTTGTCTATTCAGGAGGATTTCTACATGTGAAATCCTGCAATATGTAAATGCAGGAATATGCCTGACATCCTTGAACTAAATCAGGGTCAGCCCAGGCATGGTGGTCCACACCTGTGATCTCAGCACTTTGGGAGGCTGAGGCAGGATGATCCCCACAAGTTCCAGGCCAGCCTGAACTATAGAGTGAGTTCAAGGCCAGCCTGCACTCCATAACGAGACCCTGTCTCAAAAAACCAAAACCAAAACCAAATAGGTACTATCTAGCTTGGATGAAAGTCACATTTGCCCTTGATCACCCAGTAAGCCCCCTCTCTGCTCCAATCATGAGGATTGCTGCTTGGAAGGTAACCTAACAGTACACCCTTGTAACCAAGTTGTGGAGTCTTAGCCAATCACAGCAGCTGAAACTCCAGCCAATCAGAGGCTGAAAGCTACCCAAACCCGCCCATATAAGGCAAATAGGCCCCTGCAGCCAATCAGGTTGCTTTTGACTGTCACTTCCTTTGCTCTGGTTACAGATACCCATCTACACAGGTAGCCCTGGTACACAGAACCATCCAGGGTGTGGAATGCCGCCCCAAACTGGAATGTTTTTCTTGGTCAAGCAAACTTTGTTAAGTTTAACTGGTCTCAGATTTTCTTTTCCTGTGGAACCATGGATGGAACCCAGGGCTTTGTCCCCACTGGGCAAGCACTCTACCACTGAGCCGCAGCCCAGCGCCAGCTTTTAATAGGAAGTCCCGCTGGGAGCCAAGGGGCTTCCCTGCTTCACTGCCTTCTCTGGGAGCCCACTCGGACTCCCTACTAGATCTGCCCTAGGCCATCCCGCCCACGGCCTACAGGAAATGGCCCCAAAGGGGATGCTGACTCTGACTGGGGCCTGGGGCGTCTGGCACTGAGGCCTCCAGGGTCTCTCTCCTGGAGGTCCAGCTGTGTCTGAGTGACAGTGAGGGCTCTGTCTGCGGCTCCTGAAATGAGGCTGTCCTAACCACCAAGAGCACAGCACGCCCCTGCCGCTGGACCACTTTCTGCTACATAATAGTTGTGCACCACATATACTTAGGGAAAGGCTAGAGAATAGATGCATATATCTTTGAGACAGGGTCTCACTGTGTAGTCCAGGCTGGCCTTGAACTCACTGTATAGTCCAAGCTGGTGATCTATACAGTTACAGAGAGTTCAGGCCTCAAACTCCTACCTCCTGCCACAGCCTCCTAAGTGCTGGGATGACAGGAGTGCCCTACCATGCCCGGCTGGTGCTGTGGTTTGTGTGATTTCAGGATGTCCCCCAGGGTTTATGTGTGGTGGTTTTTTTTTTTTTTTTTCTGGTACCAGGAATCGAACTGACAACCTCGCGTTTGCCAGGCAGGCACTGTGCTGTTGAGCAAAATCCCCAGCCCCCGTGTATAGTAGTTTGGTGTCAGTGTGGGGCTGAGAGACGCTGGGCCCTTTGAGAGCTGAAGCCTCACGGGAGGTCTTTGGGTCAGAGGAAACACCGGCCTCCAAAGGGATTAGCGTGATTTCTGGGCAACCCAAGTTCTTGCAAGAAGGTCCAAGGGGAAGAGTAGACCTGGCCCTGCCCCCTGCTCTGCATATATAATCGAGGCATCTCCTGTCATTATGATGCCACCGTCCTGAGGTCCTCCAAGACCTTCATAAATAGCCAGGCTCAGGGATAGATCCTAATAGTGAACAGGAGAGGGATATAGATGGTTTCCCCCATTCTTCAAAAGGACCCAGGATAAGAATGAGGCTTTTTAAAAAATGTTTTGCTGCCTCTGAAAGAGGTTGCCTGCATGCAACAGCTGGATCTGTGGCAGCCCTTTTGGGACCAAAGACAACAGGGCTGAGAGGAGACACTGGCACAGCAGGAAGACGGGTGGCACATGTGTAAATACCACACTGTTTCTCCAGTATGAGAAGCCGAAAGTGCAAAAATGTATGACAGATACTGGGAAATGGAAGAAAGTGTTCAAATAAGAAGGGAAACAAGGGGGGAGGGACGAAAGAAGGGACGGGGAAAAAAAAAGAACAGAGGGGAAAGTGAAAACAGCTTTTGTAAATGAGGGGAAGGGAGGGGGAGGGAGGGGAATGGGAAAAAAGCGAGCTGTATCCTGTGCAGTGCGAACTCCCTGTGAGGAGTGTTACCATTACAATTTCTAAGATGCAACAATAAAATAACAAGACGGTGGCGCTGAGCTCGCCCATGACGCTGCTGAGCTGCTGGGTTAACTGAGGCTGGAGCTGGGCGCCCCCGGCCTGCTCGTGCCAGGCCCCGGCCGCGTGGTGTGGCCGCGTTGGTGGGACTTCTCTTCCTCCAGCTTGAGCAATGGGGACAGGTCGGCGGCGATGCCCACCCACTGCGGCAGGAAGGCCGCCTCGGGCTTGAAGACCTTGAGGAAGGGCGAGTCGGGCAGCGTGTAGTTGGCCAGGTACACGGCGTCCCCTCCCGCCAGGTAGGCGGCCCAGATGCCGAAGGTCCCGATGGTCATGACCGTGTGATTGCACTGCGTGAGCAGCGCGAAGTCCCTGCCGGGCGAGCCCTCCACGCCGGTGCCCGCGAACACCACGTCGCCGCGCGAGGCGTCGATGTTCTCCCGGCACCAGGCCATCCCGTTGCTGGTGACCACGAAGACCGGCGCGGGGTAGCGGGCGCGGAACCAGTCCAGCGCCTGCCGCAGGTAGCCGCGGTCGGCCACCACCCCCTTCCACACGCGCGGCATCACCTGCACGTAGTCACCGCGCCGCACGTGCACGCCCACGAAGGTGCGCGGCCGCGCGCCGCCCACGCGCAGCTCCCGCAGGAAGGCCTGGGCGTCGCGCCGCACGTGCTCGTGCAGGCTGAACTCGCGCAGGATGTCGGGCCGCAGGTGGTGGTAGAAGGTCCAGGAGCAGGGGTAGCCCGTGAGGCGCACGTAGCGGCCGGGGATGTGGCGGTAGCGCTCCTGCATCCAGTCGTCCAGGTGGTAGTTGCGCCAGGCGACGCTGCCGGCCGTGGCGCCGTGCAGGACCGGGAGGCTGATGCGGAAGAGCGGGGCCAGCGTGTTGTGCATGTGCGCGGGGATGTAGGCCGGCCGCCCGTTCATCTTGGCCAGGGCGTACAGCGTGGCGTACTGGCCCATCTGGTTGCCCAGGCGGCCGATGGCGTTGATCGTCCACATGCCCTCAGGCTGCGGGGCCGTGGGCCTCTCGCTGCCCTCGGGTTGCACAGGCGGCGCTGGTGGGAGACGCGCCTTCTGCTCCTCCCACCTGGGTTCCATCTGCGCCAGCCGCTGCTGCAGGTGGTAGACGGTGGAAGCGATGAAGACGAAGAGGACAAAGTGCCCCATGGGGAAGGAGAAGGAGCTCTGGGCGCTGGCCATGGCTGTTGGGAGGGAAGGGAGGGCGTCAGCTGCAGATGCCACGCAGCCCAGGGGTGCGTGACAGGGCCACCTGCTGTGTGCACCTACCTGGTGGGTGCGCATGAGTTGGGTTTCCTCTGCTTGCGTGTACATAGTGGGTGCATGCATGAGTACACGCATGCAGATATGTCTCTACAGTCTCTCTGTCTTTGTATGGGGGCATTGAACCCAGGGCCTTCACACTGAGCGACATCTCCAGCCCTTTTTTATTTTGAGACAGAGTTTTGCTAAGTCACTATGTTGATCATGCTAGGCTGGACAGATCAATCGATCGATCTTTCTTTTCTTTCTGAGACAGGGTCTCACTGTGCAGCTCAGGCTAGTCTTGACCTCACTCTGTAGCCTGGAATGGCCTCGAGCTCACGGCGAGCCTCCTGCCTCAGCCTCCCAAGTGCCGAGATTACAGGAGTGTGCCACCATGCCTGGCTAGAGTGTATGTTTGTGCAGGTATGTGTAGATGTTGTGCTTTTATATGGTATTTTTATGAAGGAGGATGTGTGTACATTGTGTGGGGGGTGTCTATACATGGTGTGTATATTTATGGTGAAATTGTGTGCATAGCAATGGACATATACATTGTAGCATATGAGTGTGCATCTATTGTGTATATATATGTGTGGATGTATAGTGTGTAGGTGGTTGTGAATAAGGTACATGTATATATGAGTACAAATACTCTTGGATGTTTTTTTCTTTGGTACCAGGAATCGAACTCAGGACCTTGCGCTTGCCAGGCAGGTGCTTGTGCCACTGAGCTATATCCCAGACCCCAACTGCTTGATTTTTGATGGGCCACATTGTAATCTACTGTAAATTGAAAATATCATAAATCAAAAATGTATTTATCCAGGCATGGTACTGCACATCATTAATCCCAGTTAAACGAGAAGCTGAAGTAGGAGGATTGCCAAGTGTGGGCCCTGCCTGGGCATCTTACAAAACCCTGTCTCAAAATAAAATAGAAAGGGCTGGGAATGTAGCTCAGTGGTAGGGCAGCTGCTTAGCAGGCACAATACTCCATGTTCAATCCCTACACAAAAAAAAAAAAAAAAAAAAAAAGAAGAAGAAGGAAAAAGTCATTGAATACATCCAGTTCACCAAGCATCACAGCTCGGCAGCACAGCACCCTAGAGTGCGAGCTGTTCGCCCTCGAGGTTGTGGGGCTCATGGCGTGGAGCTCACTGCAAGAGTCTGAGAGCACACAGCGCTTGCTGGGGAAGGAGCACAGTTCAGAATACGTACAGCTCTCGAACCACAAAAACCTGTAAGTCAAACCACTATAAATTGGGAACCTCCTGTGAGTGCACTGTTTGTTTAGCTGTGGGTCTTGCCCAACATAGTGACTCACGCCTGTAATCCCAGCACTCTGGGAGGCTGAGGCAGGAAGAGGATGGCAAGTTCCAGTCCTGCCTGAGCAACTTAGTGACTTAGCAAGACCTTGTGTCAGAATGAAAGTATACAAAAAGGACGCAGGGTATGGTGGTGCATGCCTATAATACCAGCACTTGGGAGGCTGAGGCAGGAGGATTGCTGCGCGTTTAAGGTCAGCCTGGGGCTACAAAGTGAGTTCAAGCCCAGCCTGAACTGCATAGTGAGACCCTGTCTCAAAAAGACTTCCCCTAGACTGTGAAAGTCCTAGGTTCAATCCCCATTATCAAAAAACTGTTTATGTCGCTAGCATGTGAGTGTGTGTCAGCGGTGCGTGTGTGAGTGCGTGTGGCTGCTGTTCAGTGGGGACCAGCACTCTGAAGCTGTCCACACGAGTGTGCCAGGCGTAGCCCCTCTGGGGAGAAGCTTCCTGGATAGCACAGACTCAGCCACCAGGTCTGTCTCCCTCCTGGTCACAGCCAGTTGAACTTGAAATGAATACGTGGCTCTTGGTGGCTTCTTCACTCACTGGCCATGGCCTGTGACAACTGTAAGGAGGTTCCAAAATGTGACACAAGAGTTCCCTCCTGGCCAAGACAGCCCCAAGCACTGGCTTTTTTTTTCTTTTTTTTTTGGCACCGGAACTCGAACGCAGGACCTTGTACTTGCCAGGCAGGTTTTGTGCCACTGAGCTATATCCCTGGCCCACTGCCTTCTGTTTGGGTACAGACATCTGTCCTTTCCAACTCTGCTCCAAGAGAAAGCAGGGCCAGGACAAAGTGGCTGTGCAGAACAGATGTCCAGAAAGTACAGGAGCTCCTGGGGTTGTCTCCAGACACCCTGGACAGAGGAGAGTGAGGCTTTCCCACCCCAGGACAAAAAACCCCAACCAGTGGGCTGTAGAGCGGGTCAGTGAAGCTGTTGGCTGGGAACCCCTGGGGGAATCAGAGGCCCCTCCAGGGTGCGGCTCTACTGTAAGAGATGAAAAGCAGGACAGGACAGGTGCCAACCCCTGGGTGTAGCTAGAGGCCGGGAGGCTGGGGCAGAGCGATTGTGACTTAACACCACAGCACTGTTATCAGCACTGTTGTTGCTGGCGGTGGGGGCGTTGGAAGTGAGCAGGGGGCCTCGCCCTCTACGGTCTGGGCTGGACAACCTGGCCACGCTGCCACAATGGAGTCCAGATCCGGCCACTACTTAGTGCAGCTCAGGCCCCGAGGCATAGAAATGAGCAAATCTGGGTGGAATCAGGGGCACCAGGCCCTCCTAGGCCCTGAGCCCCTCTGGAGGACCGGCCATCGCCATACCAGTGAATATGAGGCCTTCAACCACTCCTACAGCTCTTCCTCAGGCAAGCATGGCGGCACCACCTGTGGTCCCAGCACTCTGGGAGCCTGAGGCAGGAGGATCAGAAATTCGAGCCCAGCCAAGGCAATTTAGTGACTTAGCAAGACCTTGTCTGAAAAATTAAAAAATGGGCTGGGAATGTCACTCAGTAGAAAGGCCCTGGGTTCAATGCCCAGAACTGGGGGAAAAAAAAATACAGCAGCTCTTCTTCAGTAGGCGTCAGTGGCAGCATCTCCCGGAGACTCCGAAAAGGCAGGGCAGAAACTAAAGGTTTCCGGCTGACTTGGCCAAGGCCTGTGTTTCTGAGCTAAGTAGCCCCTAAGAGAACAATGGAGTTAAATCCCGAAGCTTAAATCCCACTTTGAAGCTGTCACATCTGTGCAGGTGTGATCGGTTATTCTGGCTGATGAAAGTTGGCTTAGTCAGCCAGGTGTGGCAGTGCACACCTGCAATCCTGCACTCTGTGAGGCTGAGGCAGGAGGATCACAAGTTCCAGCTCAGCTTGGACTGCTTGGTAACTTAATGAGACCCTGTCTCAAAATATTAAAAAGGGCTGTGGCCGTAGCTCAGTGCAAAGGCCCTGGGTCCAATCCCTGGTACTGCAAAAGAAAAAAATTGGTGTAGGGTCCTTTCTTCCCACACTGCCACATCCCTGCTTCTGATTGATAAATCACTCAGAACTTCAGATCCCATTCAGATCCCATGAATGTTAGCAGAGGAAATTCGGTTTTGTCAAGCAGTTGTCTCTGTTTGTTTTGTGACACTGGAGTCTGAACCCAGGACTTTCACACTTGAGCACATCCCCAGCCCTTTATTTTTATTTTTTTATTTTGAGACCGCTAACTAAGTCACCATATAGCTCAGGTTGAGGTCAAACGTGCAATCTTTCTGCCTCAGCCTCCCGAGTGCTGGGGTCGCGGCTGTGCGGCCCCACCCCGGCTGTGTCTGGTGTTATGACCTCCAAGTGCTGTGAGCTGCAGACTCTGGGGTCAAGAACCAGTTTCCGCGCTCTGACCGGGGCGCAGCGATGGCGGTCGGACTCGGCAGGGCACATGCCGCCGGGCAGGAGTCGCAGCGGAAGGGGATGGAAGCGCACGGAGAGGAACCTGGTCGGCAGGGAGTTCTGGGACCAACTAAGGCAGCTCCCCCAGCTCTGGTGGGCAGGGTGCCTTTGAGTCTCCCTCTAGGGAGAGGGTGAAAATGTCTGCGATTCTGCCTGCTTTCCTTTTCTCCTCTTTGTGGAGCTGAGTACCTATGACGGCAACCAAGGGGTGGACTGTGTGAAGCAGGTACTGTTTGCTGACTCAGCCCGAAACCGTGTTGCAGTCTGTGGTCATTTGGACTGTGTCCCTCCAAAAGAGGTGTGTTGAAGTCCTAGTCCTCATGGCCTCAGAACTTGGTCTTATTTGGAAACAATGTCTTCATGGAGGAGTCCAGTTAAAAATAAGGATGTGCGGAGGCCCCTGGCTCTACTGGGAAAGACTAACGCACAGCCTGGGTGAGGCTGGCCCGGGGGTGGCCCAGTCACCGGCCGTCTGTGATGTGCACGAACCGATCCAAGCAGGTTGTCTCCCTTGGGAGGGACACAGGGCGCCTGGGCCCACGGGAACGCTTCTGGAAAATGGAAAGATGGAGGGAAGGAAGGGCGGGGAGGAAAGGGAGAAGGAAGCCAGGGAGGGAAAAGGAAACCAGAATCGGAATGAGGGAAAAGAGCGTGACGGAGGAGATAGGAAGGGAGGGAGAGCGGATTCAGGCAGGATGGATTTGTCTCTACTGCCCCACCGTAGCTCCCAAGGTCCTCACTCCAGATCCTTCTCCCCAGAGCCAGTCTTTTTGGCTTTTTATTTGTTTTGATTGTTTGTTTGTTTTTTGTGTTTTTGAGACAGGGTCTCATTATACAGTTTAGGCTGGCCTTGAGCTCACTTTGTAGTCCAGGCCTCAAACTCACAACGATCCTCCTGCCTTAGCCTTCTGAGTGCTGGGATTACAGGTGTGCGATACCACGCCCAGCTGTTTTTTGGTTTTGAGCAAGGACTTGCTATGTAGCCCAGGCTGCCCTCAAACTCACAGCAATACTCCTGCCTCAGCCTCCCAAGTGCTGGGCTTACAGGTGTGTTCCATGTTTCCCAGCAACTCTTGTTCTTTTTTTTTTTTTTTTTTTTTTTTTTT
>NW_004955559.1:1864922-1889847 GCF_000276665.1 Chinchilla lanigera
GGATGCATGTTTATTATTATGTGTTTCCTACAACAACCACTGAGAATAGTTAATGATTATTCAATAGGTCACTCATGTATAGTTCTATTTATTTTCTTTCGAACACACCTAAGTAGAGTACAACAACTATTGATAATCTCCTACCTCTTTTGTCTGTAACTCACTATTATTTGTCTATTTGTTTTCCTGAGAAACTGTCTTGTAGATAATATGTAAAAGAATAACCATTGATAATTTCCTACCACTTTGTCTGTAATTCGGTAAGCCCCCCCATTATTGTTATCCTTCTCTTACTCTTTAAAATAAAAATTTTAAAAAAGATACTAAAAAAAAAAACAACAAACATTTAACTTTGTGGTTTGACTCTCTAAACCAGCTTAGAGCTAGGCCCCCGCTTGGGCTCTGTCTGCTGGCCCAGACTCTTTCCTTCTCACCTATCCATGTGGCAGTGTCCAGCCCTAGTGCTGGCACTGTACCAGGTCTATTCCGGTGTTCCCTGTACCTGCCTGGGCCAGGGTGAGCGTTTAGTTCAGCCTCCAGTGAGGCTGCTGGGCGAGGGGGAGCCCATAGCCACTGAAATCTCACATAGATCCCGCTCTCTTTTTAAAAATATCTTATTGCCGGGCATGGCAGCAGATGTTAATCTCACCACTAGGGAGGCTGAGACAGGAGGATTGCTGTAAGGCTTTGTAGGTCTCAGTCTCTACACACACACACACACACACACATACACACACACAGCCTCTTGAAGTACAGGATGTGTCTGTCTCATTCCCCGTGTCTCTCCCATTGATTGGAAACATGAGCTCTGGGCTGGGCACACAGTAGGTGCTCAGGAAATGTTTGCCTGGATCACGTGGGTTTTTTTCCTTCCTATCTCTCAACTCTTTTTCTTGCTTGCTTGCTTTCTCTATCTCTCTCTCTGTGTTTGTCTGTCTGTCTGTCTGTCTCTCTTTCTCCCTACCCCCTCTTTCTCTCTCTCTCTCTTCTCCATTTCCTGGCACTGAGTAGGTGAAAAAAACAGTCCTGGAACACAATCAAACCTTTGATTCTCTGGGCTCCTAAACAGAGGGTAACGTTCCCTTTAGTGCAAACAGAAAGATAAGGGTGGGGGTTTTTGGGTGAAAAGGCTTGAATGTTCTAGAACAATGTCTCCCTACCTCCTGGGCCTTTCCTTCCCTCCTCCCCCAGGAAGAGGCCCCTGAATGACCTACCCAAGACTGGGCAGAGGAAGGGGTGGGGGTCCCACAGAGCCACCAGTAGGCGATGGGGTCAGGTTGAGGTTAGGAGAGAAGCTGTGTGACCTTGGCCAAGTGCCTCTCCCTGTCTGTGCTCTGTGTGGTCCAGAGCTGTGTGATCAGTAAGCCCCCAGTAAACGCCTTACAACCCCACTGCCTCTCTTTCCCGGAGCAGACTCCATACTGCAAACTCACTTTTATGGGGGCTCGTGTGTCTGCTGATGTTATCTTATTGAGGTTTATTTTATTTTTTGTAGGTACTGGGGATAGAACCCAGGGTCTCTCCACTGACCTACTTCCCCAGCCCTTTTAAAATTTTTTATTTTGAGGCAGTGTCTCACCAAACTGCCCAGGTTGGGCTCAGATTTGCGATCCCCTGCCTCAGCCTCCCAGGGTGCTGGGATTACAGGTGTGGATGACCAGGCCTGGCTCCAGCCATGACAGTTTCATAGCCGGGAATCCAAGGCTGGAAGGCTGGCCCAGGGCCCTGCAGCTAAGAGAAGAGTTTAGGGAGCTTGGGGCAAGCCGTGAGGTGACTGCCGGAGACAGGTCGGCAGCAACCTGGTCCCGGCGACCCAGGGAATTCTGGGAACAGCTAACAGCTTAGTCCTGGAGTTGAGAGCAGAGCTGGGCCTCGCGGGCACTGGGTGGAGCCTGGGATTCCCAAGCTCTTTGGAGTCAGGAAGTTTGCCCTGCAATCCACCCGTAGTTCCTACAGCTGCATCCTGCACTGGGGCCTGGCCTTCCGGCCGGGGAGGAACAAGGTCACGAGGTCATGTCCCTCCCTTTTTCCATCTGGGTCCCCTGGGGTCTTCCTCTGGGACACTGCAGTAGGATGCCAGAAAGGGACCCCAACTTTGTTTATTTTAGTTTCTCTGAGACAGGGTCTCACTATGTAGCCCAGGCTGCCCTTGAACTCACTGTGATCCTCCTGCCTCAGCCTCCCAAGTGCTGAGGTTACAAACATGTGTCACCACACCCAGTTGTGGACCCCAACTTTGTTGTTGTTTTTTTCTGGTACCGGAAATCGAACTCACGACCTCGCGCTTGCCAGGCAGGCGCTGTGCCGCTGAGCTAAATCCCCAGCCCCGTGCACCCCAACTCTGACAGAGGAAGTGGCCTCCAGTTCCCTTGCAGAAGTTGAGGGACCAACACCTGGAGAGAATTTCTTTTGAAATCTGTCCTCTCCACTTTCCTCTCTGCCGGGCCGGCTTTGTTTCCCCTCTTTGGACCTCACCGGTCCCCAGCTGTCCCCATGTCCAGGGCTGGCCCGCTGCTCCCCACGATCCGCCCTGCCACGGCTCCTGGCCCCCTCGGCTGTCGCCCCACTCCTGTGGGCTGCCCCGCTGCAGCCCTCCACCCTGTGCCCAGCAGGTCGGACACGGTAATCTCAGCAGGACGAGAGAAAGCTCAACTTGGAGATGTGAAGCTGCCGCTTTGAAATCCTCACTTCATTCCCAGCCCGGAACTGATCTGCGCTTTGAGATTCCGGCCAGGGACGGGGCGGGCTGAGCCTCTCCCCAGCCACAGCGGGCAGTGGGGGGAGGCGGGGGTCCCCGAGGATGGGGTGCTGATGCCCTGCTGTCCCCAGGAGAGACGGAAACCGGAAAATCCGGTTACTGCGGCCCTGCAGCCCTCCTGACTGCACATCAGTCCCGGGGCTCCTGGAAACCGGAGACAGGCAAGGAGGCCATGGCCCGCACAGAGAGGGGAGGGGCAGTTGCGTTTAAAGGAGTGATCCGGCGTACGCTTATAATCCCAGCACTGTGGAAGGCTGAGGCAGGAGGATTGCAAGGAGGACTGGGCAATTTAGTGCCTTAGTGAGACCTTGTCTCAAAAGAAGAAAGAAAAAGCGCTGGGGATGCAGCTCAGCACGAAAGCCCAGGGTTCAATTCGCAGTCCCCGGGGCCAGCCAGGTCCTGCTCCCCCAGCCCCTGGGGTCGGGCTGGTGCCAGCTCTGCCCAGGAGCGTGTGCACGCACTGGTGGGTACAGGGTGTGAGCAGAGCCCCCCACCTCTCTCACCTGCCTCTGGCTGCAGGAAGCGGGGATGCGCGGCAGGGGCCTGGCGGGCAGTGGCTCTGCGTTCCCTCCTGCTCCCGTCTTTCTTTATTCAAGGCCAAAGAACCAGCTGAGTTCTGCACCTGCGGACAGAAGCCCCGCCCAGGGTGTACCTGACTCAGGCCCCTCCCCTCCCTCCTGGGCCGCCACTCAGCCTGAGCCACCCCGACGCAGGCCAGGAAGGTCGCCAGAGGAGGGGACAGACTCCAGGGGGCCAGCTCCAACTCAGTGGCACCCTCGGTGCCCTAACACGAACAGCTATGGCAGACTGTCATCTACTGACCTCATTCAGAGGACACACTTTTAGTAGCCCCATGTTCAGAGTGGGAAACCACAGCACACAAAGATATAGTAACTTGCCCAAGACCACACAGCCAGCAAGGGGAGGTGGGATTTTTTTGTGTGTGTGTCTTTTTGAGACAGGGTCTCGCTATATAGTTCCGGCTGGCCTTGAGCTCATTATGTAGCCCAGGCTACATCGAAAGGATCCTCCTGCCTCATCCTCCTGAGTGCTAGGATTACAGGCGTGCACCACCACACCTGGCTTTTTTTTTTTTTTTTTTTTTGAGTTAAGGTCTCCCTATGTAGTTCAGGCTGGCTTTGAACTCAGAGCGATCCTCCTGCCTCAGCCTCCTGAGTGCTGGGATCACAGGTATGTGTCACCATCCCCAACGGGAAGCTGGGATTTAAAACCAGGCAGGCCAAGTCTTAGAAAATACGTGGCAAGAAAAAAAAAAAAAAAAAAAGAAAATATCTGGCAAGGATGAGGCTATGAATACCATCTGTGATCTCAGCACTCTGGGAAGTTGAGGCAGGTGGATTATACATTATAAGTCCATCCCGGGCAATTTAGTAAGACTCTGTCTTCCAAAAAAAAAAGTGGCTCGGGTTATAGATCAGTTCAAAGGCCCTGGATTCAATCCCTAGAATTGTAGAGAGGGAGGGAAGGAGGGATGGAGGGAGGAAAGCAGGAAGGAAGGAAGGAAGGGAAGGGAGGGAGGGAAGAGAGGAGAGGAGAGATGAGAAAAAGCCTGGCAAATAGCAACTCATCTTAGTTTCCCTTCTTTGAAAAAACACTCAGGATATTGCCCTTTTGCATCCATTAAGATACCGCAATCTATGAATGGTCACATTGTTTGGCCTGTGGACAGGGCTCATAAGGAAGTGTACCCAGGAGGCTGAGGCAGGCACCGCCTGAGCCTTGGGAGCCCCGGAAACTCTGACACTGAACAAGGACCGGTGGGCACTCGGCACCAGAGCGAAGCAGCAGGTGCTTCACTGAGCAGCCGGGAATCTTCCCCTCTCTCTTGCTGTTTGTTTGTTTATTTATTTATTTATTTATTTATTTATTTATTTATTTTTTGTCTTTTTGAGACAGGGTCTCAGTATGCAGCTCAGGCTGGCCTTGAGCTCACTTCGTAGCCCAGGCTGGTCTCAAACTTGCAACAATCCTCCTGCCTCAGCCTCCCAAGTGCTGGGATTAGAGGCGTGCGCCACCATGCCGGGCCCTCTTTGTTTTTTCAGATGTAGGGGCTCACTATGGAGCCAGACTGGCCTTAAACATGTGGCAATCCTCTTGCCTCAGCCTCCTGAGGGCTACAATTACAGGAGGGGCTCAGCTGTGAATCTCTTAAAAAAAAAAAAAAAAAGAAATCAGACCAGGCACCCAGCTTCACCACCAGTTTTCAGGAAACAGGAGGATAAAGTGCTTGTGAACCACGGGGTGAGGACTCGGTCAGCCACATCCCGGAGCAGGGAAGCGGGAGGCAGACTGCAGGTCGCGGGGCCCGGTTTCCCGAGAATTCGTGTCAAAGAAGTGAGAAATGGCAGGTGCAGCTCAGAAAATGTGCAGGACAGGTGCTGGGCTCAAGTAGGAGCAGACTTCCCCTTTGTAGAAAGTGTGATGAAAATATACAGTGAATGTTTAAGTAAGTTTATTAGAGTAAAAGACACAGTGCCGTGAATCTTCCTCAAAATCCTCCCCTTCACTTAACTTAGGCCATTGCTCTTGCTATATTTTTTTTCTCTTTGAGACAGGGTCTTGCTATGTAGCCCAGGCTGGCCTTGAACTCAGCAGTCCTCCTGTCTCAGCCTCCCAAGTGCTGAGATTACAGGCACGCACCACCATGCCCAGCTATTGCCACTTTCTGATGTTTGCTTGTTTTGTTTTTTTTGTGGGTTTTTTTTTATGAGACATGGTCTTGCTATGTAGTGCAGGCTAGCTTTGAACCCACTATGTAGCCCAGGCTGGCCTCAAAGTGCTGAGATTACAGGTGTGCACCACCATGCTCGGCTACTGCCACTTTCTGAAGCAGTTCTGAAAGTCCCTTTTTCTGAGTGTCTTTCTGAGGTATGATAAAAAATACACTGCACCAGGCACTTGGGAGGCTGAGGTAGGGAAGATCACTGCGAGTTTGAGGCCAGCCTGGGCTATATAGTGAACTCAGGGCCAGCCTGACCTACACAGGGACCCTGTATTTAAAAAAAAAAAATGCCAGGCATGGTGGCACATACCTATAATCCCAGCACTCGGGAGGCTGAGGCAGGAGGATCATTGTGAGTTTGAGACCAGCCTGGGCTACAAAGTGAGCTCAAGGCCAGCCTGAACTGCATAGCAAGACCCTGTCTCAAAAAGACAAATAAATAAATACATAAAAATTAAAATTAAAATTAAAAAAAGCTCAATGTTGTGGCCAGGGGCTACCCAGCAGAAAGCCAGGGTCTTAAAAACGTGACACTGTGTCCTCATCCACTTTGTCCACCGGATCTGGCACCACGTCAGTTCTTGCTCTTCCCCCAAGTCAGAATAACCAGGAAATGCAAACGTTTCGAATCGATCCAGGACACTGAAGCAGCCCTGACAGCACAACGAAAGACACGAAAGAGGACTCCAGAACTGCTGCAGAAAGCCGCAAGAGTGACGGGATAAGTGTGTCGGAGGACAGGGGGAGGGTTCTGAGGAGGATTCATGGCCATGTGCTTTTGCTGTGATTTTAAAAAAATTCTTAAACATGAACTGTATTTTCCAGTCACAACGTGAATGTAACGTGACGCTCAGAACTCACAGGGATGCAGGCAGATTTTCACTCCCTAACATGTAGCATCCTTGGCCCCGGCCACCCAAAGGGGACCGCCAGAACTGCCCTGAGGGCATCTGACGCCATCGTGACCCCCCAAGCCAGCCCTGCAGACCGCCCGCGTGCTGGGACGCAGCGCTGCCCGCCGGCCCGGGGTCCGAGCCCTTTCGCTCTCCGCTGCCGAATGAGGGCGCCGCTGCCGATGGGCGCAGAGAACAGATTCGTGCCCAGCGCTGCGCCGCCAACATGCTGTTGTGGAAGGAGATGCACAGGGCAGCTACGTGACGCACCTGGCGCACAGCCAATAGCGGTGCGGAAGGTGGCGTGCAGTGAAATAATTAGAGCGTGGTGCCTTCTGCGCGTTCATTATCTTCGGCTTGGGTACAAGGCGCCCACTGGATACAGTGGCATTCAGGTAATGGCACGGCTCTGTCACCAACTTGCTTCTGTAGACACTTAGACACCTGCTCTCGATTTTAACCCACTGCTCAGGATCTGCGCTCTGGCCAGACGTGTCAGCCTGTGTCCCCCCAAAGCCCAGGGAAGGCAGGGGAAGTGTGGGGAGCATTTCGTCGTTCTCTCTGTCCCCTGTCCCTGTGGTCCCTGGACTGTACCTCCACGAGAGGTTCTTTGTGTTCAGTAGCCATTCCATCCATTCCATGCTTGTTAGCCAGGCACAGTGGTGCAGGCCTCTGATCCCCGCACTCGGGAGGCTGAGGCAGGATTGTTGCAAGTTCGAGACCAGCCTGGGCTCCAAGGTAAGCTCAAAGCCAGCCTGAACTGCACAGTGAAACCCTATCTCAAAAAGACAAAAAACAAAAACTAAAATAAAAATAAAAACAAAAGCAAAACAAAAAAAAATTTTTTTTATTTTGAGATGGGGTCTTGCTAAGTTGCTAAATTGCTCAGGCTGAGCTCAAACTTTTGATCTTCCTGCCTCAGCCTCCCAGAGTGCTGGGATTACAGGTGTGCACCACCCAGTCTGGCTAATGTGAGCTTTATCTCAATAAAGAAAAGGATAAAATAAAACTATATTTGAGTCAAGCCCTCATGCTGCCCCAGCCCTGATGTGTTCCTCTGATAGAGGGGCTTCTGTTTATTTAGTTAGTTTTTGTCTTTTTGAGACAGGGTCTTGCTTTGCGGTTTAGATGGGTCTTGAGTTCACTATGTAGCCCAGGCTGGCCTAGAACTCCTGGCAATCCTCCTGCCTCAGCCTCCTGCCTGCCACTGAGGCTGAATAAAGGACCATGGTGGACGAGTGGGCTGGGGACACATAGGTCCTGACACAACAAGGCCCGTACAGCTGTGCCCATGGGGTGACAGGCCCCAGGGAGCAAACGCAGGAGAAGGAGGTGCCTCTGTGACTGGCACTAGAGAGGAAACAAAACTTGGGGCAGAGAGAGGGAAGCTCAGGGGCTCCTGGGAGGACTCCGAGAGGAGCAGCATTTGGACTGAGACCTGCAGGGTGCTGGAGTGCAGAATCAGCCCTGCATGGCGCTCTGTCTCCCCTCGCCCCAGCTTCCTGCAGGCCCCGCCCCTCCCCCCAGTCCCCCCCCATCCCGCCCCATCCCAAGGTCCCTCCCAGCCACAGCTTTGGACCAGCTGGCTCCACTCAGGGCTTGGCCCAGAGCTGCTGAGCTGGAAGATGCCAGGTCCGAGGCAACTCCCACTGCAGGCCGGAGGGTGAGGGGTGGGAACCCTGGGGCGCAGCCCTGCAGCCAGTTGAGCTGGGCCTCGGATCCACAGCCCAGCGGTGGTGCTGCACAAGGTAGGCTCCCCCGGGGAGCGTGCAGCCCCACCAGGACCCCAAGCCCAGCTCCCTCTCACCCTTGTTTGGCTCTGCTCTCTTGGGAAGCAGGGGTCCCACAGGGAAGGTGACAACGCAGATGCAGGAGAAAGCTACCTCTCTCTCTCCCCTACTCAGACAGGGCCGGGCCCTGCGGGGCTCAGAGGCGCATCTGCCGAAGGCCAGGCCTCAAAATAAAGACAGAGTGACCAGGCCTGTACACCTCCCTGGGGAAAGGCAATAAATTAGAAATTGCACTATAATTAGTAACCCCTGTCCAGGAAGCCTAGATAGACATCAGAGGGCTCGGTGGGTGACCAGGACCTCCCCATCCGTCCCTTCCTAGAAAGGTCTTTGCTCTTCCCAGGCACACCTGCGCTCCTCACCCCACCGGCTCAGAGTCCTACGTGGCTAGACCTGGAATCTTATTGATTGATCAGAGCTTTGTCCCACGTGTGCCCACCTCCTGATTTTGCCGTGTAAAACTTCCTTTGAGAAGCGGGCTCCCTGACAGCCCACTTTCGGGTCCCCTCCTGTCTCTCAGGTGGGAGCCGTCTCTCAAGACATTTGTCCTACTCTTAACCTCCATTGTTCCTTCGAAGTCATTCTTCGATCGTGGGGACCATGAACTCAGCATATCTGACACCTAGCAGGTTCACGCCCTGCTGGACTCACACCATCGTCGTCTTCCTGGGCTCTGACTGCTCCCTGCGGCCAGAACACAGGCCCCCAGCCAGCGCCAAGAGAAAAAACTTCAGTGCTTAATCATCTTTTCTTTGTATTTTTTGTGGCACTGGGGATTGAACCCAGGGCGTTTGCACTAAGCTACATCACCAACCCCTTTTTATGTTTGCTAAATTTCTAAATTGCCCACGCTGGGCTTAGACTTGGATCCTTCTGCCTCAGCCTCCCAGGTGTGCACCATCACGCCTGGCTTCCTATCTGCTCGTGTGTGTGTGTGTGTGTGTGTGTGTGTGTGTGTGTGTGTGTGTGTGTGTGCGCGCGCGCGCACAGTGCTAAGGGTTGAACCCAAGGCCTCACACATGCTAAGTGTGAGTTCTAGAACCAAGGTGGCCCCCAGCACCCTTGGTCTGCCTGCTTGCCGAGCCGCGGCATTCTCGTTTGCTCCGTGGTTGTCCTCAGCATGGTGAAGCCCTTTCCCTTCCCAGGCTGCCCCGGCAGAGTAACACACAACGCGTGGCTTGGGACAGCAGGAAAATGTGCCTTCGCCGTTCCAAGGCCCGGGTCACCCTCTACCTCTGATCCTGTGGCATTTGCTCCTCATGTGTCTGTGTTGTCTGCAGTCGCAGAGGATTGGGGGCCACCCTACTCCAGGGGGCCTCATCTTAACTGATCAAATCTGCAACGACTGTCTGCACACCAGGCCACACATGCCGGGGCCTGCCGCCCAGGAACTGAGGGGGTCAGGGCTTCCCCAGAATAAGCACGTCCCGTGGGCCCCACGCAGGCTGAGGCGCTGCCCACCGGCTCGGTCCCCAGCTTCCTCTCTGCAGAGAATGAGGATGAGGTCAGGCATGATGGTACACGCCTGTAATCCCAGAGCTTGGGAGGCTGAGGCAGGAGGATTGTTGTAAGTTCGAGGTCAGCCTGGGCTACAAAGTGAGTTCAAGACCAGCCTGAACCACATAGTGAAACCCTGTCTCAAAAAGACCAAAAAAAAAAAAAAAAAAAAGGAGGAGAAGGACAAGGATGAGTGGCCCAACCTGCTGGCCGACTTCTGTCTTGGATCTCGCAGCCTCGGCAAGGAGCTCAGTAAATATTTGCTGAATGAATGTGTGCATGCGCCACCACGCCCGGCTAATGGGCTGTGCGGCCGGCAGCCCCCCAGCTTCTGCTGTGGCTTCGATGCAATAAAAGCTGCTCGCTTCCTTGAAGGAGCGAAGCACAGCAAACACAGGCGGGAGAGCCCGTGCCCTGCCCGCTGGGCCAGCAGGTGCTAAATTCCGTGCATCACAGGCACCGCCCACTTCCCAAGAGCCAGGGGTGCCCGTGCTATCACCCCATTTCTGGGAGGGGCTCCCCAGTCTTCACCCACACCACCCCAAAGATGTTGGAGAAAGAACCGGGGCAGGAAAATGGCCCTGGGATCTGGGACAGCTCAGTGGGCTTCAACCTTGTCCCCCAAGGCAACTGCAGGCAGGCGCACTGCCTGTCTGCACCGTACTCCGGGGCCCACAGTCCTCACCCTGCTAAGCCGTGAGACTTTCGGCCATGTCCGAGTGAAACCTCAACACAAGGAAGTCTTTTGTGTGACACCAAAATATGGGTGACACCGGCCAGGGGCCCCAGGATTCCTGTTTGGTGTTTTATTTTTTCTTTTCAGGACTAGAGATTGAACCCTGGGCTTCACATTGAGCTACATCCCCAGCACTTTTTTATGTTGAGACAGGGGCTCACTAAGTTACCCTGGCTTGTCTTGAGCTTGAGATCCTCCTGCCTCAGCTTCCAAGAGTGCTACAATTACAGGTGTGCACCAGGTCACATGGCTCTGTGATGTGTGTTAAACAAGATGACTAATTTGTGGGTGGGGTGTGGGGACAACAGTGACCTGGTGTGGCTCCCGAGGGCCAGCGACTGCGGGAAGCTGTGACCATCCTGGCAGAGTAAACACCCAACTTCACTCTTTCCTCCTCCACTTTCCACTGGGCAGGAGACTGACAGCCAGCTCTCAGGGAAGAGCTGGGAATCCAGAGCAGCCAGCTGGGCTGAGTTGTGCCCCCACAAAAATTCAGTTGTTGAAGTCTTAGCCCCCTGAGTACCCTAGAATGTGACTGTTTAGAGACAGGATCGTTAATCACTAGGGTGGGTCTGATCTAACTATGACCACTGTCCCTATAAGAGGAGGAAATTTTGCTGTAATCCCAGCTACTCAGGAGGCTGAGGCAGGAGGATCCCAAATTCAAGTCCTGGCACTGAGACTCTATCTCAAAATGAAAAATAAAAATAAAAAGGGCTAGGAGTGTAGTTCGGTGGGAGAGTGCTTACCTACCATGTGTGAGGTCCTGGATTTAATTCCCAGTACCAAAAAAACGAAACAAAAGTCAGAAGATCTGGACATAGACACAGAGGAGAAGGTAGGAAAAGACACAGAAGACAGCCAGCTGCAGCAGGAGCCAGGCGGGGAAGCCCCCCCCCTCGTGGTCCCCAGGAGGAATCAGCCCTGTGGACCGCTCCGTCTCCATCTTGGAGTTCCGGCCAGCAGGACCTCGGGCCAATCGCTTCCTATGGCTTGGGACTCTGATGCGGCACAGCTGCCAGCCTCCCTGCCAGCGCCCAGGATCAGGCTCTGGCACAGGCCTCTCCCGTGGGGAGCAGGGCTGCTTCCTGAGCACCAGGGGATGGCAGGAGGGACAGCGTGTGACTCTGAGGTCAGGCGGCAAAGGACACTGCAGCTTCCAGCCTGGCTAGGAGCAGATGCCCAGCCAGCCGAGCAGGCCTTCAGATGGCACAGCCCGAGTGGATGTCAGACAGCAGCGCCCCCAGGGCCCCTCTCCACACCTGGCCACAGAGCCCGCAGGAAAGCTTGACTGTTTCTGAGACTGTGTCTTGCTATGTAGCCCAGGCGGCCCTCAAACTTGTGATCCTCCTGCCTCAGCCTCCCGAGTGCCAGGATTACAGGTGTGCACCACTACCCCCAACTGTTATCGATTTAAACTGCTAGATCTAGGGGTGATTTATACAGCAGGAGAGGTGACAGAGCCCCCCAACCCCTTCCTTCACACCCCAACCCGCACTACACAACTACACCGAGGCTTAAGGGAGGAGACTGAGGCCCAAAATAGCTCTGAGCACAAACATTATTCTTTCTCCATGAAGGAGAATGTGCTCAATCTCAGAAGTGAGCTGAGAACTGGAGACGCGGAGATAACTTGGAAAGACTTTCCAGCGGGAAGGAGACGTGATCAAAATGTTTTCTAAACCGCACATATGGGGGAAGTGTTAAACGAATGTAAATGACCGTGTGCTGGGCTCCTCACATACTTGGATGGGCAGCAGCCCAGCTCCAATTCCGGATCGCGGGTTTCAGTCCCCCAAAGTTAGGAAACCAGAACTGCATTCGAGGAACGCCGGTCACCCCAGCTTAGGTCTGCACTGCCCCTCACGGAGGACGTTAATTCCCAGTGTGAGGGAGGAAGGCGGTGGGAACTTTTATTTTTACTACTAGGAATCGCACCCAGGGGCTTCATGCTGTGCTACATCCCTGGCCTGTTAAAATTCTTTATTTTTTATCTTGAGACATGCTCTCCATTGGACACTAAATTGCTCGGGCTGGGCTCAAACTTGGAATCCTCCTGCCTCAGCTTCCCACGGTGCTGGAATTAGGGGCGAGCTCCACCACACCCGGCTTGGAGGTGGGAATATGAATCAACCCTGGGCCTTGGGAGTGGGACCCTGGGAGGTGAGGAGGTTAAATGAGGCCACAGCGAGAGGCACTGACCCAGCAGGACAGTGGCTGTAACAGGAGCTGAGACCCAAGCTGGGGTGCCCTGTGCCCTGCCGCGGCCCCTCACCAGGCCCCTCCAGCTGACAAGTGGGTGCGGGCTCCATGCTCCCAGCACCTGGCGCCTCCCAGCCTTGTAAACCACGCACTCCGCGGTGTCCGGGCTGCCACAGCGCAGTGCCCACTGGGCTCCTCAGGGCAGCGCTAGGTGCTGGCTGAGGCCGGGCAGGGTGGGGGGCTCTGATGTGGGTGCCCAGGCCCCGGCCAGCGTCCCCCCACCCCGGGCTCTCTGATTGCCTCCCCTCACCTGTTGAACTCCGAGGCCTCTGACACCGGGCTCAACCCCAGCCGCCCGGAGCTCCAGCCGCCCAGACTGCAGGGCAGAGCGGCCTGGCTGCCGGTGCCTCCCGGGAGGTGATGTGGGATCTCCAGGTTTCCAAACGTCCCGCCAGCTCCCCGGGACAGCGGCCAGCACTTCCCACGCATTTACAAGGCACCGAGGAGTCTCCTAGGCACAGCCTGAAGCGAGCTCGTCCAGTCCTGGCATGCGAAGGCACAGGGAGGTGAAGTCATTTGTGCAAGGTCACTCAGCGGCCGCGTGGCTGAACTCAAACTCCCTAAGGGATCCTGGGTCCACATGCTTCAGCCCACATACGCTGGCTTTTGGGGGACCAGGTCAAGGGACGCCCAGGTCCAGGGCTAGGGGCTGCTCTGCCCGAGGTCGGCGGCGATGCCCACCCACTGCGGCAGGAAGGCCGCCTCGGGCTTGAAGACCTCGAGGAAGGGCGAGTCGGGCAGCGTGTAGTTGGCCAGGTACACGGCGTCCCCTCCCGCCAGGTAGGCGGCCCAGATGCCGAAGGTCCCGATGGTCATGACCGTGTGATTGCACTGCGTGAGCAGCGCGAAGTCCCTGCCGGGCGAGCCCTCCACGCCGGTGCCCGCGAACACCACGTCGCCGCGCGAGGCGTCGATGTTCTCCCGGCACCAGGCCATCCCGTTGCTGGTGACCACGAAGACCGGCGCGGGGTAGCGGGCGCGGAACCAGTCCAGCGCCTGCCGCAGGTAGCCGCGGTCGGCCACCACCCCCTTCCACACGCGCGGCATCACCTGCACGTAGTCACCGCGCCGCACGTGCACGCCCACGAAGGTGCGCGGCCGCGCGCCGCCCACGCGCAGCTCCCGCAGGAAGGCCTGGGCGTCGCGCCGCACGTGCTCGTGCAGGCTGAACTCGCGCAGGATGTCGGGCCGCAGGTGGTGGTAGAAGGTCCAGGAGCAGGGGTAGCCCGTGAGGCGCACGTAGCGGCCGGGGATGTGGCGGTAGCGCTCCTGCATCCAGTCGTCCAGGTGGTAGTTGCGCCAGGCGACGCTGCCGGCCGTGGCGCCGTGCAGGACCGGGAGGCTGATGCGGAAGAGCGGGGCCAGCGTGTTGTGCATGTGCGCGGGGATGTAGGCCGGCCGCCCGTTCATCTTGGCCAGGGCGTACAGCGTGGCGTACTGGCCCATCTGGTTGCCCAGGCGGCCGATGGCGTTGACGGTGAACATGCCCTCCCTCGGAAGGTGTCCGGGGGCCAGCAGCACGCGGGGAGAGGAGGCCCAAGGGGTGGGCACCAGGGCCAGGCGCTGGTAGCAGTGGAAGACGGTGGACACCACGAAGACGACAAAAAGGAAGAAGAAGGTGGAGAGGGGTGGGCAGGTGGCCCTGAGTTCCTTGGTGGCTGTGGGAGGAGGAGGACACAGGTCACGAGGGATGGCTGGCGGAGGGGTTTCATGTACTCCTGCTACCCCCATCTTCCCTTGTTCAGTCTGCCCAGCTGTCCAGAGCAGAGACTGAAGTCTGCAACCAGCCCCAGTCCTGGCCCGGCTCTTACCAGTGCTGCAGGGCTCATCAAGCTACTCTGCCTCTCTGCACGTTTCTCAATAGGAATGATTAAGCCAGTCTGAAAATGCCTATAGCATGCTGGGCATGGTGGCGCATACCTGTAACCCCAGCACTCGGGAGGCTGAGGCAGGAGGATTGCTTGAGTTTGAGGACAATCTGGGCTACATGGTAAGTTCCAGGCCAACTTGCACTACATAGCGAGACCCTGTCTCGCAAACAAAACAAAAAGGACAATGTCATACAAAAGGAAGAAAGAAAGAGAGGAGAGAGTGAGAAATGCCTATCTCTGTCCATACATAACCTGCAATCACAGCCATCTGTAGAGTCCATTCTAACAGAGTGACCTCATCGGGTACCGGGAAAACTAAGTGTGCTATGCTACCCGCCCTTCATGTGCGGTTTCACTCTTCTGTTTCGGTTACCCAAGGACAAGTGTGCTCTTTGGTCATTAAATGAAGAATTCTAGAATGTTCTGTGCTGCTGGAGCAGCGGCCAAAGTCTCTGGGCTCTGGCGAATCATCTCTTTGACCCTCTGGCGCGCATCCGGCTGCATACGCTGCCCCCTGCCGGTGGCTCAGCAGTATGTCCTTTTAACACTGTGGGCAGGGAGCAGTGTCTGTGTCCAAGTGACCCTTATTTACTCAAGAGGTACCAAGGGCAAGAATAGAGATGCTGCGGGGCATGGTGGCGCTCGCCTGTAATCCCAGCACTCGGGACGGACGCTGAGGCAGGAGGGTCGTTGCAAGTTTGAGATCAGCCTGGGCTACAAAGTGAGCTCAAGGCCAGCCTGAACTGCATAGTGAGACCCTTTCTCAGACAGAAAAAAAAAAGGAATAGCAATGTTAGCAACTTAGATACACCAAAGAGAAGCCATAAAGTGCTCTCTTTAGGTGAAAAGTAAAAGTACAGTTAGGATACATTGAGGGAAGAGATCATGTTCATGCACTTTTTTTTTTGAAACAGGGTCTCACTATGCAGTTCAGGGTGGCCTCGAACTCACGGTTATCCTCCTGCCTCAGACTCACAGGCTGGCCTCAAACTCACAGTGATCCTCCCGGCTCAGCCTCCTGAGTGCTGGGATTACAGGCGTGCGCCATCAGGCTGTTATAACTTTTTTGGACAGCACCCCAGCACACAGGAAGTGCTCCGTCCATGCTGTAAATAAATCTTTCCCATGTCAGGCACATGTCAGCCACAGCGCCAGGCGGGGAAGCACATGGAGAACACAGGAGCTCCGAGTCCTCCCTGGGCCCACTTAGCTGGCAGGGGTGGAGGGTGCTGAGAGCGCAGCTGGTCAGAGGACTCAGGTCCCTGGCCAGGCGCTGCCTCCTGCTGGCCGGGCAAGGTTGATTAGGTGCCTCGGTGTCCGCCTCTGTGAACTGGGGTCAGCCACAGCCGTTACTGTTGGTGCACACGATGGATCAGGCCGCCCCCATCTCTGCCCCTCCCATGAATCTAGGTTGGCCAGGCCTCCCTCAGCTGTCAAATGTAGCAGGAGTGACATCACGGCCATTTCTGGCCCTGGGCTTCAGGGTCCAGCAGTTCCTATTCGCTGCTTCTGGAGCGTCCTCTCTGTGATGGCAGCCACAGTGTGTTGCTTTAGAAGCACTGTGCATGCGTGTTTGCCACGAGCACCCCTCCCCCGCAGCCACTTTGAGGTACGGTTCACATGCCATACAATCCATCCATTTAAAATGCACAATTTCATGGCTTTTAGGACAGTCACAGAGCTCTGCGAGCATCTGAATCACTTTTGAGACATCTGCACCACCCTGAAAGGAAACCCTGCACCTCTCCCATCTCCCCCAGCCCGCCCCACCCCCTCCAGCCGAGCTCAGCTTTTGTCTCCGAGGATCTGCTGTTCAGGCAGCGTCAGGCCTCCACCTGCATCAGTACTGCCCTCCCCGTCGGTCGGGAGCACTGCTGCACCCCGGGATTGCTTGGTTAGCTCGTGGCCCCTGTGATGAACAATGCTGCCACCCATCTGTGTGCTCGTTTCTGGGTGGGCAACGTTCCCATTTCCCTTGGGTATTGGCCAGCAGTAGCACTGTGGGGTCACAGGCAGCTCCGTGTTCCAGTTTTAGGACCTGCCAGGTTCTGCACTTGCACTGCCCCTCCGCCCACCCCTGCCTGCTGCTTTCACTCACTGTCGCCTGTGTGCCCGGCCGGGCAGCCTGAGGAACCTCAGAGGAGCCCAGGTGTGTGACCTGCAGGTCTGCTCTGGGATCACTGGGCTCGGCGGACCACAGCTCCCGGCCTCATGACAACGGACCCTGTCCTTGGGCTGCTCCTTCTGGAGCCAGGCTCTGCCGCCCAAGCCCCTACTGTCCCCAGCTCCTCCCCCCGGCCTCAGCTAGGTATCACTGTCCTGCAGGGCGCTTGGCTGTTGTCTGCCTCTCCCCAGGCCACATCCAAACACCCCGGGGCTTCCCTGGCCACCTCGAGTTCCACGTGGGCCCCCAGTGAGCTCAGCCAGCTGGCAGCACATGAGGCAGGATGTCCCACACACCACTGAGGCACATGGGAAACTGTCTGCTGCGGAAGTTTCCAGAAAGCAAATGAAATCGACCTGAATCACTCTCTCCCGAGCTGGTGCAGACAGCACCAGTCATTATGGCGCCCAACCCAGGAAGCCGCTGCTGGGAGAGGTCACGTCCTCGGCCAACGAGAAGCCCAGGCCACAGCCACGATGTGTGACCAGAGCAGCCCACAGCTCCTGGCAGGCAGGCTCCCGTGTGGGTTAGTGCTCATGTCACCATCCTAAAATTCTTTTTTCTTGTTGGGAGCAGCTGAAGCTGGAAATCAGTCATGCATGCAGGGCTAAGACAAAGCAGCCTGAGAACATGGGGAGCTCCTGGAGCCACGTAAACAAGCTGTGGCAGCGTGTTAGCTGACTGCTGGGTAGAGAGGTTGAAATTGACATCAACCTCCCAAGGGTATAAGTAAACGGTATAGCCGGGCATGGTGGTGCACGCCTGCAATTCCAGCACTTGGGAAACTGAGGCAGGAGGATCCCAGTGAGTTCGAGAGCAGCTCGGGCTATAAAGTGAACTCAAGCCCGGCCTGAACTGCATAGGGAGACCCTGTCTCAAAAAGACCAAAAAATAAATAAATAAATAAACAGTATACAGTTCTTGGGCAGTTCCTCTCCTCCCATCAGGACAGAGGACCTCCACCTGACCTCACCCCCTTTGCATTTGACTGAGCCACAGACAGCAATCTCAGCCTTTTCAGCTTGGGGAAATTTTGCCACGTCACAGGTTGGAACTTCTGCCTCTCAGGGAGTAAAGCCATTTTCTCTGCCTCCCTTGCAATCGACACTAAAAGAAGCCAGATGGGCAGGAGAGTCCATGGAGGGTTTTCAACCTCTCTACCATTTTACTGAAGTTCAAGTCCCTGAGAATCCACGACGCTATACATCTTTATGAAGCTATCCCTTTTAAAACCTTAAAAGAGTTAAAACAAGCTGTTGCTACTTATGGTCCTACTGCTCCCTTTACCTTGAGTTTAGTAGAAATCCTAGGACAACAGATTATGGCGTCCAAATGATTGTTTTTTGTTTTTTTTTTTTTTTGGTTTTTCTCCGGTACCGGGAACCGAACTCACAACCTTGCACTTGCCAGGCAGGCGCTTTGCTGCTGAGCTAAATCCCCAGCCCCCCGCCCAAATGATTGGAAAGGAAAGCTAAAGCATGTTTAAGTCTGGGTGATTACTGGCTGTGGAAAGGAAATTTCTTTGAATATTGCACAGACCAGTCAGCTTGTAATACTGTTCACAACATAGCAATTACAAAAGATATGCCAACTGGGGAAGGTGCCTTTGCTACCACACACAATCAACTTACCTTCGAATTACCAGCATATGAGCTAATTAAGATAGCTGTCACCAGGGCTTGGAGGGAACTTCCCTCAAAGGGTGAGGCATCCCTTAATTTGGCTTCCATTTATCAGGGCCCCAATGAACCTTTTCAAAATTTTGCAGCATGCTTACTGCAAGCTAGTGAGAGGATTATAAGTGACACAGAAGCTAGCAAATTAATAGTTCAACAACTGGCCTTTGAAAATGCAAATAAATGGTGTAAAGAGGCTTTAAGAGCCCACAAAAAATGGGCTATGCTGTCAGAGATGATGCAGATCTGTGCAGATATCGGCCCCTCATATGGACAGGGGCTGCCTTGGCAGCAGCTGTCACTCAGGTTATGGAGACTATGAAGCAGCTCTGAGCAGGATTTAATATTAACTAATTGGCTTGTCATGTTTACTCGTGAGTTTGCCTGGGGCCTAGGCCCTTGTCCAGAGATGGGCAGTGGACTCATAGTAAGTGAACCTCTATGAGTCACTGGTCCCTGTTGAGGCCTGTATTGGCCTGTGAAGTTGGGACACCTCTAAGGACAACATAAGGCCACAGCTCAGGCCATTTGGCTCCAACCCCAGTTAACTAAAAGGAGACTGTAGCTGCAGGCACCTCACTCCTGAGGTAAAGGTCTTCCTGGAGATAACATAGTTCTCCTAAATTAACATAAAGTATTACTTGGAGAATTTCATAAAGTGATTCCCAAGTCCTGCCCAGATTCCTGCATTTTCTTCAGTATCCCCCTCCTTTGTTTGAAAGCCAAATAAATACAGGCCGCCCAGAGAAGTCTTGGTCTTACCCCAGAGGATCTTGAATTCTGTGAGAGGGTTGAACCCTCCTGGAGCCCTAAAATCATTTCACTTGTCTCATTTATTTAAGCCTTTGCCAGCCACTCCTTTGGGAGACTGCAAGCCTGATCAGCCTGAAATAACTAAGGGATATTAATAACGCAGTAGGACATTTTGCCCTAAACTGCTCTTCTGCACCGATTAAGGCAGCACACCCATTATCTGTCTCAACAGAACCTTCCAGTCTTTGTACAAAGTGTCAACGAGGGTATCATCGGACAAATGAGTGTAAATCCAAAACTGATAGGAAAGGCCGACCCATTCTGGGAAACTTCCACTGGGGCCTGCCTCGGACCCATCGAACAGTGTGGGCACCTTTCTCTGTTCCTCACCAGCCTTACCCTCCATCACCAAGCATGTCTCTGACCTCTGGCAAGCGACAACAGACAGCAGAGGCTTAGACCCCAGTCCCTCCTCCAGATTCATATTAAATCCTGAAATGGGGCCCTAAATTATTCCTACTGGAGTCTATGGACCTTTGCCTCAGGGTACAATGGGACTCCTGCTAGGCTGCAGCAGTCTTATTTTAAAAGGTTTCCAGGTTTTGCCTGGTGTCATGAATGCTGATTATACAGGGGAAATAAAGTTATAATTCAGTCTGCTCAAAACATTGCTCAAATCACCCCAGATTCTCGTATTGCTCAGTTGGTCATTCTTCCCTTGGCAAAAATTGGACAATTCACAAATAAGGAAAGGGAATCCAAGGGTTTTAGATCTTCTGACACATACTGAGTTCAACAGGTTAACAAAATCGCCCCGAGATGGAACTGCCTATTGAAGGAAAAATATTTAAAGTGCTTTGAGACACAGGTGCAGAGGTTTCAGTTATTGCCCAGCACCACTGGCTTAGAGCATGGCCTCCAGATGTGGCCACTACAGACCCGCAGGGGGTGGCCAGTGCTTCTCACCCTAGCAAAAATGCTAAATTGCTAATCTGGAAAGATGCAAAAGATGCATTCCTCCTCGCAGGGAATGGAGCTTTCCAGGGAATTTCTGCCTCGCAGGGAATTACACCAGGTTTTTCTCTCTCATTACAATTGACACTAAAAGAGAAGCCTTTACATTTCCCCATAAAGTGACTAATTAATTAATTAATTAATTTTTGTAATACATTTTTTACTTTTTGTTTTTTTTCCTGTACCGTGAATCAAACTCACGACCTCGCGCTTGCCAGGCAGGCACTGTGCCACTGAGCTAAATCCCCAGCCCCAGGGTGATTAATTTAAAAGGCTGTTTCCATCCTCAAGGTAAAAGACAAATTACCCAAAACTGTTCAAATGAACTTTAAATGATTTTCAGATTTTACTTGATAATATTAATTGGCTCCACCCAGCTCTTAAACTACTCATGATTTAAGTCCTCTCTTTGACATTCTTTTTTTTTTTTTTTTTTTGCAGTACTGGGGATTGAACTCACGACCTTGTGCTTGCCAGGCAGGCGCTTAGGCCACTGAGCTACATCTCCAGCCCCTTTGGCATTCTTAAGGGAGATCCAGCTACCACTTCTCCAAGAACACTTACATCAGAGGCTAAAACTGCCTTAGATAAAGTTAATCTGGCTCTTTATAATGCTCAGCTCTCTAGAGTTGACCCATCTCTGCCAAAGCCTTTAATTATTTTCCCAACTCAGTATGTGCCCACTGGGGTCCTCCGGCAGTCTCAGGGTCCTTTTCAATGGTTACATATGCCATGTATTCCACATGAAACTATTACTCCCTTTCATGATACTGTGGCAGAACTAATTACACATGGATGAACGTGTGTAATTCAGCTCTTTGGTCATGAGGTGCAAACTATCACTGTTCCCTTCTCTTCGGTTCAACAAGAGCGATCATGGAAATTTTCATCCTCTTGGCAATCTGCATTGGCTAACTTCTGTGGTGTTACTGATTGTCATTACCCTTCACATAGATTAATTCAATTTGCTTCCCTCACATCCTTTTTCTTCCCTTCAAAAATAAGCTCAGTCTCCATAGCAGGAAGCACCTCCATCTTCACAGATGGGTCATCTTCGGGTAGGGGAGGTTATGTAACGGCCTCCTCTTCCAGAATACAGGCTACGGGTTTCTCTTCTGCACAAAAAACTAAATTATAAGCAGTCGTATGGGCCTTGCAGGATCGTTCATCCACTCCAGTTAACCTCTTTTCAGACAGCACTTATGCCTGTGGGATAATGCGCAACACTGAAACTGCCATTACACACACTGGTCAAGAAGATCCTTTTCATCTACTTCACACTCTCCAATTTGTCATAAGGTCACATCATGTTCCCTGTTTTATTGGTCATATACATTCCCACTCCCTTTTGCTGGGGCCTCTCACTGAGGGAAATGCTACTATAGACAAATTGCTGGCTACCGTCACTGTTTCTCCCTCAGATGCCATTCAACAGCCTTCTGCTTCTTATGCCACCTTTCATCAGAATGCTTCTGCCTTATACAAACAGTTCCATTTGACCTGGGAACAGACATGAGAAATTGTTAAACGATGTTTCTCATGTGTAATACACCTTCCCCCACCTTCTATGGGGGTCAATCCCTGAGGGTTACACCCCAATCATTTTTGGCAGATGGATGTCACTCACATTCCTAAATTTGGTTCTCTATACTGGGTCCATGTTTCAGTGGACACTTCCTCAGGATTTATTTTTGCTTCTGCTCGCACTGGTGAAGTGGCTAAGCATGTCATTGCTCATTGCTTGGATGCCTTCAGTGCCCTTGGCTGCCCATAGGCACTTAAGATTGACAAAGGCCCAGCATATACAAGTGCTGCTTTCCAAAAGTTTTGTAAAACTTTTCATATTTCCCTTACCACAGGAACTCCTTATAACCCTCAAGTTCAAGGAACTGCTCAACATGCTCACTGTATGATCAAAATTCAATTACAAAAACAAAAGGGAGAATATTTCACTACAAAATTCATACCTCATAATAGACTCCACTTGGCAGTATATACTATTAACTTTTTAAATACTACAAAAGATGTAAGTACAGCAGCAGAAAGACAATTCCATCAGGTAAAAGAAAAAGGTCTAGGAAGGGTCCTTTGGAGTGATCTCCATATTGGACAATGGAAGGGACCTAGTTTGCTACTTACCTGGGGTAGAGGGTAGGCTTGTGTTTTTCCAGAGAATGCTAAGCAGCCTATTTGGGTACCAGAGCATGCTGTCAGGCTATACCATGAACTCAGATCTACATAAGTTGATCCTACTTTTCAGGGAGCTGGTGTGCAGTCCTTTGACAGTAATGCCTCAAAGACCACTCTACAGCCAATAGATAAGGATGAGGCTAAATCCAATCTTGGGCCAACCAAAGGAATTGACCCAGAATGCCCAGGAGATGGTAAACAAAATGGGAATTAAAGGTCTCAGTAGGTGATAGAGTATATAGAGGTAAAGGAGCTGAAAGTTACCAATATTCTCAAGACAGAATAAAGTATAAAATATAGGGCTGGGGATATAGCTCAGTGGCATAAGCACCCACCTGGCAAGTGCAAGGTCCTGAGTTCAATTCCTAGTACCAAAATAAATAAATAAATAAATAAATGTATATATTCATTATAGACAAAAGATTGTATTCCTTCCAAATTCTTTTCTTTTCTTTTCTTTGTCTTTTTGAGACAGGGTCTCACTATGCAGTTCAGCCTGGCCTTGAGCTCACTTTGTAGCCCAGGCTGGTCTTGAACTCAACGATCCTCCTGCCTCAGCCTCTTGAGTGCTGGGATTACAGGTGTGTGCCACCACACCCAGCTATTTCTTTCTTTCTTTCTTTCTTTTTTCCAAATTCTTCTGATAAGATATCTCTACTAATTGACAAACAAAATCTGACTAGTCTATTTATAATTAAAAATTTCTAAAAAGTGTACTAAAGTTACCATAATTCAATTTGGTCAAGAATATATTTGAGTGCACTCTGATTTTGTAAGATGTTTGTTTGTTCTTTGTACTTGTTTGTTTGTAATTCTGTGAACAGCTGTTCCCTTTTCATTTGAGCTCAACAATTTTTCTCTTTTATCATTTGTTCATAATACAATTTAGGTTATAGGCTTAAAAGCATGCTTTCACCTGAGTTACCAGTTGGTCTAAGTGATATCTAAATTGGCTTTCTCATAGTTCATCATAAAAATTAACCACAATTCCAAAGAGTGGGGAGAGATTATTGGACAGGACTCCAATTGGTGAACAGAGGAGTGGCCAACCTTTGTTCACTAATAAGAAGCCCCCATTGAGCTCAATAGTCTCTTAGTAGACACCCCCAATAATTTGGTCATTGGTCAAAATATGTTTTCTAGATAAAAAAAGATAAATAAATAAAATAAGGTTTTCTCATAAAAGATGTTCTTGGTACAAAACTAAATTAAGACAAGTTTTCACAGATGTATGGCAATTCATTAGTGTTAATCTCATGGTTATTACATGTATCCATGATTCCAGATGTACAGGTCTTCCAAAATGTAAAACAAAGATTGCTTATAGTGATAAGACTTTCTTTCAGTCTTGTTAAAGACTCTGCCTTCAACAAAAAACTTATGTGATGTATATCCCATTAAAGGATAACAAATTAGGTAAAAGCTTCTTATGTATTAGATAGAGATGACTGGCTAAAAGGGTTATGTTATGTCAAAATGAAAATTTAAGTATGTTTCAAAATGGCATCATGATTGTCATGCTGCAATATTATATATGGTTTTGATTCCTAATTTCTATATAAAAATATGTAACTGTTGCCTGTTAAATTCTATAAGGATTTAAATATTAGGATATCCGGGGCTGGGGATTTAGCTTAGCGGCAAAGCGCCTGCCTGGCAAGCGCAAGGTCGTGAGTTCGGTTCCCGGTACCAGAGAAAAACCAAAAAAAATAAAAAACCAAACAAATAAATATTAGGATATCCATGGTTGTTAGGAAAAAAAAGTTCCATTTTATGTTCTAAGGTATTTGATATTCAGATAAGAGAGTAATATTAAGCCTACTTCTTCCATTATTGTGTAATGTCATTAATCTTCTCTTCTGGATGTTTAACAACTGAGGGTTGGAGACAAAAAAAAATAGAGAGATAAATGGACTAAAAGGACAGCCAATATACTGACCCTAGCCCTCTGAAGTTAAGGAGGACCCAGGTTTTAAGAGAACCTCTGCTGCAACATCCTATAACTTGGTGGAGTACCTTATTTTCTGATCAAAGAGATTATGAGACCACAGAGGAAAGTGATTCAGCAATGTATAGTGCATCTAAAGAGAGTCACCAGGAGAGAAAAAATTTCTTAAGCTTTCACAGAAAGCAATTTGGTCAAGCAATGGCTGTGACTCATCCACATGGCTGACACTGACAGACAATCTAAGAGGTGCTGTACTTGGTTCTAAGTTAAATCCTGGGAGATTTAACTGACCTTGATAGATATAAAAAAATTGATTAAAATGGATCTCACCTTAACTTGGTCTGAAACATCCAGCAGAAAAGTATAACCACAAGATGTATAAAAAACAATGCCATAGTGATATGTTAGCTGTAAAAGGTTCAACTCACCAACAGCATCTGACAATTGCCAGCTGCACTGGTAACTGACCACTGTTATGGAGTATTGGACTATATAGGGATAACTTGCTGTATACAGCTATCTAGAGTCTTTGTTGTTTTTTTTTTTTTTTTTTTTTTTTTTCTCCGGTACCGGGAACCAAACTCACGACCTTGCACTTGCCAGGCAGGCGCTTTGCCGCTGAGCTAAATC
>NW_004955559.1:1889947-1900127 GCF_000276665.1 Chinchilla lanigera
TTTTTTCTCCGGTACCGGGAACCGAACTCACGACCTTGCGCTTGCCAGGCAGGTGCTTTGCCGCTGAGCTAAATCCCCAGCCCTCTAGAGTCTTTGGACTGAGAATCTTTAGCCTAAATGAGTAAGTTCATCAAGAATGAAAAGGTTGCCAGGCATGGTGATGCATACCTGTAGTCCTAGCACTTGGGAGGTTGAGGCAGGAGGACTGTTGCAAGTTCCAGGCCAGCCTGGGTTACAAAGCGAGCTCAAGACCAGCCTGAACTGCATAGCAAGACCCTGTCTCAAAACAACAAAAAAAATAAGTAAATAAATAAATAAAAAGGTTTTCTACAGAGTTCTCCAAACACAGCTTCTCCAACTTCGACTAAACAACCATCACTTACAAAACAGAAGAGAGAGAGCTGTTGGGAGCAGCTGAATTTGGAAATCAATCACACATGCAGGACAAAGCTCGCTGGAGAACATGAGGAGCTCTTCCAGCCATGAGGAGCTCTTCCAAGCTGCTGTTGCAGCTTGTTAGCTGGTTGCTAGGTAGAGAGGTTGAGACTGACATCAATCTCTCCAGAGTATAAATGAAGGCTGTACAGTTGTTGGGCAGTTCTTCTCCCAACAGTAGCAAGAGGACCCCCACCTGACATCAATTCTTATTTTGTCTATATTTCCCTCATCCTGCTACTGTTTTTCCCTGGGTCCACCAAGAGCCCCAACCAGTCAAGACATTTCTCAGTACTAGGGATCAAACTTAGGGCCTTCACACTGAGCTACATCTCAGTCCCCTGCTTGCCTTTTTGAGATGAGGTCTCACTAAATCCCTAAGGTTGCCCAAACTGGGTTTGACGTATCAATCCTCCTGCCTCAGCCTCCCAGACAGCTGGGATTACAGGCATGGGCCACCACGCTGAGTAAAATTCTTCAGTGCTGCAAGAGGGATTGGAGTTTTCCTTTAGCCAGGCCCTTAGAGGTGCCGCCCCGCTTTTCCTGCAGTCCCAAGGGCTCCCCCTTGCGGCATCAGCCTCAGCAGCCAGAAAATGGAGCGGACTGAACCAGGGAGGTGGGCTGGGGTGCTGCAGGTGCTCACAGCGCTGCTCGTGATTGCTTTCCTCTGGGTGGGAACAACTGGCCAACAAACTCACTAATGAAGCCTGGGGCTTCCTGCAGACTTCACTTCTCTGAGTGTGAGCCTTCGGTTTTGCTGCATGAACAGTAACAAGTCTGATGCGGATACAGCCCAGTTCCTCCCCTGGGTGATGTGCAGTGGTCTATGCAGGAGGTTAGGGGACACATCTGGCCAGAGTGTGCAGGTAAGAAGGCAGTGTCCCCAGGAGATAGGTGACATTTTAATCCCCTTTTAAGAGGTGAAGCAAACAAGGCACAGAGAGGTTAAGCAACTTGCTTAGATCACACAGCCATGGTTCCAGTCCCAGACCTGAGCATGTCCAAGAGTAGACCCCCATTCCCCAGGCACGGCTCAGAGACACTTCCTGTGCTGTCTTGAAGCTTCTGTTACTCCTGAGAGCAAGGAATCCTAGCAGGTCCTGACACTTCCTCTGGAGCCTGAGGGTGAGGGTCTAAGGACTTGGGGAGCCCTAGTCCCCCAGCACACCCAAGAAGTCTACTCCATGTAAGGGGCACATCCTAGGCTGCTCCCCACCTACCTCCAGGGGTGCCTACAGGGTTGCTAATTGCTGGGCCACTCAGGCAATCAAGAAGAAAGTGGGCCCAGCTTGGTGGTGCATGCCTGTAATCCCAGCACTGGGAGGCTGAGGCAGGAGGATCACCACGAGTTTGAGGCCAGCCTGGGCTACAAAGTGAGTGCAAGGCCAGTCTCAGCTGCAGAGCGAGGGGCTGGGGATTTAGCTCAGCGGCACAGTACCTGCCTGGCAAGCGCGAGGCTGTGAGTTTGATTCCCAGTACCGGAAAACAAACAAACAAAAACAAAACAGAAATATCAACTGCAGAGCAAGACCTTGTCTTAAAAAAAAAAAAAAAGTGAGGAAGAAAGCAAACTTTGCTCCAGGGGACAGGAGCTTAGGGACCTCTTGTCCCACAGATGGATGGATGGGGAGGAAGAGAAAACGTAGCAAGGCCCAAACTTTCCACGATTCTCTAGCAGCAAAACCAGCCTCTGCACCAGCATCCCCTTGGCCTCAGCAGCTGCCCTGGCCTCCTTCAGGCATTACCAAGTGTCCCCTTGATGTTGTGTCACAGATCACAGCCCGCTCCAAGGCGGCTGCCGTTCTTGACAGCCTCTGGCCAGAATGCCTTACTGCTGTTCAGCGACTCCCCTCTCTGGAAGGGGGCCTGGCAAGGCCTGGGCCTGGGGGCCTGTTCACAGGTCTCTGCAAGACAGCGGTCCGGCAGGTGGGAAGAGCCTGGTCAGGACTGGCTGACCTCATGGCACCATGGGCTCTGCGATAGTCATCCTGCCACTGAGCTCCCCTCACCTGAGCCACGTGTCCCCCCTACATGGGGTCTCTCGGCCCCACCCCCTCCTCTCACAGCCAGCTCCTCCTCACAGCTTTCAGAGTCAACCCGATGTCCCTGTCCTTGCTCCTTCCGGCTCTGAGGGTCACTTGGAGCCAGAGTCATGGCTGCTGGCTGGCCCAGGGCAGTGGCCCCCACATCCCCATGGGTCCAGGACCACACCATGCTACACCAACGTCCCGGGCACCCAGGCTGAATGGCAGCAATGTGCTGGCTTCCGGGCACCCTGGATCTTCTCAAGGGGAAGTGACAAAAACCTTATTTTTCTAGTCAAAGCCATTTGGATAAGAAGGCATTTGTCTGAGAATTTTAGGAGGAAAGCACCAGGCATCTGGACACTGGCCACCGGGAGTGGCCTCCAGGACCCTCACTGTCTCCCCAAGGCTCTCACTCCCCGCTGCCCCTCCCACTCCCTTCGCGCCAAGGCCTCTGGGTTTCAGCGGCGGGTCTGATCCTTCCGAGAGCATGGACTTTTGAGGGCTTGAAAGCGACTGACCTTAACGCTCAGTTAACCCTCAGCTCTGGCGTGTGGGGCGGGGCCAGCCGGGGGTCAGCTCCAGGCAGTGCCGGGCGGATTCCCCACGGCGAGGACGCCAGGGCGGCTCCACAGGTCAGGGCCAGATCGAGCCACCACGTGGCCAGGCAGGCCGCGCCCTCGGGAGCTGGTGGGGCTGGGCCAAGTAAGGGTAGAGCGGGGACCCCAGGCCCAGGACCCCATCCTGCACCTATCTGTCCTACATGTCTGGATCCCCCTGGACCAGCCTGCTGGGAGCTGTCCGGCTGTGGGCCCAACGGGGGCGGCAGCGCTCCCATCCCACAAGGTCTCGGGTGGCGTAGCTGGCGGGGTCCCTGCGGGGAGAGCGTGGCTGCGGTTGGTGAGGGGACTGTGGGAGGGGGTGGTGTTGGATTCTGCGGGCTCTGCTCTCAGCTCCCGCCCAGACCCCCAGCCTGGGCCAAGAGCAGCCACTCATCTCACTCCCTCCGTTCCTCCGGGAGCCCACGAGGGAGCCCACCGCCACCAGCCTGCGGGAGGAGCATGTGGGGACCGACTGCGGACTCTGTGGCACAGGTTGGCGATGCCTGGGACCCTGGGCTCGGGTGGGAGCGCATGTTAGCAGCCGGAGGGGGCCTGGGCGCTGCGCAGACGCAGGCTGCCCAGGCCAGGGCCCAACAGTGGGTCTGCGAGGGCCTAGCGGCCCAGCTCCTGAAAAGTGGGGTGGAGGCTAGAGCCGACAGCTGGGCTCTGTGGTGCCAGGGGCCGGTTTCGCATATCCCAGGCTACTGGGGGCTTAGGGCCTGGGTCCTCACAGTGCTAAGGGCAGGAAAGTGGGACCCCCTGAACAATCCAGCAAGAGACCTTCTTACGTGGGGGCCAGGCCTGAAGTAGGTTGCGGCTGAGGGCTACTGGCCACCGAGCAAGCACAAAATGGCTCCAGTCTTGGGGCCAGGGTGTCGCCTGGGGCAGGGGAGCCACAGTCCGCACATGGCGACAACAGTGGGGCACAGGGGCTGCGTGGACTTCACCCGGGGAGCCAGCCTCGGTGCAGATCTGGGGCCAGGGATCCAGGCAGGGGCCCAGAAAGGTCCTACGATCCCCAGCCCCGAGTGGGCTCCTCAGGGGGCTGCTGGCCTCCAAGGGGACAGTGGGGGGCAGCGGAGGGCTGTCTTTGCAGCCACCTGTGGCAGTGAGGACTTCTGGCCCCTCGGGCCCCTGGCATCTGGTGCCCGCCCAGCCCCACCGTCCTGCCTCTCTCCTCCCTCCTTACCCACCGCCCTCAGCATCTGCTCCCCCATCTGCTCGGAGCCCTGAGGATGAGTGGAGAATCCACTCTGATCCCCAAGCCCTGAGGCCAAGAGTGGCAGGAGGAGCTGGATGATCAGAAAGTCCCGACACCCCCGGCTCTAAAGGAGACCCAGGCATCTGCCGGCCATGTTCTCAGCTCCCGGGGGGGAAAGAGTTAAGGATGTGCGCGGCTGGGCTGGGTGGCAGGGAGGCTGAGAGGCCAGGGATGTTTGGTGATAATCCCCTCCGTGCCAGGGCTGTGGAGAACAAGGTTAGGGCTCCACGTGGGAAAGGCCTCTGTGCTGCTCCCCGGGCCAGGCCTCAGCCTCCTGCTTCTGATCCTCCGCCGGGCACCACCAGCCGGGCCCTCCCCGAGCCAGAGCCTGCAGGCTGTCCTGTCCCTTAGGCTCTGGGCCACCTGCCTGAACCCTCATCCCCAGGATCCTCGATGTGCCTGTGCGCTCGGCGTGCTCAGCCCGTCTCTCTCACCTCCTGGCCTTCCGGGTCTGTCTGTGTCGCCCGACCTTCTCTGTGCCAGGCGCGTCCCCGCGGCCTGTGCGCCTCGCTCCTCCTCTCTGTCTGCTGTCTCTGCCTCTGTCCCCGGCTCTGTCTCTGTCACTGAGTCCTCGGCATCTGCAGTCCCCTGGCCTGCACGGCTCCGCTCCGGTCTCCTCATCTAGGTTTCAGCATCTGGAGGCCTCTGCCGTCCCTCTTGTCCCTCTCACCCGCCCCTTCCCCGTGCGCCCTCCCCGGGGGCCCAGCCCCTCAACACTGACGGATAACTCTGGGGTGTTAAGCTACGGATTAGTTCAGGCAAAATTCTCAATTTTGCTTGCGTTCTTTCCCCTTTGGGTTGTGTAAACAGTAATTCTCCCCAGATGGAACTATTTTCCTCGCTTCTAAGCAGGCGGGGTGGGGCCTGGGCAGGGCTGGGTGGAATGCTGGGTTCTGCAGGGGGTCTCGGGAGCAGGGTAGAGGCTGACGGCGAGGTCCCACTGGCCACCTCTCCTCTGCAGGTGCTGGCTCTGTCGGGACCATGCCTGTGACCTTTGCCCTCTTGCTCCTCCTGGGCCAGGCCACCTCAGATCCGTGCTACGATCCTGGCGGCCGTCCCCGCTTCTGCCTCCCGCCAGTGACCCGGCTGGCCAGTGGTGGAGCCGCCTCCTGCCCTCAGGCCTGTGGCCTCTCCCCAGGGATGGGCTCTGGCCCCGGGGCTACTTGCAATGGCAGCCTGACCCTGGACCTGGATGGCCCCTTCCTCCTGACGTCCGTCAGCCTGCGCTTCTGCACCCCAGGGCCCCCAGCCCTTGTTCTGTCTGCTGCCTGGGCCGCTGGGGGTCCTTGGAGGCCTCTGTGGCGCAGAGCCGCCTGGCCCGGAGCCTTGGGGGGCCCCGAGAGGGTGACCTTCCGCTCCCCAGCAGGCCCTAAGGCCAGGGTGGTGGCACGCCACCTCCGTGTGGAGTTTGGGGGCCGGGTAGGGCTGGCAGCAGCTGGAGTGAGAGGCCGCTGCCAGTGCCACGGTCACGCTGCCCGCTGTGCCACCCGTGCCCGGCCTCCCCGCTGCCGCTGCCGCCACCACACCACTGGCCCAGGGTGCGAGAGCTGCCGCCCATCTCATCGCGACTGGCCTTGGCGACCTGCCACACCCCAGCATCCCCATCCTTGTCTGCGTGAGTCCGAGGCCCTGCCTGAGCCCCAGCCTCCCTGGCAGCTGGGCCCTGACCCCTAAAGGTGCAGGGTGCATTCTCCCTCCCCACAAGGGCTTGCTCCCTGCTGCTCCCTGCACTGTCCCGGGCCCTGGGCCCCGGCCCGTCCTGCTCTGCCTGCTCTGCATCCCAACCCAGACACTCAGGCACCCCTGCCTGCTATGGGGGTGGGGCTCCAGACTCACCCGGCACTCATGGGACAGTGATGACTGTGAGGGTGCAGGAGTGTGGTAGGGACAAAGCAGCTGGTCGCCCTGCAGCTTCTCTAAGCAACTCAGAGAGAAAGTACAAAGCATGTGCTTCCCTAGCACCTACCACATGCCAGGCAGTACTGTCAGCAACCCCTTTCCCGGATGAGGAGACTGAGGCCAGAGGTCACAAGTCCCCTGCACAAGACACACAGCTGCCATGTGTGTGGGGCCAGGCCCCTGGCAGCTGGGCCCTCCTGGGCCTCAGCTTATCCCTGCCAAGCTCCTTTCGGGTGCTGTCACCCTGGGTGCTCTAGGAGGATAAACAGGAGCGTGGCCCAGGCGGGCAGCCAGCGCTCATGTCCCAGTTCCTCTGCTCACCAGCTGTGTGACCCAAGGCAAGTGACCACCTCCAGGGGTTCATCCAGTGGGGACAGTAAGTGCTCCCTCGGGGCTGTAGTGGGGAAGTGGTAGTTAGTGTTCACCAAGCCCTGGGGCAAGGCCCAGTCCTGACCCGCAGGAGAACACTCCTGGGGCACCTGCCATGTTGCCATCGGGGTGGAAGGTGAGGCCTCACAGCCAGCAAGGGCAGCACTGAGATCATCTGACAAGCGCCCCGGCCCCTAAGCACGCCGCACCTCCTCCTGGGGCTCCAGAGCCTCCAGG
Organism: Chinchilla lanigera; assembly: GCF_000276665.1. NCBI lineage: Eukaryota > Metazoa > Chordata > Mammalia > Rodentia > Chinchillidae > Chinchilla > Chinchilla lanigera. The sequence continues at coordinate 1,896,775 of NW_004955559.1, forward strand.
CTTGGGCCCTCCTCAGAGGTGTGCACCATTGACTCCCACCTGCTCCCCCCGCCCGCGCACACCCGTGTGCTGCTGCCCCCTCGTTTCTTGCACACAGTGTCACATGAACTGACTTACAGGCCATCCTGGGTCCTCAGCTCCCCTCTGTTCTCATCCCCCCAGATTTCCCTCCTTCCTGCATCTGCTCCCTGCCCCCGAGACCCAGGGCCTCCACTCAGTGGGCCTCGGCCATGGCCTGCAGGGGATGGAGGGAGGACGCCTCTGTCCCAGGGTTGGTGCGGGCCGCATCCTGGACCTGAACGGGGCCTAGGCGTGAGGGAGGTTGTCCTCCTGAGGACTGCAACAAGCACTGAGGCTGAGCAGGGCACCAGGCTCCACACCTGGATGAGAAAGACCCCCAGGGCTGTGGGGAGGGGTCTTTCAGATGAGGCAAGCTAGGCTCCCACGTTGGGGACCACGATGGGCCAGGTCCCCAATATTCCTGCACTTCCCCAGTTGAGACTTATATTTCCCCTCGGGTCAGGAAGGATCCACAGCCTGACTCTGTCCCCACCCCTTACCAAACCTGCACAGCACTGCCACCTCTAATGCCACCAAGCACAGGGTCTGGGCTGGTAACCCCACTGCACAGGGCAGACTGAGGCCCAGAGGACAGCCTTTCTCCCTGACGGCCCCACAACTCTGCCAGGCCCCCAGGGACCTGCTAGTGTGGGGTCTCAACCCTTTCTGAGTGAAAAGCCCCTTCAACCCAGGTCTCCCCAAGAGCGGCCCAGGGGCCCCAACACCAGCATCTTGCTAGCCATATGGATCCCTGGGCCCAGTGAGCACCAGTATGGACTAGGAACTGATGTAGTTTTTAAAACGCTGCCCTGGTGACTGTGATAAGGAGTGAGGCTTGTGAGCCCCTGCCTTGGACAACCTGATAAATGCTCCCTGGAAAGGGCAACATCCTCCAGAGTGCCAGGGTTCAAATCCCGCCTCTGACCACCTCCAGGCTACTCTGCCTTGGACGGGTGACTGCACCTCTCTGTGCCTAAGTTTCCCACTCTGACTAAGTGAGGCTGTAGAACTCCAACTAGCCCAGATCAAAAGAAATCTACACCAAGGCATATAACAGTCAAGAGTCCAGAAATTCAACACAAGAATGGAATGTTAAAAGCTGTTAGAGAAAAGAAACCCCTGCAAGTTTCCCCATCTGTGAAGTAGGGAGAGGCTGGTGGCAGTCTCACAGAGCCACCGTGAGAATGAAACACATCAAGCAGCCAGGCATGGTGGCGCACACCTGTCATCCCAGAATTTGGGAGGCCGAGGCAGGAGGATCACAGGTTTAAACCCACCCTGGGCAACTTAGTGACTCAGTGAGACCCTGTCTCAAAATAGAAAATGAAAAGGGCTGGGATGTAACTCGGCACAAAGGCCTGGTGTTCAGCTGCCTCCCTGAAAAAAAGGATAGAAAAAGAAAAGAAATAGATGAGGCGCTCAGCGCACAGTGGCTGGCATCTGGAAGCACTCAGAGCCCAATACCCACTCTGCGCCAGGCCCAGGGGGAGCAGCTTCTCTTGGCAAGCCTTGTGAGGTAAACGCTAAATGCCCTTCTGCAGCAATGGAAGCCAGCTAAGGAGAGCAGCAGACCCAGCCCTGGGAATGGAGATCAGGCAGGCGGTCTGCCCACCGGCCTTGTCCCTTGTCCCTCCCTCCCCGGCTCCTTCAGCACCGGGCTTCACAGAGCCGCTGGGAAAGTCACTGTGCCCGGAGCTCACAGCTCCGTCAAGTGCAGCCACTTCTAGATGAGAATGAAGGCGTTCTGGGGCCCACGTTCACCCGGGGAGCCCCAGGCTTTTACACTGTGCCCTCATCTCATTTCCTTTCCTGGGGGCACTGAGTAGGGAGGAAGCTGGGGACCAGGGGGCCGAAAGCCTGGCTCCCACAGGCAGCTCCTCTCACTCCCAGCCTGCTCCTGCAACCAGCACGCCCGCCGCTGCCGCTTCAGTGCTGAGCTGTTCAGGCTGTCGGGTGGCCGGAGTGGGGGTGTGTGTGAGCGGTGCCGCCACCACACAGCAGGACGCCACTGCCACTACTGCCAGCCTGGGTTCTGGAGGGACCCCAGCCAGCCCATCACCAGCCGCAAGGCCTGCAGGGGTGAGTGCAGCGTGAAGCCAGGTGAGGGGAAAAGGATGCAGGGAAGGGAAGCCTGGGTGTGAGGGAGGAGGCTGGGCCTGCACTCCAGTATCGTGGGGAGGAGTGGGGAGGAGAGAATGCGAGTATAGCGGGAAGCATGTGGGTCCCTGATGCTCCACACCCCCACTCCTCTCCCTGCATAGCCTGCCAGTGCCACCCGATTGGGGCCACAGGAGGTACCTGCAACCAGACCAGTGGACAGTGCGCCTGCAAGTTAGGGGTCACAGGCCTGACGTGCAACCGCTGTGGGCTGGGCTACCAGCAGAGCCGCTCCCCCAGGATGCCCTGCCAGCGTGAGTTCCAAGGGGCAGGACCCAAGTCCTGAGACAGCGGGCAGGAGATGCCCCGATCTCAGTAGACAAGTGAGGTGGGGCCCAGAGATGGGAGCTAGGGGTGGAGGCAGGACTCTGAGTCCTCAGAGACGCCAAGCACTGAAATTCCAGACTCCTCAGTCTTGGGGAGAAGGGGGCTGGAGGAAGAATAAGGAGGGGTGCAGACTCCTGGGTCCTGGGAGAGAAGGGCAAATGACCCTTACACTCTTGGGAGGCTGGCTGCCTGGGTTCCTGGGGGAGGGTGACTAAGAGGTTAAATCAGATTTCTCCTTTGGGCTCAGGAATTCCAGAGACCGCTACCCCTCTTGCCACTACCCCTGCTACTTCAAGCTCTGGTAAGACAGTCAGGCAGTGAGATGCCCAGGCACCAAGTAGGGTCCGGGATGGGCTGCCGGGACTCTGAAGTTGTGTCCTGGTGGTGTGGACATCCCAGCTGTCCATCACACTGCAGTGGGGGGATGGGTGGGCAGAACACCCTGGCCCAGGTCTCAGGAGCGCGCTGCAGACAGCCTGACCCTCCCCAGACCCTCAGTGTCAAAACTACTGCAACACCTCGGACAGCAGGGTCCGCATGAGCCTTCGGAGGTACTGCCAGCAGGACTACGGTGAGTGCCGGGGAGAAAAGGGCCGCGGCTGCCCAGACAATCTGACGTCACCTTCAGGCCCAGCCTTCAATTTTTTCATCTTACATAGAAAGTGTGTTGGATTCTTTGCCGGGCGTGGTGGCGCACGCCTGTAATCCCAGCACTTGGGAGGCTGAGGCAGGAGGATCGTTGCAAGTTCAAGGCCAGCCTGGGCTACAAAGTGAGCTCAAGGCCAGCATGAACTGAATAGGGAGACCCT
>NW_004955559.1:1900302-1901254 GCF_000276665.1 Chinchilla lanigera
CTCAGTGGCACAAGCGCCTGCCTGGCAAGTCCAAGTGAGCTTCTGAGTTTTGCCCTGTCCTTCAGCTGACACCCTGAGGGTAGAAGGACAAGAGGGACCTGGTTAAAGGAAGGCTCCTTGTCCTGCCATCTCTCAGGCCCTTTCTATATCCCTTCTGGGTACCAGATGTTTCAGACTCTGCCCCACTCTCCACGCTCGACCCTCAGATCTCTAATCCACAGTCCACATGGACATAACTCAGCTTCATACTCAGGAATTCAGCACAGCCCACAAATGCAGACCTGCGAGGCTGCTTCCCTCACTGTATAGGACCTCGGTCTCCTTCCCGCTCAGGGTCATCACCTGGCTACTGGTGTTCCAGGCCTTTGAAGGTGGAGCCTTTTCTCCCCACTGCCCACAAGGATTCTCTAATCAGAAACAGTTCGCTAGCCAGACCCAGCCCAGCCCGCAAGGCTGTGACCTCCCCGCTCAGAAAGCACACTTTGCCAAATTGCTCGTGTGGGATACCCTTCTCTCCCGGGCTCACTCCGGATGGCTCCTGACCCTGCTGCCTTAGAGACCCTGGGGTTGTCTTTCCGCTTCGTCCCCAGCACCACCTACTGTAGGGTCCCCACATGCCCTGCCCCCCCCCTCTTTAACATCCTCTCCGTCTCTACCGCCCCTCATGTGACCCCCAAAGCCCCACCCAACGTAGCCCGGGCTCCGGGGCGCCTCTCCCAGTCTGGCCTCTCCCTTCTGTTGGAGACGCACACCCTTCTCTTCCAGCCTCAGTCGTGGGGCTGCCCCCCACATGCCGCACACCCAGCCCTCTCGATTGCCCCAGCCCCAGCGCAGAGTCGGCTCCAGCAGCCCCCGCGACCCCGCCCAGCCTCCCCAGGGGTTCAAGGTCCGCACCCACTCCTCCCCGCCCGCCTGACCCCGCCTCCCCGCAGTTCTGCGCGCGCAGGTGCTG
>NW_004955559.1:1901564-1906362 GCF_000276665.1 Chinchilla lanigera
TGGAGGCCGCGCTGGGCCCGCCCGCTGCGGAGGCTGCAGCAGGAGGAGCGCGCCGGCGGCTGCCGCGGTCTGAAGCCCTCCACACCGAGCCCCCAAACTGGACACTAACCAAGGCTGGAACTGCCTCAAAAGCCACCGAAGAAACTCAGAGGCGACGCGGGAGGAACCCTCCACCTCGACGTACATCCTTCAGGAACCAATCAGAAGCCGTGGAACCCCTGACGTCACTCCGCATGCGCCAGTATCGCGCAGGGGTGAGCGACTATAGGCAAAAGGCGCCAAACTATGAGTGGGACTTTTGGAGTCTCAGCAGCACCACTTTGGCTTGTGACCCGAGCAGTTCTTGTTCACAATAAAGGCAAATCTTGGGGTATATTGTCTACTGACTCTTGATCCATGCTTGGAGAGTCTCTTGGGGCAAATGAAGAAGGCCTTGACAAAAATCTGTCAAGAGTTTCCTGAGACAAAGTGACCAATCCGATGAAACAAATATGGCGTTACTAGGTGCCAGTCAAATTATTGTCACATGATGATTGGCCCGCTAAGAGACAGTGGGTGGGGCATGGCTAGAAAAGGAGGGAAAATTGATGAAAATAAACAGCTCCAGATTTCTGGAAGGTTCCAGATGAAAGGACATTCTTTCTGAAAAGCTTTAGGATAATCTTTGGGAAAGGAATAAAGGGACTTTGAGTGATATCTGAAGAAGGTTCTGACATATTCACCTGGCCTTCAAGCGCAGTTGAGACCCTTTCCTGAGAGAATAGCCCATTGGGAACGACAGAATGTTATATCACTTGATGCTAAGCAGAATTCAATTCCCACCAAACGGGCTAAACACAGAAAGTGCTATGGAGTGGGAGGTTGTCCTGGCTTACCCCCTTGCCACCCTGACCCCTGCACTCAACAAACCACAACTTCAAATTTGTGTGAGATTTTCTGCAGAGTCACCGTAAAGGGGTGCTTCAAAGGCATCTTAGAGGAAGTGATCTTGAGACCCATTTGGACCTGGAGAACAATCCTTTCCTTCCCTGAGAGAAAAGTGAGCTCTTGCCAATAGGGAATCAGAAAAGGCTGTGATGTCACAGGGTGCTAGGCAGAGAGAAAGTGCCCTCCAGCAAACCTGGGTTTGCTCCTAAAAAAGGCAGAAAATAGCCCTAGGGTGGTGACCGTTTGACCTTTAAGCCACCAATAAATTCCTCTATCTGGGGGATCTTGTCTTTGGCTTCCAGCTGGGCTCAGGATGGGGACATCTTTGAGGCAGTGTTTAAGAGATTCCCAAGGCCTCATGTGATCTAACCTGACATCAACAATTTCACCCCCTACAACTCTTTGTTCACGCCACTGCAGCCACACTAGCCACCTTCTTGTTCTTTTAGAAACCAAGCACACACTGGGCTGGGGATATAGCTCAGTGGCACAAGCGCCTGCCTGGCAAGTCCAAGGTGCTAAGTTCGATTCCCAGCACAAAAAAAAAAAAAAAAAAGAAAGAAAGAAACTAAGCACACTTAGCCTCAGGGCCTTTGCACTTACTTTTCTCTCCTCCTGGACACATTCCCTTACAGAACAGCTCCATGCCTCACTGAGGCCTTCAGTTAGTCAGGTTAGGCTAGTTCTGGTGGCTTGACACAAACGAGAGTGTATTTCTGGCTCATGTACGTATGCCATACAAGTTGGCAAGAGGTGGTTTTCCACTGTCACTCAAGGACCCAGGCTGAGAGATCCAACGTGTAGTTTCAATTGCAACAACTCATGGTATCCTTGATCAAAAAAAACACAAAAAAACCAACAAAAACAAAAACAAAAAAACCATAGTATCCTTGATCACTGTGGCAGGGAGAGAAAGGAAGCACTGAATAGTCCTACATAAGCAATAAATGTGCTGACCCAGGAACGACCCTCTTCCTCTCTCAGCTCATTGGTCAGGATATGGTCACGTGATTCCAGAGCTGTGCTGGAAGGAGTGGGGGATTGCCCTCCATGCCCGGATGGGAGAGCTGTAAGATTTGCTTCCTATTGCTGCCATAACAAATGATCATAAACTCGGCAGTTGAGACAATGCAGAGTTATTTATTTATTTATTTATTTATTTATTTATTTATTTATTTATTTATTTCTCTTTTGAGACAAGGTCTCATCATACAATTCAGGCTGGCCTTGAGCTCACTTTGTAGCCCAGGCTGGTCTCAAACTCGCAAGATCCTCCTGCCTCAGCCTCCCCCGTGCTGGGATTACAGGAGTGCACCACCACGCCAGGAAAAAACAGGAATTTATGAATTTGCAGTTCTACAGAGCGGAGTCTCACCTAGGTTTCACTGGGCTAAAATCAAGTGCTAATAAGGTTATTCTCCTTCCAGATTCTCTAGGAGACAAATCTGTTTTCTTCCCATTCCCAACTACTTGCCGTCACCCACACGCTGCCACGCCTCTTCCTGCATCACAAAGGTCTGCAAGGGCAGGTCAAGTCTCCCTCACACTTGAAATTCCCCTGCCTTCTCTCTCTCTTTCTGACCCCAGGTGGGCAAGATTTTCAGCTGGATCTGGTTGTTTTTGCAGTACCAGAGATTAGACACGGGGTCTTTGCACTGAACTACATCCTAACCTTTTATTTTTTTTTAACACTGCCACTTCGTATATTAACTGTCTATTTGTTTGCTATATCTTTGTTCCATGGAACATGAGTACGTGGAAGCAGGGATTTTGTTTTGGACATGGACGTGTCCCCTGTACCTAAAAAAGTACCTGACTCATAGTAGATGCTCAGTAATAATCGTTGAAAGAATAAATCAGTGAGTGGTCTAATTTGTAGCCCAACCCACTCTGAGGTGGTGCCTCATTTGACCTGTGTCATTAGTGTTCATAGTAATTCCCAAGTAACAGTGATTTAAATAAAATAGAAATTATATCTCTTGAATAAAAGAAATCTGGCTTGGTGTGGGAATGCATGCCTGTCATCTCAGGGAGGCTGAGGCAGGAAGATCATAAATTTGAGCCTAGCCTAGGCAAACGAATGACTTAGCAAGACTTTGTCTCTAAAAATAAAAATGAAAAGGACTGGAGATGTGGCTCACTGTGAAGACCCTGGATTCAGCCCTCAGTAACACACACACACACACACACACACACACACACACACACTTACACGCTCACATCTGTAGCTAGTCCAGGGACTTTTCAGTTTTCCTTTCCATAATTCTTGGAACAGTCCTTGTCCTCGTGGTCCAAAATGATAGCCAGTGCTCCAGTCATGGCATCTCCATATGTTCAGCAGAGTAAAGGTAGGCAAAGAGAAAACGTCAGAGGCCTATATAGCTGATTTACAAGGATCCCCCGCCAAAGCTGCCAAACAATCTTTCTTTTCTCATCTCACAGAGATGAGTCACATGTTCGCATCTAGCCACAAGAGAGTGTGGGAATGTAGCCTCTAATGCAGGACAAAGCTGAATAGGGGTTTGGTTATTAAGGAAAAGCTATTTGGAAGAATTAGCTACCCTATTTTATACCAGGGCTTCAACCAGTGAAAACCAAGAGTATATGATGACATCATGAGTTGCTAAGCAGAGCAGCCTTTCTGCCTTTTTTTTTTTTTTTGGAAAGAGGTTGAGCTTGGAAGGAGGTGAAGTCTGGCTAAGGCTTCCATCCCCCCTCCTGCTGCATTGACCTCAGATCTGCATCTGTGTTGTTCACTGCTCTAACCACAACCCCTGGGACACACAGGTACTCGATAAATAGATGTGGAATGATTAGCAGGTCCTGTTTTATCCCCACGACATGAGAAAGAGCCGGCCACCTGGGACTCCTCCTTGAGATGTGGGGTGGAGGTTAAACCCAAGCCTGCTTGGTTTTAGCCAGAATCTTTACCTCTTCCTTGAAAATACTCAGATCCAGTTGGCCGTAGTGGTGCACACCTATAAACCCAGCACTCGGGAGGCTGAGGCAAGAGGATCGCCTCAAGTCCGAGGCCAGCCAAGGCTACATAGTGAGTTCAAAGCCAGTCTGGACTACATGGCAAGACCCTGTCTAAAAAAAAAAAAAAGATCCTGAGGCCCTGAGAGGAGGGAGACTTCTCAATGGTTACACCCCAAGTTGCCTGCATTCAAATGTAGCTTTCCAGACCCACACTGTCCAGTACGGTAACCATGAGCCATGCCAGCTGTGTAAATTTAAATTAATCCTGACCCTCAGGAGGTTGAGGCAAAAGAGCTGACTCAAATTCGAGGCCAACCTGCACTGCATACATAGTGAGTTCAAGCCAACCTGGACTGCATAGCCAGACTCTGTCTCAAAAAAAAAAAAAAGCTAATTAAAATAAACTTACAAATTCAAATCACATTAACCACATTTCAAGTGGCTGGTGTCCAGCACATGGAACAGTGTCGGGGTAAAACACTCCCTGCAACACAGAAAGTCCTACTGAAAAAGGAAAAAGAAGAAAGAACAAAAGTCCCACTGGAGCAGTGCTGGCTGCTCATGAAGAAGAGGGCTCTGAAGCCAGACTGCCTGGGTTCAAATCCCACCTCTGCTACCTGCTGACTGTCAGCATTCTCATCTGTAAAATGCAGAGGGAGGTGATAATAGAAAATAATCTCCAGGGTACAACTGGAGGAGAAAATGAGTTAATCTACATGACAGAGCTGGGCACAGTGGCCCACGCCTATAATCCCAGCACTCTGGGAGGCTGAGGCAGGAGGATGGCAAGTTTGAGCTCAGCCTGAACAACTTAGTGATTTGTGAGACTCTGTCTCAACAAAAAATAAAAAAAGGGCGGCGGGTGTAGCTTATTGTAAAAGCCTTGTGTTCA
>NW_004955559.1:1906527-1916942 GCF_000276665.1 Chinchilla lanigera
GAGCTCAAGGCCAGCCTGAACTGCATAGTAAGACCCTGTCTCAAAAAGACAAAACAAACAAACAAGCAAACAATGCCTGGCACAGAGTGAGACCCACATGAGCACAGTTATTATTGAAACACGCAGGGCTGGGGATGTAGCTCAGCAGCATATCGCCTTTCTGGCAAGCATGAGGCCCTGAGTTTGAGTCCTGACACTAAAAAGAAGAAGAAAAAAACAGACCATTAAAAAAGCGCCAGCCTGCCTGAAACACACCTCTCTGGAAGAGGCCACACCTCTCTGGAAGAGGAGCCCCAGGCGGCAAGAACCCGGATGGGGAGGGCTCTGCTGGCCTCCAGGGCAGTGGGAGCTGGGGGCTCTAGGAGAAGGATGTGGAGGCCCGGTGACTGTGGGAACCGCCTGGCCCGGAGAGTCCTGGTCACCGCCTCCCACCAGGAGCTGGGGTGGGAGATAAAAGCACGTCGCAGGGGGAGACCCATGTGTTCCTTATGACCCAAACTTTGTTCCCAGCGCCCGAGACGAATCAGCGTGAAATGCACATCTGGGACCACCTCCGGCCCGGCCCTCCCGCCGGGCGCCCGGCCAGCCTGTCTGCGCAGTAATGGAGGTGGCGCAGGTGGCCTCCACAGCACGGGAGCCCATTCACTGCCAGATGGCTTCCTGGAGGGGGCTCCTGACGTGTTGGGGTTGGGGCGGGAACTGGTCCAGGAGAGAAGCGGGGAGGGGAGCCTCAGGAACAGGGAATGGTTTGCTAAGGGTCCAAAAGCTAGAGGACCGGGTGCAGCCAAAGAAAATGGAGGAGGCTGGGATCAGCTTCCAGGGCATGTGGGCTCTCTAAGGCCAGGCTGAGGCCCTGGTTCCTCCCCACTTCACGGGTTCTGGGAGCAGGGAAAGGGCAGGGTTCACCCCATGAAAGACACAAACAACCTCTTCCTCTCCCCCTTTTTGTAGTGCTGGGTATGAAACCGGGATACATGCTGTACCTCTGGCCTCAGCTCCCAGCACCCTCAATAGATTCTTTGTTTTTGTTTTTGTTTTTGTTTTTTTAACATTTAATGAATTTATTTTATGGGGGGGGGCTTTTTTTATTGAGACAGCGTCTTGCTATGCAGCTCAGAGTACTCTTGAACTCATTATGTGGCCAAGGCTGGGCTAGAATTCGTAGTAATCCTCATGCCTCAGCCTCCTAGAGTGCTGGGATTATAGGCAGCTGCCACCACACCTGCCTTCAACACATCCCCTTGAAGTCTCCCTGGGAAAGGTGGGCACTGAGACGGACTCCTTGTGACTGGGTGTGGCACTCTGTGCTAGAAGGTGCAGGGGCACAGGGGACCAAGGAGCGGCACCAGCCCCTGCCTGGTAGATGAGGACATCTATGGGAGGACACAAGGCTCTCTGTGTCAGAGAGCGGGGGAAACCAGGTGTACGCCAGACAGACCAAGGGGCAGTGGCTCCGGGGGGATATTGGGAGCCCTGCAATTGTGCCTGATTTCTCTCCTGAGGACGCACACGTGCCAGGCCCCTCAGGGGGGCTCCCGCTCCCCTCCACCCATCCCACCCTCTGTGTACCTCTGCCTCCTCTGCTCCCATGTCTCTCACTATTTCTCACCCCCACCTTCGCTGTAATAAAAAGTCACCACAAACTGTGCAGCTGAAACAACAGTTTATTGTCTTGTGGTCCTTGAAATTAAAAGTTCAGAGTCAAGCTGGAACATGTACTAAATAAAAATAAATAAAGGACAAAAAGTCAAACTGTGCAAAGTGGCACATGCTGTAACCTTAGCACTCAGGAGGCTGAGGTAGGAAGATCTTGACTTCAAGGCCAGCCAGGGCTACACAGTGAGACCCTGACTTTAAAAAAACAAACAAAAAGTCGAAAGTTAAGTTGCTGCAGGGCCATGCTCTCTCCAAAGGATCCAGGGGAAAGTTGTCCTTGCATAATCCATCTCTGGTGGCTCCCGCATTCCTTGGCTTGTGGTAACATTACTCTGATTACGTCCTATTTTCATCAGCCTCTCTTCTGGGTCAGATCTCTTTTCTCTTTAAGGGCACCTGTCACTGGATTTAGGGTCCACCGAATAATGCAGGCTAATCTCAAGATCCTTAACTTATTTCTATGTATAATCATTTTCTGTAGCCAGGGGTGGTGGTGCACTTCTGCAGTCCCAGCACTCTTGGAGGCCAAGGCAGGAGGATCACAAATCTGAGCCCGGCCTGGGCAATTTAGCAAGACCCTGTCTCAAAATAAACAATAAAAAAGGGCTGGGGATGTAGCTCAGTGCAAAAGCCCTTGGTTCAATCTCCAGCACCACACATACACACACACAAGAGAAAGGGAAAAGAAACAAGATGCCATCTTTCACCACTACTTTGCCTGTCTCTTTCTCTTCCCACCTGAGGTGGCCCTAAAATAAGCCTGAACACTCTTTGATGCTCCCCACTTCAGGAGCCTGGTTCCTTCCCCTTCAGGTGTTGTCAGATTAAGTGACTCGTTTCTTGTGATGAATAACAGGAGAGAGGCTTCAGGAGACCAAGTCATCAGAGGCCTCAGATGACTGCAGCCCCAGCAAGCAGCTTAGCTGGAGCGCCCCCCCCATCAGCTGTCCCAATTCCTGATCCTGTCACTTCCTGGCAGACAGTAAGTGTCATTTACTTCTTTGTGGTACTCAGGATCAAACCCAGAGCCTATACTCATTCCCACCCTTTAAGCATTCATTTATTTTAAATTTTGAGGCAGGTTTGAAATCATGAATTGCCCAAACAGGGCTGGAACTTGCCATCCTCCTGCCTCAGCCTCCCAGAATGCTGGGATCACAGATGTGTGCATCATTTTAAGCCACCAGGTGTTAGTGTGATGTGTCATGCAGCAGCAGGTAACTAATACACAGCTTTCTCTCTTAGGTGCTTTTTCTGCCTCTTTCCATCGGGTCTTTGATGCCCATTTCCGGCTCTATGCCTCTCAGTGCCTCACTCTGGTCTCTGCTCTCCCTGAACACAAGGTTGGCCTCTTCGTGGGCCTCTATCTGGGTCTCCATCTCTGTTCCCGTGTTCCTTTGTCCATGGCTCTTGATCTGCAGCGCGGCTCTATTTATAGAGGTGTCTGTCTGTGACTTCAGGTCTCCTAGTGTATGTGTCTCTTCCCGCCTCTCTTTAATATTTTGTTTGTCTCTAGACCTTTCTTCCTGTCTGCCCTCCTGCCTCCTGCCTGGACAGCCTCTCTCTGGATGGCCTGCTTTTATCCGGAAGTGTCTCTCTGTGCCTGTCTCAGGGCCTCCAACCTGTTTGCGGGTCTCTTGTCTCTGAGTCCCTGCTTCGTATCTCTCAGTGTGCCTCTCTGCGCATCTCTTTCCTTGCCTCTGTCTCTGATTCTTGCTCTCTGCCTCTATCCCTAATCCTCTCGCGGTCCCCCTGCCTCGGCCTGGTACCTGGCTCTCCACCTCCAGTACTCCTGCCCCTCCGCCATGCCTCCTCCTCCCCACCCGGCCTCTTTCTTCGCCGGGCTTCTGCCGCCCCCTCTCGGCCAGCAGCCCTCACCGTACCCCAACTCCCCGGGGATCCCTGCGCCGAGCGCCGCGCGCTGCCGGGTGGGGCTGGGGTGCGCGCGGGGCTCCCGGGGCGCGGTGACCAGGGACCCCGGTTCTGCGTGGGGCGGGGTCTTCTCCCCGCGTCGCCGCTGCACCTCCCGCCGCCACCCTGCGGACGCCGGAGCCGCCCTCGGCCCCAGGTGTCCCGGCCGCCGCACCCCGGCCGCCCCGCGCGCACTCCAGCCCGGGAGCGTGTGCTGCTGCGAGATCACCGCCCCCCCACATGAAAAAATTAAATAACACGGGAGAGAAGGGAGGGCGGGAGGAGGGAGCAGAGACAGAGCTCGGGGAGGAAAGGCAGGCGGAGGCGCGGAGGAGGAGGAGGCGGGAGGAGGAGGCCGCGCTAGCGAGGATGGAGACGCGGAGTTAGGCGGCTCAGCTCCATGCGGAGCCGGGAGGGTGTGGGTTCGCAGCCAGGAGCCGGGGCAGGCGGAGAGGGGAGGACAGGAAGTGGAAGGGAGTGCAGGGCTGGGCGCGGAGGGCTGGAGAGCAGCCTCGAGGACTCGGACCCCAGTAGGAAAGACAGAGGCTGAGGGTCCTGGGGAGCCAGGGTCCCGGGGGCTGAGGGCTCAGGGCACGGCAAGGGGTCACTCCGAGCCTCCTGGGGATGCGGGGCGCCCCTCGAGCGCTGGTCCTCTGGGCCGCACTGGGGGCGGCAGGTAAGAACTGGGTTCCCGGCGGGAGCCTCGCGGGAGGGGCGGCGGGCGCCCAGCAGATGGGTGCAGGCTCCTTTCTTCCCAGCGCACATCGGACCCGCGCCTGACCCCCAGGACTGGTGGAGCTACAAGGATAATCTCCAGGGAAACTTCGTTCCAGGTGCAGTCAGGGCGGGGACCCAGGAGTCCGCCCCCCTCCCCCTGCCAGTGGGGGCCTCCTTCACACTCAGGAGTCTGGGTGCCTCACCCTCTCCTTCCCCCAAGACCGAGAGTCCCAGCCCCTCCTCCCTCAGAAGTGGGGCCCAGCCTGTGAACCCGGCGGCTCTCCACGGGACATTATACATGCGCATTTCAAGTAGTGAGTGGGAGTGAGTGGAAGGAAAGAGTGTGGGGGTGGAGAGCATGTGTGTGTGCAGCGAGAGGTGGGTCCTGGCTCCTGCTGGGAACCAGAAGCGGGTGGCCTGGTCCCCCTCGCCTTCTCCAGGTCTCTTCTGCAACTCCTCACCCCAGTGCATGCACGATCCAGCTGTGGGACAAGGGAGATTGGAAGAACTACAACTCCCATGGGGCTGTGGGGCAGGTGGGCAGCGGTTGAGTAGGCTGCAGCCCTGAAGCCTGCTGGGAGTTGTAGTTTCTTCCACAAGGACGGTCTTAAGATGGATTGGAGGGAAGAGGGAATTGGAGGTGTTGCAGGGTCTTGGGGAAATAGTCCAAGAGTCTTCTATAAGACAGGATCCACGGCCCAGCCCCTCCTCCCTCAGACCCACTGGTCTGGACCGCATCCCACCCAGCAGATCCCAGCATTGTGAACCAGCCCTTTTCTGACTCTTCTGCTCCTGCCCCCAGGGCCTCCGTTCTGGGGGCTGGTGAACGCGGCCTGGAGTCTGTGTGCCGTGGGGAAGCGGCAGAGCCCTGTGGATGTGGAGCTGAAGAGGGTCCTTTACGACCCCTTCCTGCCCCCGCTAAGGCTCAGCACAGGAGGAGAGAAGGTAAGGGGCTGGGGGGTGCGGAATCCACTGGGACGGGCATAAGTAGGGGTGAGGGGGCTGCTGAGACAGCTTTGGGGAGGAGGGGGTACCCACTGGGTGGGGAGAGGGCTTCTTATTCTCTAAAGCGGATCATGTGTTCTCCCCTTCCCAAACATGGCTCCCTAGTCTTCCCATCAGAAGCAAAGAAACAGCACATTTTCTGTGGCAGGTACTTTTACAACACTGACAAACCTTCAGTCTTCACAATAAGCCCATGGAATAGGTGCCGTTATTCTTATTTTATGGATGCACACACTGGGGCACAGAGTTAAGCTACTTGACTGGGGTCACACAGCCAGAGGGTTAGCACTGAGATTTGAACCATGGCGTGTGATCCGAGTTCATGCTGGGATCCACTTTGCAAAACTCTTTTTTTTCTTTGTTTCTTTCTTTCCTTCTTTCTTTCATTTTGAGACAGAGTTTACTAAGTCACTAAAAGCTCAGGCAGGACTCTTAATTTAAGATCCTCCTGCCTCAGCCCCCACAGTGCAAGAGTCATAGATGTGCACCACATTTGGCTCCATACTATTTCTTGGGCTGGGGATTTAGCTCAGTGGCACAGTGCCTGCCTGGCAAGTGCAAGGTCCTGAATTCGATTCCTGGTTCTCTCTCTCTCTCTCTCTCACACACACACACACACACACACACAAATTCTAAGCACCATTTCTTATAAGTGCTACTACCATTATAAATGTAAATAATTTAAGCAGTTACAGCCAGCTTGGTGGCACATGTGTGACATCCTAACACTGAGGGAGCCTGAGGCAGGAGGATCTCAAATTTGAGTACCACCTTAGCAACTTAGTGAGAAACTGTCTCAAAATGAAAAATAAAAAAGCCCAGGGATGTAGCTCAGTGTAAAGGCTCTGGTTTCAATACCCCAGAGTCGGGGAGATGCAGTTTCTTTGTAATTCACTACTTATCGCTTGTCTCTCCGTGTCCTCCTTCATTGCTCTGTGTCCTGGCATCCATAGCATACAGTAGCAGCTCAATAAATGCGTGTTAAATGAATTCACCAATGCTGAGCCCGGAGCCCATCATTCAGTCTGTTGAACGATGAAACGATTGTTGGGCTCCGTGAATGGAGGGGTAGGCAGCGGGAGGGGAGAGACCTATCTGCGTACCCCTGATCCCTTCTGGCTCTCTCATAGCTCCGGGGAACACTGTACAACACCGGGCGCCATGTTTCCTTCCTGCCTGCACCCCGGCCAGTGGTCAACGTGTCTGGGGGTCCCCTCCTTTACAGCCACCGACTCAGCGAACTGCGGCTGCTGTTTGGAGCTCGCGATGGAGCTGGCTCCGAACACCAGATCAACCATCAGGGCTTCTCTGCCGAGGTGGTGGCCACTGACCTCTTCCCTGCCCGAGTCACCCCAATTCTGCCGCCTCATTTCCCCCTACACGCCTCACCCAATCCTCCTCCACAGCACTGCCGCCTACCCTAAGCACTAACCCTCAACCTGACTCCAAAACCTGGGGTCCTCCTTTCCTCCCCATCTGCTGGGGGACCCCCCAACTCTCTGTTCGGCCCTCCTAGGTGCAGCTCATTCACTTCAACCAGGAACTCTACGGGAATCTCAGCGCAGCCTCCCGCGGGCCCAATGGCCTGGCCATTCTCAGCCTCTTTGTCAATGTGAGCAGAGGCCAGACGGCCACGCGGAATTGGGGTCTGTGTGGTGCTGGGAGAGGAGGGCTTGGGGCTTGGACTGCAGGCTGTGGGCTCACCACCAACCCTCACGCAGGTGGCTGGTAGCTCAAACCCATTCCTCAGTCGCCTTCTCAACCGAGATACCATCACCCGCATCTCCTACAAGAGTAAGTGCTGGAGTGCTGGGGGCACCACGCTGGGGCTAAGAGGGGCGCCCCTCCACTCCGGCCTGATATTCCCGCAGATGATGCCTACTTTCTTCAAGACCTGAGCCTGGAGCTTCTATTCCCTGAATCCTTTGGCTTCATCACTTACCAGGGCTCTCTCAGCACGCCCCCATGCTCCGAGACTGTCACCTGGATCCTCATTGACCGGCCCCTCAACATCACCTCCCTCCAGGTGACCCTCTATCCCGCATACCCCCGGGCCTGGAGACCCCTTGCCTCCCTGACCCGCCCTCTCCTGGACTGGGAACCCGAGCAGGTAGGCGGGGCCGATCGAGGCCCCTTGCATTCACCACGCCTTTCCCACGCTCCTCCCACGGCAGATGCACTCCCTGCGACTCCTGAGCCAGAATCCTCCGTCCCAGATCTTCCAGAGCCTCAGCGGGAACGGCCGGCCTCTGCAGCCGTTG
This sequence comes from Chinchilla lanigera, assembly GCF_000276665.1. Classification (NCBI taxonomy): domain Eukaryota; kingdom Metazoa; phylum Chordata; class Mammalia; order Rodentia; family Chinchillidae; genus Chinchilla; species Chinchilla lanigera. Next base: position 1,914,078 of record NW_004955559.1, read on the forward strand.
GCTCACAGGGCCTTGAGGGGCAACAGAGACCCCCGGCACCCCGAGAGGCGCTGCCGAGGCCCCAACTATCGCCTGCATGGTATGTTCCAGTCTGCAGCCCATCTACGTCCTGGTCCAGTATGATTCTGAGTCTCCCCAAGGCGTTTCAATACGATCCAGTCCCCCCACCTTCCGTGTGGTCTAGCCCAAGCGTTTACTCCTCTGTGCTTTCCCCCTCCCTGTTAAAGTGGTACAGCCCACCTCCCGCCAAGACCAAGTCAGCTTCATTGATTTGCAACTTGCTATATAACCCGAGCCTCCTAGCTTCCTTGAGGTACAAGTACTGTACCTACCGGCCTGTACCTTTTGTTACTGTCACTTTCCAAAGCGGCACGATCAGGATCCCCTCCGTTTCCATGGTACGATCCTATGGTGTCCAAGGTCTGACAGCCCCCCTTATTGAGAACCCACATGGTATGATCCCTTTCCTTCCCTACTGCCTGCCGTGGTTCAGCCCAGAGATCCAAAGGCCACGACTCAACCTAGCACAGTCCAGACCCCCAAGTCCCGGTAAATATCAGGTAGTTTATCCTAATACCGATCAGGACGTCCCTGTTCCACCTGCCTGCTGCCCCCTCATGGCTTGGTCCAGATCTGTTTCCCCGAGCTTCTCAATTTGGTATGTTCTGGCTCCCCCTTCGCAGCCCTAGTGGTAGGCCCCTGCGCGGTGCCGCCCCCTTCCCCTGCACGCCCCCTGCACTGCCCAACCTAGACCGTCAGCCCCAGCGGGCGTCTTCTCTTGCAGTGGATGGTGTTCCCCCGGGTCGCTGAGGTTCCCCACCGAGGAGTGCGCCGCCCATCCCAAGCCTGTCTACAAGAGGAGGGGAGTCACCCCAAAACAAAGCTATTAAAGACACAGAATACTTCCTGTTTCTCGGTGGTCTGATTCTGAGGCTCTACGGGGAAAAATTTGGGTGTATTAACCAGTAGCTTTCTTCCTGAAACCAATCTGACTCTTCCTAGGCCTCATCCACTTAGCATTTTGCCTCCCTGTTTCCTAACAATCACTGCTAAAACAATCGTTTGGATAAGTGGCTCCTTTAAGAAGCACCGCTTTCCCCCTCCACCCCATCAAGCAGCACGCGCAGAGCCATGTGCTTATCCCTTCCGTCTGCCTCATTGGTCACAATTGGGTCACGGTCCCGCCTCCAGCGCCGCCTCCCATTGGGCAAATGTAGGTCAGTGTCCCGCCTCTTTCCGAAAGGCAAGACAACTTCACGAGCTCAGTACCTCACGCACCCTCCCGGGGTTGGCAGTTCCCGAGCCCCCATTGGCTGGGCATCTCAAGAGGCCGAGATACGATTGGTCCGTGCCTGCAGCCGGAGGGAGGCACGCGGCAGGGGTGCATGGCCAAGGAGGAGGGCGGTGAAGGGCCGGGGCGAGCAGGGGCCGGAAGGCGGGCGCGCGCTGTGGCGTCGGGTGTTTTGGTTTGCATTTTTTTTTCCGCGAAAGAAGTTTGCCTTGGCCACGCCTCAAAGCAGCCGCCTCCTCCTGCCCCCTCCTCCGCCCCTCCGCGCACACCTCTGGGGTGCAGATTGCAAAGCGCCTCCTGTGTCGAGAGCTGCAATTTTTGTAAGAGCCAGACTCGCCCACCTTGTAAGAAGGAGCGCCTGTGTCCCCCTGCACCTTCACTTGCAAAGAACCGGCTGCCTGATCTGGTCACCCACTCGCCCAGGCTGTATGATCTCCCGGGACTTTCTTGACTCGCACGTTTCTGCACCAAAGACCGCAAATCCCTGGCGCTCCTAGGATTTGCAGCGTTCTGGATTCTGGAGGCTTGCAAGCTCCGCGCGCCCGACCCTGGGCAGACACTCGCCCGAGCCTTAGGAGCGTGCCGGTGCCTGGCGAGCCAGCCCTTCGCCTCTCCATGAGCCCATGAACCTGGGGCCAGGTGCCCGGCGATGGCGCGGCCTCTGAGCGACAGGACCCCGGCTCCCCTGCTGCTGGGAGGCCCGGCCGGGGCCCCCCCTGGCGGGGGAACGCTGCTCGGGCTGCGGAGCCTCCTGCAAGGGACCAGCAAGCCCAGGGAGCCGGCCAGCTGTGAGTTCGGCCCCAATCCCCGAGGGACTCAGGTGCCGGGGGTGGGGTGCACACAGGCGCTCGTGTGCTGGGATCCGTCTCCCCCAACCTGCCCTCAGTCCCTCGGATGATTAGGCCCCTCAGTGTCTGTGCGATCGAAGCACCCAGGAGCCTCAGAGGCCCCCCCCCCTCCTGTGGCCTGGGGGTCTGGACCCCTGGGTCCGGGGAGAAGGGAGGGGGTGTGTCGGAGGCTCACAAGGTGGTGACACGGGCTTGGGCGGGACCTCGCGGGGTCACATGGCACCCGGGGATGAGGAATGTGCCGGAGGAGCAGAGCCCCTTCCTGCCGCTCCGGGTGTGGGGGACGGGGTGGGGGGGATCGCAGCAATCACAGTTGTCATTTTGTTCTCTCACCTGCCTAACCCTCCACCTACCCTGTCCTTGCTCCCCTCTTTCTCAACTTCCGCCCCTCTTTCTCTGGGCCCTGGCCCCATCTCTGCATGCCTGTGTCCTTTCGTTCTCTGGCTCTCTCTCACCCTCTGTATCTCTGTGCCCTCCTCCCGCTGGGTCCTTGTCCTCCCTCGCCCCCTCTCGCTGGATCGCCGCCGTGTGTGTGTCTACATCTCCTCTCCGACTCGGGGGTCCCTTCTGCACCCCATCTCCACCCCACCCCTGTGTCCCTGGCCCGCAGGTCTGCTGAAGGAAAAGGAGCGCAAAGCAGCTCCGCCCGCAGCCACGGTCCCGGGGCCGGGCCTGGAGACGGCGGGCCCGGCGGATGCCCCCGCTGGGGCGGTGGGAGGCGGCGGG
>NW_004955559.1:1917300-1951314 GCF_000276665.1 Chinchilla lanigera
CTCCGAGGGGCGGGGCTTGCGGCGCCGCTCGCGGACCGTGGGACCCTGGCTGCGCGCCAGAGTCCCAACTCGTCTCGAGACGAGACGAGACTGGTCCAGATTCGGAGCTCGCTACCGGGTCAGGGACCGAGTCTCCGAATCCTTACGGAGGAGACTCCGGACTCCGAATTCTAGGACTCCTGTCCACAGAAATCGTGGAATTGTCTGTGGGAAGTGGGCACAAGTGTCCGGGCATTCCTAGAGCCGGGACGGGAAGCCTGGAACACGAACTTATTTGGTGGGGATGAGCCCAGAATCGGTGGGACTGGGCTGGGACCCTAACTCCTAGCACCTCTAAAGTCGGAGAAGGCAGGGGGTGGGCAGACTTCTGTGTCGCCGGGACAGGAACTGACAGTCTAGGTCCGTGGGTCCCCCATAGGGGCGCCACAGCCCCGGGTCCTGGAGTTCTACAGAAGGGATCTGGATTCGGGATCTGGATTCTGGATCCTCCGCGATCTTCAGTTCTCCGGAGAGGGACCGGGGATCCCAGAATCGTGGGACAGGATATTCTCTGACGATCTCCTCAGATCGGGGGCCCGAGATCCTTGCAATCAGAGGGTGGCATGGAGACCCGAAGGAGCAGGAGGAAAGGTGGTCACCAGGGTCGGACCACAAGCCTGAGATTGCTGGGTGCACCTGCCCCAGGCCTGACCTCCAGGCAGAAGCAGGGTCCTCCCTTTCCCAGCTGCACACTCCGCGCCACGTGAGCCCTCCCTCCCGCCTGGGTGCCGCTCGCTGTCACGCGCGGGGGGGCGGGGCTGGGAACGTGAGGCGGGGGAGGGGCAGAAGGAAGCAGGCGGTGGCACGTGACTCTGCCCGAACCTGTGTCCTCAACTGGCCTCAGCTTGCTCTCGCTTAAAGGCATAGACACCTCCTCGCGAACCAACCTTTTGGAACCTCTGAGCCGTTTGCATTTCTCTACCCTAACCCTTCCAAGCGAATAACTCAGTCATTTTAATTTTTCAGTCCTCTTCTCTAAACAGCCTAGGGTCTACGGTTTGACCAGGAATTTAGAAAATAGTTTTTAGGTTAGACAGTGGAAAGGGAAAGACCACTGTGAATCTGAAGTCCTGAAGTTTTATTTTTATTTTTTACTTTTTTGAGATAGGGTTTCATTATGTACCCCAGGCTAGGGTCCACCTTGCAGGGATGCTCCTGCCTCAGCCTCCCAGGTGGTGGGATTAGTCTGTGCCACCATGACTGGGTTAAAGTTTCATTTCATTTCACTTATTTGTTTTTGAGACAGCATCTCCCTAAGTAGTCCAGGGTGGCCTGGAACTTGCCTTGTAGCCCAAGCTTGCCTCAGATTTCACTCCTGCCTCAGCCTCCTGAGTGCTGGATTACAGGCATGTGCCACCTTGCCTGGCTAGTCTTGAAGTTTTAGAAACTACTGCATGAGTTCTGGGGATATAGGTCAGTGGCATAAGTGCCCGTCTGGCAAGCACAAAGTCTTGAGTTCGATTCCCAGTACCCAGAAAGAAAAAAAGAAAGTGAGTCAGAAACTACCACATGATTTTCATGTTACTCAAGGCCAGTCAGTTATAACTGGGCATCAGTTTGCCTGTCTGTAAAGGTGGAGTTGGCTGGGTACTGTCCAAGCATCCTTGCACCCTGGTACTGTCCAAGCATCCTTGCACCCTGCATTTTATGTTCCAGAGGTCGATGCCTGGGTAGGCAGGCTCTATGATAGACTCCACATGGGCCTCTGTATGCTGGGTAATTCACCTGGGCAGGGGTAGCCTCTGAGAACCTACTGCCCAACAAATGTGCCTTGTGTGACACACTCTGTCTCCCCAAGGCCTGACATCTCGGGATACACCCAGTCCTGTGGATCCAGACACAGTGGAGGTGCTGATGACCTTTGAACCTGACCCAGCTGATCTTGCCCTATCAAGCATTCCAGGCCATGAGACTTTTGACCCTCGGAGACACCGCTTCTCCGAGGAGGAACTGAAGCCACAGCCAATCATGAAGAAGGCAAGGAAAATTCAGGTGCCAGAAGAGCAGAAGGTGAGAACTGCTGCATGTGGCACAGGTGCGGCCAGGACAGGGCCAGTGCTAGCGGTGCCCTGGGCTCCTCACTGGCATGAGCTGTTAGGCTTTCCCACCCTGCAGCCAAGGATGAGTCCTTGGCCAAGGGGTCCTGTGGGGAGGGGCTTTGGCCTGAGATTTACGAAGAGCTTCACTGTGGGCTATAGACTCAGCCAACCATGCTAGGTCTGGTTGATGACATGGACCCAGAATTCTCAGCGGGGCCGGATTCAAGTTCCAAGTTCGCTTAGCAGCCCGCCAGGCTGGGCCTTTGACCTCCAATTTGGGCTATCTTCAGAATGACTGCTTCTGCCTAGGATACAGGCTTTACCAGGATTTGCAGGTTTGTTCCCGGGCCCTGGACTTCTCACTAGTGAGATGCTTGAGACTCCCAACAGCAGCCAGGGCCGTCTTCTGAACTGAGGTTACCTGTGCATGCTGGCTGTGCCGCACTGGGGTCTTTGTTGGCAGGGGCTGCTCGCACAAGCCTTTGCCCTGGCCGTTCACAGCACTAGGACCTGCCTAGCAGCTCAGTGGAGATCAGAGGTTTCTCTTGCTGCAAGGCCAGGTTGCTAGGGACTACATGTGCCCTAGAAATCAGGAATTAACTAAATGGGGCTAAAGGAAGCATCTTTCTCAGCTGGATGACCCTTGTTATCGAGGTGTGGTCTTTCATTAACAAGAAATAGCAGAATTGTAGGACCCTAGGTATAACTGGGGAGATCTCGGGATGGGTCCCTTTGTTAAGACTTGAGTCCTCTATCAACCAGGAATTAAACAAAAGTGAGATTAAAATGGTCCCAGTGATCCTGGGCAGTCTTTCACTTTTGTTTGCTGAGGAGGGATGAGGTTGCCTTGGCAACCAGGTCAGCAGAGGCCCAGCTCTGGAAGGATTTTTAGGAGACACCAAACTCCATCACTAGAGGGCCTACGTTTTCCTTAGCAACCAGGATCTGTTGTTGTGAGGGGCGTTGTGGGGGTACTGGGAATCGAACTTAGGACCTCGAACTTGACAGGCAGGTGTTGTGCAGCTGAGCTATAATCCTGGCTCCAGCAATCAGGATCTGCAAAGGTGATGTATAGGGCAATGCTCTTCACTGGGATGAGCTCAACCTGAGGCTCTGTTGCTAGGGAACAAGCTTCCTCAGCAAACAAGGACTAACTGCAGGGCCCATTGTTTAACAGGGAGCGGCTTGGAAGTGAGGGTCTATCTCATGTCTTAGGGGGTTTTGGGGGCGGGTACCAGAATCGAACTTAAGACCTTGCACTTGCCAGGCAGGCGTTTATGCCACTGAGCTATATCCCCAGCCCATCATGCCTTAGCTTTTGTTAGGAGCCCCAGAAGGACAGGCCCTTGGGTACCCATCCCATCCAGCAGAGATCAGACATCCCTGATCCCTCCGGCTAAGGAAGGGTGTGGGGGGGTGGGTAGAAGCTGTTCCTCCCTTCTCTCGCTGAACCTCAGTGCCCTCCCGCCCCTCCACCCCAGGACGAGAAGTATTGGAGCCGACGGTACAAGAACAACGAGGCAGCAAAGCGGTCTCGCGATGCCCGGCGGCTCAAAGAGAACCAGATAACGGTGCGGGCAGCCTTCCTGGAGAAGGAGAACGCCCTGCTGCGGCAGGAGGTGGTAGCGGTGCGGCAAGAGCTGTCGCACTACCGGGCCGTGCTGTCTCGCTACCAGGCCCAGCACGGGGCCCTGTGAGAGCCCTCTTCCTCTCCCCCTTCAGACTTGCGCCCTGTCGCCTCTTCCCTCCCCGCGCAGGCTGGCCCGCTGGGTACCCCAGGGACGTGATGATGCAGATAAATACATTTATATTTTTAAGAAAAAGCGAGCCTCCCCGCTCCCTTGCGGGGGCGGGGAGGGTCCCGTGTGTGCTCCGGACACGTCGGGGACCCCATTCCCCCACCGCCTCCATTAACACGATCCTAAATAAATCTTGCGAACCCGAGCCAGCTGTTGTGGGGGACAAGGCAGCTATTGGCCCTGGTGCGAGACCAGCAGGTGACAATGGCTGCAGCCGGCGGGCAGACCTGGCAGCTATCCGCAGAAACCAGGAGCTGCTGGAAGGTCTGATTGCGGGCTGTGGATGGAAGGGGTCAAGGTCTAGGAATGAAGCGACTGCCTTTATTGCATAGACCTTTTCAATTGCTTTTTAGATTGGGGACAGAGGACGCACAGGACACAGAAATGAATTTCCCCGCCCCCACATCGTGGGGGCGGGTTATTAGTGCAAATCCGAGCGACAGCCCCGGGGACCCGCCCCTCTTAGGCTGATTGGCCAGTTAGGTGGAGGCACCGGAGTGGATAGGGCGAGACCCAGCCCTACCTGGCCAATTAGCTAAGGCCTCTCCCAGCTCATACATTCCAGGTCCGGTCATTGGGCGATTCGAGGCAGGCTCCGCCCCCAGCCCCCCCCACCTACTGTGAGCGGGAGGCAAGCGAGGACCGACTTAGGATCCCACCGGGGACAGCAGCCCAAGCTTGGCCCTCGCCGGTCAGGCACTAGCCAGGGGACGAGCCTGGAGCTCGGGCCACCCCCGGCATCACTTCCGGTTCTCTAGTGGCGGGCCCTGGACCCTTGCATTTGGGGGGCGCCGCCCCAACTCTGGCAGCCAGGCCGCACTGTAGCCCAGGTCCTGTCCTTGGCGCATTCCCAGCAGGTTCAGGGTCCCTGCCCGGCGCAGCCTGGAGGCCCCGCGAGCAGCGTACCGAGGCCCGGGTGTATCTGGGCCTGCACCGGCCCGTACTCCACCAGTTCCCCATCCACCGTGAGCAAGCCGCGGGGCGTGAGCGGCTCCAGGCGGAAGGCACGGGCCGGGGCGTAGCCAACCTGCGGGCAGCCCAGATTGAAATGGCTCCCGCGCTCCATGGCCAGGAATAGACGCAGCAGCATGGCCCGCGAGACCCCGCCCCGCACCCACAGCAGGTGCACCACTCCGTCGTCAAAACGCGCGTGGGGAATCGCGGGCAGGTCGGCACCCAGGTGGCTGGGAGAGAGGGCCAACACCAGCACGAAATCCTCCTCCAGTGTCACCCAGCCTGGGGGCAGTGGGCTGCCCAACGGAGGCAGCAGGTGGTCCTGTGGGCCCCCAGGAGAGGCTGCTGGCGCAGCAGGGGTACTGGGTGGGAGTCCAGAAGTTGCTGGCATTTCCTGGTGCCCTTCTGTGATGGGAGGGAGTGGAGCTGCCTTGGGGGAGCCTGAGGGTAAGGGCGGGAGTGGGTCTGGGGACAATGGAGCTTCCCCAGAGCCACCCCAGTCCCCAGCCAGCTCTGGGACCCCACCATTGACGGACAGCACAGGCAGGGGCTCAGGCGAGCCAGGGGAGGCCAGGGTGGGCTGGGGCACGGGCACGGGCAGGGGCAGGGGCAGGTCAGACACTGAGCGGTGCAAGGGCGAGTGCGCTGCAGGTGCGGCTGGGGCTGGCGCCAGGGTGAGCTCTGACTTGGCCCGGGGCAGGCCATGCGCAGGGCCTGGTGAGGCTGACTCCACAGCGGTGGGGAGGTAGGAGAGGCGTCCACGGTAGGTGCGCAACGTGGCGAGGCCCAGCACTGTACCCAGGGTGAATCGCGCTCTGCCCAGGGCTCGGAAGCGCTCGCTCTGGATGTCCACATCTGACACGAAGCCCCAGGCCACAGACAGGAAGGAGAAACAGCGGGAGCCTGAGGCCAGGGTCACAGAAAGCAGGTCCAGGGGGTGGCTGCCACCCCGGCAGAGCAGCAGGGAGCAGTTGAGCAGCAGGTCCAGGCCCAGGGCTGGTGCAAACCTTCACGGCCCGGGATGGACGGCCGGGGTGGGAAAGAACAAATGGGGCTGGGTGAGAGACTTGGAGCACAGGGCAGAGAAACAAAGATGGGGAAGCAGACTGCATGGAGACCAGCAATGCCCTGCCCCAGAGCCTGGTGCAGCCAAGTGGCCCACTTGACTCTGAATAATTGCCACTGCGGGCAGATCTGCGTGCCAGGCAGTTCTAGTCGCTTGGACAGAGCTGAGACAGACAGGCCACAGTGCCAGGCTGGTAGTGTGGCATCCTGCAGCCAGGCTGATTTCTTGGACCAACAGTGGGTCTGGCAGAAGGGGAGACACGGGGTCCCCGTTGCCCCAGGAGGACTCATCCCCCCACGTGCCCTCATCCTCTGCAGCAGGAGTGCCCAACCTACCCCCCATGCCTGTTCACAGCTCCAGCCAGTGCGTTGCCTGAGCCACAGGGGAGGATCCCCAGGGGCATCTTCACTGCCTGCTCCCAGTCTGGGCGATCTAAGAGCCCATTCAGCACCTGCAGGGCAGGAGACCACCTGCTCAGAGCCCAGCTCCCACCCTTCTGGCCCCCCAGGGCTCAGGGTCAAGGGCAGGATCTCCTGTTCTACCTCATAGAACAGCCCGTCTCCTGAGAGGGTGACGATGCCATCCCACTCGCTCAGGCTCAGCCCCTGGACCAGCTCCCGGGCGTGGTTTTGTCGTTCTAAAGGGGCAAAGCAGCAGGTCAGGCAGCCGTCTCCTTCCCGGCCAATCCCTCTCCCTGGACCCAGGAGTCCTGGCCATGCCCCGCTTCCGGGGCCCCTGCCCGTACCTGTCTGAATGAGGTTGAAGGACAGCCCAGCTTCGGAAATCATGGGCAGCACGTGGTTCTCACACCACTGCCAGGCCTGGCCCCGTCCTCCAAAAGGATTGACCAAGAGTAGCAACCGGGGCGGCCGTGGAAGGAGCTCAGGGGTGATCTCTGCAGAGAGAGGGCAGGGTCTACGGAGGCCGGAGACCCAGGCCCCTCGGCCTGGAAACAGTCCCTTCGAACAGCCCCCACGGGACTGGGGAGGGCCAGCACCCGGAGCCTGCTGGGAGTGTCGGGACAAAGACAGGGCTGGGTGTGAGGCCAAGTGCCCTTTGGACCCGTATTCTTGAGAAAGACAAAGGCGCAGCGACCTGAACACCTGTTAGCCAGGACCAAGTTCCTTCATTATCACCACCCCTTAGGAGCTCCAAGCAGCTGGCAGGAACCTCACAGCCTAAGGACAGTTCATCAGATGGGGAGCCCTGGAAGACCCTGGGGGCCGCAGAGGCTCAGCCCAAAAGCCTTCTCTGACCCTCCACATATCGTATTAGATGCCATCTCTGGACTCCCTGGGCACCCCAGATATCCGTGTTGGCACCTGCCATGGGGGTGGTGGCAGTTCCTGCCTCAGTCTGCTGCTGTCAGTGCCAGGGAGCCTCTGACTCATCTGTCTGTGGTCAAGACCGGGGCGGGGGTGGGGAGAGACACAGCATCTAGCCGTGGAGCAGCTGACAATCCCTTTCTCTCTGCCTGCGTTTGTTGCTTTCGTAGCCCAGCCCTGTCTGTGTCCTGCTCTCTCAAAACACACGCCCCAGAGAGAGACCTGTCTCCAGGACCGAGCGGCTGCCCGGGGCCTCACCGTCTTCCCCAGGCAGCGGCAATCCTCGGAGCAGACTCATGAGGGCAGCGACCCAGCGCTGGGCCTCGGCGCGGTTCTCCTCATAGGTCGCAGCCCCATCGGCCTGAAAGGTGCGGGCAGCGCGGCGGCGGCCCCCGCGGCGGCCCCGAAGGTAGGTATAGATGCACAAGTAGGCCGCCGAGTCTGAGGGACTGTGGCTTCTCAGGGTGCAGCAGCCTGAGATCACAGACAGGGGCACAAGGCCGTCCCGGGGCCGGGCTTCGGGCTTCGGGAGCAGCCGCTGTATGTGCAGGGCCTGTGACGTGAGGGTGAGGGCAAATCGTGAGCCTCGGGCTGGGTAGGAGCCAAACTCGCCATGCAGGAGCGGGGTGCTGGCAGCCAGTGGTGCTGGTGGGGGCGCCATGGCCTCAGCCCTGTGCAGGGCTCTCCTAGGCCTGCGGCCCCAACTCCTGGTGACCTGCTGCTCCAGTCTCTGTGGAGAGGGAGGAGGGAAGGGTCAGAGTCCAGGATCCCTATGGGAGACTGGGAGATAGATGGGAGGCGAGGCAGGGACTGTGGACAGGACGAGGCACTGGCAGGTGGGAAGGGACAGCCAGAGACACAGGCGGTTGCACAGGAAGGCCAGCGCCCTGAAAGGCCTGGACATGCAAACGGTCATTCACTTCTTCTCCACACAGCTATTCGGGACCCTCTGTGTGCCAGCCAGGGAGCAGACAGCAAGCAGCAGAAAGCTGACAAAAATCCTTGCCTGCACTGGGTTTGCCTTCTAATCGGAGGTCCGGAAGACAGGATGAGACAGTAAAATAACAAATGTGTTGGGAGATGATAAGGCTTTGGGGAAATATAAAGCACAGGAGCACATCTGAGGGTGCAGACAAAACCAGAAATAGGCTGAGCCGGGGACAGCAACCCCCACATGCACACTGAGTCATCCACAGGTGGAGAGAACAGTATCGCTGAGGCAGGCACAGAAAGAGGACAGAGAAACGCTGGGTGGAAACGAAGAGCTTCAATGAGATGAAACTGGATTGATGAAAGACAGTAAGAGTCTCTCAGTCCAAAAAGAAAGGTAACAGACGCTTAGGGCAGAGGAGAGGCAGGAGGCGGGGATGTGACGCGGAAATCAAGGCGGCAGACGCCACATGCAAGTGCTCAAAAGGGGCAGGGGCTGAGGACTTGTCTCCGAGCACTGACCTGGGTGTCTGCTGCCTGCTCTCTAGGAAAAAGCTGGAGCCAGGACTGAGGTCCCTTCCCCGGCTTCTGCCCAGCTGCTGCCCCCCTCCTCCTCCTCCGGCTCACCTTTGTCCTCCCCTGGCCCGCCCAGCTTCCTGCCTCTCACCTTCCCCGGCCTACAGCAGACACAGACACGCCCCCATCTGTGGCCTCGCCCCGGGCCTCCGCTGCCCAACTCTCCCACCCCGGGCTCCGCAGCTCCCCCGAGGCCCGGGGTGTCTGCCCCACCTCCACACCAGCACAGCCCCCCCTCCCCGGGAGAACCTCAAATCAGGCTCAGGCACAGAGCCCTAGACAGCCTCCATTCCTGGGCCTGGCGCTCTGTCCCTGGGTGCCTAAGCCTTGGGCCTGGCCCTGCATCCACAAACTGCCAAACCACAGCTCAAGTCTCTGTCTCTGGGCCTCCATCTCTACTCCATTTCTGGGCCTGGGCTTCCATTCCTGGATGCCTCAGTCGTGGTCCTGCTTTTCCATTTCCATCTCCCACCCAGCACCCCAATTCCAAAACACACACACTCCCTCGGGTCCCTGCCCCGATCCTCGCACCCTCCTCACTCGCCGGGTCCTCCTCCATGCGGCCCCATCAAGTCTGCACGCCCGCCCCCAATCAGACCTAGGGGTGGGGGGGAGGGTGTGCATCTGCTCAGCCAATGACTGTGTGGCGGTCCTGTACCGCACCAATGAGAGCGTGAGGAGGCGGAGCCAGACGACTCGCGAGTTCAGCGCTCGGTCCCACTACTACAGGGGAGCACAAAAACTGGGCGGTGCACTGCGCTTCAGGAGGCCAGCCGCCATCGTAAGTGAGGGCACAGACACAGCCGAAGGAGCATCACACCCTTGCAGATTACATTGGTGCCTCCTTCTTTGTTGAGGGCAAGAGGGCCCTGCCCATCCGTTGAGTTTATAAACGTGAAAGGGGCGTGGAATAAGAGGTCTTTAGATGCAGAGAGAGAACCCTAACGCAGCGACCAGAGGCCCAGAAATAAGCAACCAGAGTTAGTAATAAACCTAGACACGGCCGGGGATATAGCTCAACGGCACGGCACCTACCTGGCAATCACAAAGTCCTGAGTTTGATTCCCGGTCAAAACAAACAAACAAACAAACAAAAACCCTTGACAAAGAGGAGGTAGAGACCCAGAGAAGCAGAGTCAAAGATAGGTAATAAGTGAGTTAGGGCAGGGCAACGGGGGTGGAGGGTGGGGGTGGGGTGTCTTTCAGACAGTTACAAGACCCAGGCACAGAGAAAAGCAGAGATCTAAACAGACAAAAGCAGTGGGGTTGAGAAAGTGGACAGTAAGGGCTCAAGAAATTCCAGAAAATGACAGAGACAGACCGAGATAGGCACTTCTGCAATGAACACTCCAGACAAGTTCATTAATTCACTATTTACTCTGGATTCCAACCAGAGTGGAGGCAGCACGAGATAAACATCTGACCAGGAAATGACTAATCACATAGCAGAACAGACACAAAGGGAGAACCCTCTGGGTCAGGGGTGAGGAACGGAAAGAATGTTTGAAGTCCAGAAACCGAAAGGACTTGGAAGTGAGAGAAGAAATGGGAAGACCTTGATACAAGAGACACAGCATTAAAGGCCGGGCAAAGATCTAGCCACAGGCAGAACTGCAGAGAGACATATGCAGAATGAGACAGGGCCAAGCGGGACAAGTGGAGCCAGGGGTGGTGGCACGCACCTGTGATCTCAGCTACTGCACTTAGGAGCCTAAGGCAGGAGGATCACAAGTTCAAGGCCAGCCTGGACAGCTTAATGAAGCCATCTCAAAAACAAAACAAAACAAAACACAGCTGGGGATGTAGTCAGTGGTACAGCGCACCTGAGTTCCATCCCTAGTACCACACAGGCACTCAAAAAAAAAAAAAAAAAATGAGGAGGAGACAATTCACTTATTGCCAAACAAATATATCTTGCATCCATCCCACAGAAGCAGCTCATGAAGACAGAGTAAGTGACAGAGAGAATCCCAGGAGGACTGAGGCAAGGGAACAGAGCAACTGAGCTCAGAGCCCTGGAACCAAAAAAGCCCTGACCAAAAAAGCTGAGCTTTCTCTGAGTCATCAAGTTAGAGAAAAGGGAACATGGAAGGGAAGCAGATGGAGGAAGAAAAGGAGAAGGGGACCTCTAGCTCACAAGAATTTGCTGTGACTCTTGGGAGCCCCTGCATTCTTGGCCACACCTGCCCTGTCTGGAAGTGGAAGGAAAGCTATTCACTCAAGGCTGAAGAGGAGGTCCAAGACCAGGGACGGAAGGATATCGACCGATGTGGTCCCAGGGAATAGCAATCTTGGCTTTCAGATGGACCTTTACCTGGTTCTGCTCCTCTGATTCAAGGTGTCGGTTCATCCGTGGCCCTCTGTCCTGGTACATCAACAGACCTTGGCCCTGGGTCTGAGGCCATAGGACGGTGGTCTGGGATGTACAAGGAGTCAGGACTCACTGTGCAAGCCTGGCTTAGGCTCTGTGGAGAACAGAGGAATGAGAGAGTTTGGTTACTGCATCAACCAGTCAGTCTGGTTCTGTCAAAAAGGTGCTGCTAACAAGGCAAATTGCTGTGGATCACTTAAGCGCAAAACGCATTGACCAAAAGCAATTTTATTAACCTATATAATCCTGGAAAACATCCCATGTGTCAGATCTATTATCCTTTCCTTTTTCTAAATATGGAAAAGTACAGCACAGAGAGTGACTTGCCCAAGGTCACACCACTAATAGCAGCAGAACCAGGATCTGAACTCGGGTACAGTCTGGGCAGATCCCATCTCATCGGTCTCCACCTCCCTCTGGGCCCCCGTCCCCTCCCCCTTGCTCCCACCCTCAAGTCTCCATCCCCGCTCCCACGGGGTCTCCACACTTCCTCCCCTCTGAATTTCTAGCTCTGGGTCTCTCTCTTTAAGGAGTTTATCACCCACCTTCCTTCCCTCCATCCCACCCCTCAAGCCAGGCCCTCAGGACGCGATCCCTGGGACCCCAGTACCTTGTGCCTCCCTCACATCGAAACCGCTGGGCCAGCTGAACCTTTCTGGTGGAGAAAAAAGCAGCCCCTCCTTGGCGGGAGAGGCTGAGCAGGTGGTCAGGGAAGGGCCACCTAGGGGAGCGCGGAAGCTGAACCAAAAAATTAGATATGTAGGGTGCTCTAGATTAAGTTTCAGCAAGGAGATCTCGGGTTGGATATCTAGCACAACTTCCGAGCTTTGGTTGCGCCTAGCCCAGGAGTTCAGCGCGAAAGAAGGCAACCGTGAATCTAAACAAACGCGAGCGGCTTGGAGAGGACTAGACCCGCCAGCTCCGCCTCCTCACCAGCACTACCCGGCCCACCAGGTCCTCCGAAGCCACTGAGAGGCCCTCGGTGTCAGGCCAGAGCGCCGCAGCACACTACCTCTTTCTAGCCCCACGCGCCTCTCTTGCTCCCAGTTTCCTTTTTTGCCGGAAGCATATAGAGAACAGCGCCTGGGTAGAGCTAGAAAGGCCCCCGACGTGCTAGCCCTTCCTTCCTGCGCGTGGTGCTTGTTTCTCTTTGATTATTCCTCAACCCTATTTTGTTGTCGCCCATTTAGTCAGTCACTCAACTCGCCATAGAGAAGGCCGGCTCGTGGTAGAGCGTCGCGTCGGACTCGTAAGACGTCATTAGGGCGTCGCGCGCTGGAGGCTTTCCCCGCCCATCCCACTGCCGCTCTCTCTTTCCGGGTTTGGCTGAAGAGGAGTCGCCATCATGGTGAGCGTGCCTTGGGGTGTTCAAGGCTTGATCATCCAACGCCATCCTTGGCGGGCTCGGGATGGGGCCGTGCCAGAGGGGTGCAGGGGTTTCGCCAGTGTCTGAAGGAAGCGATTTCCAAGGCGGGGGTGCTACTCTGGGGACCTAGAGGCCGGACGTGGGTCACAGTCTTGTATTGCTGTTGTCTCCCCTGAGCGGACGACCCAGTTGAGGTATAGGGAGGGAAAGTGATGGGATCGGGGCCGCAAGCCAAGAAATGGCGGAGCTGGGGTCCTGCGCTGCGTGGCTGGGGGTGTGCCCACTTTCAGCCACTTCGCTGGTTTGTCTGCGTGTGTCACTCCTTAGTCTGGAAAGTGGGATTGGGAGGGGAGTCGAGAGTTAGGTACCCGGATGTTGGGCCCCAGCGGGCTTCCGTTCCAGTTGCAGCCCTTAGGTGGTCCCATCCCCGAGTGGTGAGGTGGGAAGACATCACTCGTAGGTGGCTCTCATCAGAAGGACTTAAGTGTTGAATAGATGAGAGCTGCTAATCCATAGTTACTTAGAGTTGATGGTGTGAAAAGCTCAGCGACTCAGAAGCGTAGGAAGGAGGTGTAGAAGTGACGAGCTTTCCTGCGTGTTCTTAGTTCTCAAGTGGGACAGCCAGCCAGACTGTGTGCCTGGCAGTGTCAGAGGCTCTTCTTCATGTCTTATCCTGAGTGGAAGTTGTGGGTCGTTGTTACTGAGCTGCTGTACTTGTGGTTATGGTTTTGGTATGACAGGAGGTCTCGGGCACGTAATGTGAGACCCATGTTCTTGGGAAGGTGCAACTTGGGAATTTAACACTTGCAGGTCCGAACAGGTGCCGTGCTAAGATGTGACAGGTGCTGATGGGTTTGCGGGCTGCTCTAGCTCCCGTTGAAGCGGGCTCCGTGGTGTGGGAGACAAGGGATCACGGGGAGCGTCCGTGGCACAGTTGCCCAGGTTCAGAGTTGGAACCATCGTTTCCCCTTCATCCCTGCAGGGAGTGGACATCCGCCACAACAAGGACCGCAAGGTCCGGCGCAAGGAGCCCAAGAGCCAGGACATCTATCTGAGGCTGTTGGTCAAGGTGAGGCTGGGGCCTGGGAGCTTGGGCAGGGCCCCCCAAGTCTTCTGCTGTTGGTGCAAGGATCCCCGCGCTTTAGTGCTTTCGGCTGCTGGGCTGTAGCACATTCGGAGTGGGGAGGAAATTTTCCTGATCTCCAGTCGGGAAGGACCGAGATCTGCTGGTCCCCCGGCTCCACAGAATGGGAAGAGCCCTCAGAACCTCCCAGCCGAAATCGCCCATCTGCCCCTGACCTGTGTCCTCAGGCCTCCTTTTTCCCCCTCAGCTCTACAGGTTTCTGGCCCGACGAACAAACTCTACCTTCAACCAGGTTGTGCTGAAGAGATTGTTCATGAGTCGCACCAACCGGCCGCCCCTCTCCCTTTCCCGGATGGTGAGTGGCTGGTCTGGGGACTCGAGCTGTGCCCTGCGAGCAGCAGTAGGTGCAGGGCTTCGAGCCTTACTTGGAGTCAGTATCTGTGGACAACTGGCTTGGCTTCTTGGCCTCCTTTCTGGCTCATTGTAAGGTGGAGGTAGTTATGATAGCTTCAAGTCCAAGGCCAGGTGTGATGTGCCTGTAGTCCTAGCACTCTGGGAGACTGAGGCAGGAGGATCTCATGTGAGACCTCAACTCGGGCAATTTAAGGACTTAGCGAAACCCTGTCTCAAAAAGGGTTGGGGATGTAGGTCATTTGGTGCAGAAGTCCTGGGATTGATCCTCAGTACTAAAAACAAAACCAAAACTTTCCAGGAGGGATGTGTTGAATATTCTCATCAAATTTCCTGAAGTAGATCTCGGAGAGGCTTGTAGTGCAGGAGGTGAGGCAGGCTTAGCACTGTCCCAGGCCTCTGCATGCCTGCAGAATCCAGGGGTAGGGGGTGGGTGGATTTAAACACCAGAACGACAGGTCAGGTGATGTGCATCTGTTCAAGATCCGGAAGATGAAGCTTCCTGGCCGGGAAAATAAGACAGCAGTGGTCGTGGGGACCGTCACCGATGACGTGCGGGTTCTGGAGGTGCCCAAGCTGAAGGTGAGTGGGGTAGGGCTTAAGTCAGTGTCAGACCTGCTTTGGGCCTGGCCTGCTGTGGTGACACGTAAGTCTCGGCCACCTCTTTGGGTTGCAGCAGGCATCTCACTTGTCCAGGTGGCCTTTAGGGTTGCATGGGGCCTTTGATACGGGGGATTCCTCAGGGGGCTCCTCCTGGATCATGTTGAAAATGTTGGCTCTTGAGCCAGACAGCCTGGGCTCAAACATGGTTTTCTTTGCCATTTAGTCAAAGTCTTAGCTGAGCATTGTGGGGCATGCCCATGATTCAAGCACTTGGGAGGCTGAGGCAGGAGGGTCGCCATGAATTGAAGGCCAGCCTGAACTACATAGCAAGACTCAAAAAAAAACAAGTCTTGCAGCTTTTGCACACCATGACACAGGGGTCATTGGAAGGTAGCTGCTGTGTGCCTGAGAGCTCCTGGGATTGGTTGGTATTGGTTCTCAGGCCCTGCAGGTAGCCAGGGCGGTGAGTGGTGACCCCACCTGTCCTGTGTCCAGGTTTGTGCCCTGCGCGTGACCAGCCGGGCCCGCAGCCGCATCCTCAAGGCTGGGGGTAAGATCCTCACCTTTGACCAGCTGGCCCTGGACTCCCCTAAAGGCCGAGGCACAGTTCTGCTCTCTGGTAAGTGGCGCTTGACTTGGTGACTTCTGTGGCGGGATCGTGTGAACTAGAGGTCAGGGTGCACCCTCACCTTGCAGCAAATTAGCCTCAGCCCAGTGAGGGTTGAAGGGAGAGGCTTCCTGCAGCAGGTGCAGGGCCCTGCTTTATCCCCTGCTCCATCCCCAGGTCCGCGCAAGGGCCGAGAGGTTTACCGGCATTTCGGCAAGGCGCCGGGAACGCCGCACAGCCACACCAAGTGAGTACAGGGCCTGCTGCTGCCCGCCGTGAGTAGGGCACTCTGGGTCGGGGGTGAGCACGGCCGGGCTCTGCAGCTCGGGTTGGGACCCCAGGCCCCACCGGGGCTCCTCACCAGCCACCCCCTGGCATCCTGGCTTCCTGCATTGCCAGGCTTTTCCAGCGGCGCGCCCGCACAGTGGGAAGGGGGCTGGGCCCGCTGTTCACCGTGAGGTGGGCTCCTGACCCTCCTTCTCTTCCCACAGACCCTATGTCCGCTCCAAGGGCCGGAAGTTCGAGCGCGCGAGAGGCAGGCGGGCCAGCCGAGGCTACAAGAACTAATGCTGGATCGTACTGTTAATAAAAAGATTGTGGATTCTGATGGCCCCCTCTGTGTCACTGGGGGACAGGTTGGGATGATAGAGAAGGGAGGTGGGGACGCACAGGGGGACGCACCTGGTTTGGGGATTTATCCTTGGGCGTGAGCTCTTGATTTTGCACACGCACAGTATTATTTCACTGCACCTGTTGGGTCCCCTGAGCCTGAGCTCCACCTCCTTCCTGGTGATCGTATTTTCCACACCTGCTTCCTCATGCTGTCATCCTCCACCAGGGCACCTGGGGGCGGGGCTGCGGTGGGCGGACGTGGGAACAGGTGAGGAAGCCGGGCAGGTGGCCAGTCCCTGAGCAGGTGCCCGGCAGTGGTGCCCGTAGGGCCCTCCCTGTGTTTGCACTAGGGGCTGGGTTCCCTGGCCCCAGGCAGGGCCCGGAAGAGTGGCAGAGGTAGAGGAAGAGGTCTCCGGTCCTGTTCTCCGACCTCTGAGAAGGCAAGAGATGGGAAGAGGAGGGTAGAGGTCTGTGGTGCGGGTACAGGAGGGAGGCCTGGCTCCGTTCCTCTGCCTTCTCGGTGGGCCATTGCTGTGGTTGGGAGACCAGGTGCTTGGGTGGCAGAGAGCTGGGGCTTGGGAGCGGACAGGGTAGGATTAGAGTGGCCCTGACCAGGAAGAAGGTGTGGGCCGGTGGGATTAAAGCGGACGCCTGGTGGGCTTGGCACACCAGGGTGCGGGGCGCCCTGAGGATGCCGGCCTTGGCCTAGGTGGGTGGTCAGGGTCACGGGTGGCAGGGAGGGCTGGTGAGTGAGCCTGGGCAGCTGGGGACCCCCAGGTGGGCGTGCTGAGATTTTCAGGGAGCAAGGCTGGGGAAGAGGTGGCTGAGGATCTGGCGGCCCCTGTTCCATCAGGGACAGCAGGGTGACAGGCCCAGCCTGCCGTTGGAACCAGCTGAAGGCTGGGTTGCAGCATTTTGTGGCCAGCAGGCTGGAGGCTGTCCTGTGGCAGGACAGAAGTGACTAGCTGAGGGGTCATGCAGCTGGGGACGGTGTCAGGTGCGCAGCCTGGCCCTTAGGCAGTGGGCTTTGCTGTAGTGCTGCTCTGGGAGCCTGGCAGAGTGGGCAGTTATTTGGTGACCTAATTGTTGGGGCTGTGGGCCAGGGACAGCCACAGGGAGCTGTGGGGACGTCGGCAGGGCCACCCTGGAGGTCCCCCATGGTCCATCCTCCAGGGACAGCCAGAGCCTGGGTGACCTGGCCCGTCGCAGCGCGGCCTGATGGCAGCCTCCCAGCTGGCGGCGCTGGACGAGGCAGAGGTGGGGCCCGGGCCGCTGCCGCTGACCGAGGCCAGCCCTGCCTTCCTGTACTCCGAGGGCCAGCGGCTGGCGATCGAGGCGTTGCTGAGCGAGGGCGCCGACGCCTTCCAGGCCTGCGTGCAGCAGGAAGGGCTGCGGCCTTTTCTGAGTGCGGAGGAGGTGCAAGCTTTGGCAGCGGCCGCTGAGGACTGGACAGAGGCCGGGCAGGAGCCTGGCGGGGCTGCGGGAGCCGCCACCACCGCCACCGGGGCTGTGGGCAGCCTGACATACTGGCCCGGGCAGTCAGAGGAGCCGGCGCCCCTGCTGCGGCTGGGCTGGCCGGAGGACAGCGCGTGGAAGGGCATCACCCGGGCACAGCTGTACACCCAGCCCCCCAGCGAGGGCCACCCGCCCCTCAAGGAGCTGGTGCGCCGAGAAATCCAGGCTGCTCACAAGGTGGGTGTCGTGGTGCCCTTGTCCTTCCCTTGGACTTGTGCTCGCCTGCCTGGCTCCAGCCGTGTCTCCCTTGGCCTCTGGGACTTGCATTGCACGTCCACAGCTCTGCTCCCCAGGACCCATCCCCCGCAGCATCCACACCCCTGGAACCGAGTTATGACCCTCCCTGAGTCTCAGGCATCCCCTCATGTGCCTGTCACCAGGGACTTTGGGCTCCCCCAGGGAGGGTACAGGCACCTCCTGCAGCCTCAGAGAATCTGTGCTTTCAGTAGTAGTGTGCTAAGTCCTCCCCATGGTCTTCCAAGAACCCTGTGAGGTGGGACTCTTGTGCCCATTGAGGAGAGGGGCAAACTGAGGCACAGGGATGTAAGTGGCCTAGGGAATTTGAACCTGGACTGTCTGGCTGGTAAGTTGGTGTTTGGTCCTGGCCCTCAGCACAGAGGGGTCCCTTAAGTGTGCCTTAGTGGCCCAGCGGGTCAGCCCTACTGTCCCTCACACCCAGGCAGTCACCCAGTGTCCTCTGAAGGTGTCCAGCCACTGACCAGGAACAGAGCTACTCTGGACACGTGTTTCAGCCTGGGGACAATTCATCATTGTTAACATGACTTTTTGTTGCTGTTGGGTTTTTTTTTGTTTTTGTTTTTAGACGGGGTCTCCTTGTGCAGCTCAGGCTGGCCTTCAACTTGCAGCAATCTTCCTGCCTCAGCCTCCCTAGAGCTGGGATTACAGACATGTGGATATGATTTCTTATGGCAGTATTCCAGCATTTCAAGGCTGGGGATCTTAGAAAGGCTACCATTTCTCATTCAGCGTCCTGGGGTCCCCCTTCAGCTCCCCTGAACTCTCACGGAGGACAGGCCCTTAGAGCCTCCAGAGTCCAGAGCTCCACCGCGCAGGGCACCTGGGCCAGGCCCCGCCCACTGAGTGTCCCTGAGCCCTGGGCTCCACCCACATGTCCACCTCCCCTCTTCTCCCTGCAGCTGGTGGCTGTGGTCATGGACGTCTTCACGGACCCAGACCTGCTTTCGGACCTGGTGGACGCAGCCACACGCCGCTGGATCCCTGTGTACCTGCTCCTGGATCGCCGGCGGCTGCCTGATTTCCTGGCGCTGGCCGGGAAGCTGCGGGTGAACCCCTGGGCCACAGAGGTAGGGGCAGGACAGAGGGACCCGGGCGCCCCTACTCCCCTGGCTCTGAGGGGCAGCAGAGAAGAGCCTCCTGCAGGGTCCTGGGTCGGCGGGATGGGTCTGCACTGGGAGGGTCCTCTGGCATCCTGTGCCCATGCCACTACGGGGACAGGGTGTGCACTCCCCTGGCGCCCTGGGCTGCTGGGTCGAGGTGATCCTGAGCCTCCTGATGCCCCAAGAACCCGTCCTCCCCGCTGCCCACCCAGAACCTGGACGTCCGTGTTGTGCGGGGCTGCACTTTCCAGAGTCGCAGGCGACGGCAGGTGAGCGGCGACGTGCAGGAGAAGTTTGTGCTGCTGGATGGCGACAGGGTCATCTCAGGGTCCTACAGGTACGGCCCCCACACCTGCAACCCAGCCCTGCTCCCTGCGTGGGGCTGAGTGCCGGCACCCCGCCCTTTCTCTGGTTGGTCCGGGATACTTTTTTTTTTTTTTTTTTGGGTCTTTTTGAGACAGGGTCTCGCTATGCAGTTCAGGCTGGTCTTGAACTCTCTTTGCAGCCCAGGCTAGCCTCTAACTTGCAACGATCCTCCTGCCTCAGCCTCCCAAGTGCTGGGATTACAGATGTGCACCACAAGGATTTCTAATCTGGAAAACTGGAGCGTGGGCTCTGGGGCTGGGTGGCCTGGATTCAAACTCTAGCAGTTCACTGTGTGACAGTGGGTGACTTATTTCACCTCTCTGGGCCTCAGCTTCCCCCAGTACAGAAGAGGGAAATACAAGCCTCTAGAACAAGATTTCTATAAAGGAGCCACTTGCATTCAGACTGACTACTGGGGACTCCGTGTGCACTGAGGATGCTGAGTTCTACCACCCACCATTAGGAGAATCAAAAACTCTGCTGGGTGCTCTTGGAAGTGCCAAGAGTGAGACCCATGGCTCTCAGGCAGTGGCTCTCAGCCTGAGTGTCTCAGAGTCCTGCAGAGGACTCTCCTTCGTGCCACTCTGTCTCCACCCGGCCTGGGATGGGGCCCAAGGTCGTGCATTTCTGACAAGCTCCCAGTTGATGTGCAGGCTGCCAGCCAGGGACATACTCACTCTCCTGTGTGGTGCTGCATGCCTGTAATCCCAACACTCTGGGAGGCTGAGGCAGGAGGATCACAAGTTGGAGCCCAGCCTGAGCAACTCAGCAATTTAACAAGACCCTGACTGAAAAAGTAGAAAGAGCTGGAGCTGTAATTCAGTGCAAAGGCCCTGGGTTCAATCCCCAGTACCTGCAAACAAAACAAACAAAAAAACCTCGGCCAGCTGAACTGGGGTGTCTTGGAGTGGAGAGTATGCACCTTCCCAACCTCATGGGAGCTTGGAGGGTGCAGTGTCCAACATATCACATAAGCAGCACTCAGTGAGCCCCAGCTGTCATTAATACCATATTTCATCAGCTCTAAGGTGCCATCAATAGAAAGAAGCCTCTTGATCCCAGTGTGAAAAGATACTCCTCTCAGCATCAACAAACTATAGTAGTACAGCTGGGAATGGTGGCTCACGCCTGTAATTCCAGTACTTGGGAGGCTGAGGCAGGAGGATCTCCAGAATTTCAAAACCAGCCTGGGCCCCACAGTGAGTTCAAGGCCAACCTGAACCGCAAAGTGGTTCAAAAAACAAAACAAGTGGGGCGTGGTGGCACACACCTGTGATCCCAGCACTCGGGAGGCTGCGGCAGGAGGATCGTTGCGAGTTCAAGGCCAGCTTGGGCTACAAAGTGAGCTCAAGGCCAGCCTGAACTGCACAGCGAGACCCTGTCTCAGGAAAAAACAAAATAAAAAAAAAGAGAGAAGAAAGAACTACAGCACAGTCAGACCCACAGATGGCACCTCTCCAAGCTCCCAGCTCCAGGTACACAGCCTAGAACAGATGAAGCTGAGGCCACGAGAGGCTGTCCAGGGCCTCTGCCTATTTAATGGGGGGAGGGGCGGGTGGGGAAGTAGCTAGTGTGGGGGACCAGTCCCAGGCCGGGATCACAGCAGGTGCCGGAGCAGCAGCGAGCCCAGCGCCAGGCCGGTGGCGGCTGTCACCCTTGGGCGGCCTGTGGGGCTGGGGCCGCGGTTGCACAGGTGGCCTGAGCAGCAGGAGGTGGTGAGGATGTAGGTGAGGCCCATGTAGTTCACGGGCTCCTCGCGGCCGCAGCTGGTGGCGCGCACGCAGCCTTTGTTGATGACGGGCCCCACGCCCTGGGCCACCCCGAGGCCCGTGAAGCAGTCCTCCTCGTCCCCGCAGTGCATGCGGGTGCTGGGGCAGCGCGTGGAGTCAGTCAGCTCGCAGAAGAAGCAGTCCTTGATGCCTGCTGTGCCCCGCGGCAGCGTGGTCGCCAGCAGTAGCAGGCGCAGCCAGCCGAGGACCATGGTAGCCTGGCGGCAGGGGTGGTGCCCGAGCCAGGCCGGGGCGTCGCGGAGCTTGTGGAACTGCTGGGCAAGTGGCGTCCGGGCCTCTCTGTCAGCACCTGGATTGTCCTTGGCCTCCGATGCTCTGTGTCCCTCGCATGGGGTGCCACGGGTCTGTGAGCGGAATGTGCTACCTCACAGACCCCTCAGGTTCCACAGCCGCCCTGGGGGTGAGGTCACAGGTGGGGGCAGTGTCACCCTCCGAGCAGCCGCTCAGCCCTCCCACCTGCAACCCAGTGGGGACGTCGCCCTGCCGAGAAGGGCGCAGGACACCAGCTGCCGCCCGTCTGCTATCAAGTGCCTTGCTGTGACTTCAGCTCCCGGGTCCCATGGCAACCCCATTTTCCACATGGCTCATCTGAGGCCTGGGACAAGAATATGACACACCTGAGGTCCCCTACTTGGGCTTAAAGCCCCAGGGAGAGGCTAGGAGTGAGAAGGGCATTTAGTGAGGTGGTCTTGTCCTTTCTTTTTTCTTTTCTTTCCTCTCCTCTCCTCTCCCCTCCCCTCCCCTCCCCTCCCCTCCTCTCCTCTCCTCTCCTCTCTTTTCCTTTCTTTTCTTTTCCTTTTTTTTGTCTTTTCCTTCATTTTTTTTGAGACAGGGTTTCACTATGCAGTTCGGGCTGGCCTTGAACTCACTTTGTAGCTAGGCTGGCCTTAAACTTGCAGCAAACTTCCTGTCTCGGCCTCCAGAGTGCTGGGGCTACACACGTGTGGAGAGTGTTTCAAGCCAAGCTCTGCACCAGAGGCTTTGGTGCTGGTCACCTTGGGGCCAGGAAGAGCGAGGACGCTGGCTGCTGGCAGGGAGCCTGACCCCTGTGCTCACCTCTGCACCTGGCTGCGCTTTGGCTCCGCGTTACAGATGGGCCAACGGAGGCACCGAGCGAGCGGAAGCACTCAGAGCCAGGTGTATGACAAATGCTTGATAAATGGAGTCTTTCTAGGGAGGAGCATGGTCTTAAAACAGCCCTGTGGGAGCCGGGCATGGTGACCCACGCCTGTGATCCCAGCACTCTGGGAGGCAAATTGGAGCCCAGCTTGGGCAATTTAGCAAGACATTTTCACCAAGTACATTAAAATTAGAAGCTGAGGGCTGGGGATTTAGCTCAGTGGCAAAGTGCCTACCTGGCAAGAGCAAGGTCTTGAGTTGGGTTCCCGGTACCGGAAAAAAACCAAAAAAAAAAAATTACAAGCTGAGAGCTGGGGATATAGCTCAGCGGCACAGTGCCTGCCTAGCAAGCATGAGGTCATGAGTTCGATTGCTGGTACCAAGGGAAAAAAAAAAAATTTCAAGCTGAGTGTAGTGGTACGCACCTATACTCCCAGCACTTGCAAGGCTGAGGCAGGAGGATTGCTGTGAGTTCCAGGCCAGCCTGGGCTACCTAGCCAGAGGCTGTCTCAGAATAAACCACAAAACCCCCTCCAGCCTGGCTCCAGTGGTGGTAGAACTATCTCAGGCCATGCTGATGTCCAGCCCAGGGTGGAGACTTCTGTTGTCCCATTCTGCAGTGCTGGAAGCTGAGTCCTGAGAGGTCAGCTTGCTCAAGGTCAGGTAGCCAGCACTGGGCAGGTAGGCAGGCTGCGGAGATCCGACCCCCACCCTGTGTCCCCAGCTTCACGTGGAGTGATGCCCGCCTGCACCGAGGCCTGCTGACCCTGCTGACCGGAGAAATCGCTGACGCCTTCAGCCGCGAGTTCCGCACGCTGTATGCAGCCTCCTGGCCTCTCCCACCCGCGCCCACCCCAGGGCCTCTACTCGGCGTCCCTGGGGAGCTGTTGCCGGCCCAGAGCCCGCACCGTGTGGCCCACCGCTGTCCGGTCGCCCCCGTGTTGCCGCTACCGCCCAACGGCCCCCTGGCCCACCGCCTGGCTGCCTGCCACCTGTTAGAAGGGGACCAAAAGGAGGCCCCTGTGCCAGCGGGGCCCGCGCTCAGCGACATCCTCCGCAGCGTGCAGGGTGCCCGGACGGCCAGCGGCCCCCCCACCCGGCCCAGCCGGTCCCTGTGGGACCTGAGCCGTCTGTCCCAGCTGTCGGGCTCCAGCGACGGGGACGGTGAGGTGAGACCAGTGGCCACTGCCTGAGTGGAGGTGGCAGAGGCCCAGAGAGGGATGGCCCTTGCCATGGTCTGGGGGGTGGCCCGCAGGGTCCCTGCTGCCCCCAAGAAAATCAGGAAGCCCCTCCTTCCTCCCTTACTTCCTGCATCCCTCCCTCCTTCCCTGCCTCCTTTTTCTTCCTTTCTGTGGCACTCAGGATTGAACCCAGGGCTTTGCACTGAGCTACATCCCCAGTCCTTCGTTATTTATTTACTTATTTTTAAATTTGGAGATGCCGGGCCTGGTGGTATAAGCTCTCACTGAAGCACTAAACCGCCAAGGCTAGGTTTGAATTTGATGATCTTCCTGACTCAGCCTCCTAGAGAGCTGGAATTAGAGGCAAGTGCTGACACATCCAGTGGAGGAAGCATTTCCCAGGCTTACTGTGTGCCTGGTGCCTGGTGGGTCAGGAAGGCCAAAGCGTTCACCTGCATTTACAACTGCTCACCCATGCCCTGCAGCCGTACCCTGTGCTGGCAGCGCACGATCTGGGGTGCTGCAGAGACCTCTGAGCCCAGAGTGAGAATCCTGGCTTCACGCCCGCCCTCTCCACACCTCAGGGCTCCTGCCTAGGAAACGGGCTGAGCAATTGCCCTGGTTCTCAGTGTGGTGAGAAGTGCAGGCCCGAGGAGAAATGAAATAACAACAATGTCACCAACACATTTCCGAAATGGAATTTATTTGTATTTGTTCCGTGATGTCCTCATCTCAGGCCAGTGAGGCCACACTTTCTGGTGTCCCCCAACCACCATCTTTTTTTGCTTTTCTGAGTAAGGGTCTCCCTATGCAGTCCAGGCTGGCCTTGAACTCACAGAGATCCTCCTGCCTCAGTCTCCCGAGGGCTGGGATAAGAGGCATTTGCCACCACTCTGGGCTTCCTTTCTGGTTTTTTTTTTTTTTTTTCCCAGTACCGGGAATCGAACTCATGACCTTGCACTTGCCAGGCAGGCGCTGTGCCGCTGAGCTAAATCCCCAGCCCCCGGCTTCCTTTCTGGATTTGAGTATGGTGGGGTGTTAGGGAAAGGGGGCCAGAGTGCTTAGAGGAGCTCCCCTCAGCCCCCAGCTGCTTAGACAGGGGGTCCCACAGAGCCCGCTCCAACCAGCCAGAGGACCCGGGGCAGGCGAGGTCCTCCCTGAGCCTCAGGGTCCTGGGCTGTGCCGCGGGTGACCGCAGGGGTGCAGCAGAGCCACGGTGGGGGGCAGGTCTGGAGGCCGTCGCTGTGTGGGCTGTGCCCTCCAGCCTCAGTTTCCCCGAGGCCCTCATGTCCCTGAGTCCCTCCAGCCTTCCGAGTCCCTGAGGGCCTGCGGCTCGGAGAGGCTGGGGCGGGGTGCCGGGCAGGGGGCAAGGTCCTGGCCTCCACCCGGTCCGGCTGCCTCGGCCCTGGGCAGCGACGCCCTGGGCAAATATTTGCTCCCTCGGGAGCTGCCAGCCACTTCCGGTTCCTCCCCACCCTCCAAACCTAGGCAGCGTGGCCCCCTGTGTGGGCCTGGGGTGCAGGGCTCCCCTCTGCCCCTGCCCCCTCCCCTCCTTCCTCCTCCTCCCCGTTCCTCCTTCCTCTTCCTTCACCCCCACCTCTCACCTCTCCTTTCCCTCCACAGCTCAAGTCCTGGGGCTCCAAGGACACCCCTGCCAAGGCCCTGATGAGACAGCGGGGCGCCGGAGAGGCCCGGCCCCTAGCCCGGTGCCAGCCCTGGGGCAGCCCCATGCCCCCGATCCCTGCCCGCCGCCTCCGCTACCTGTCCCCGACCCGCAGGAGGTTTGGTGACAACGGTCTCTCCAAGCTGGCGGAGCTCAGAGGCATCCAGCAGCCAGACTGGGGCCCTCGCGCGGGGCGAGGGGGGCGGCCCTGAGGCTGCCGCTCGTGCCCGCGTGGAGCGGTCACAGTCCGGGACACAAGGTCCCCGAGCTTCGGGTGCTGGCACAGCGCACGAGGCCTCAGCCAGGCCGGGACTGCTCGGGGGAGGAGGTGGCTGAGCATCCCCACGCGAATATGGGGAAACGAGGAGGACCCCTCGGGACAAAAGGGGAGACACCGCTCCCACCGCGCCCGGAGCTGTGGGTGAACTGCGTCCCGGAGCGGGAGGGCCCGAGCTTGGGTGCTGGAGGTTTGTGAGCGGGGCAGATCTGAACAGTGAGCACCTAGCGGTCTCATGAATGGAGCACGGGGAGAGGGGGCACAAAGGCGGGAGGACTGGGGGGCTGGGGAGCAAAAGGGAGCGGCTCGCTGGGCCCAGGCCTCCCTTTCTGCAGAGAATAAACTGTTTCACGCCACAAACGCGTCTCTCCGCGGCCGCCCGAGCCCGGCCCGGCTCCTCCTCAGGTCCGCAGCCTTTCCCTGGGAGGCCTGCCCTATGCCGGGCCCTCCGCTGCCCCGGCCCGCCCCCCGTGACCCCGCGCCGTCTCCCCGCGGCCCCGCCTCCGGAAAGCATCGAGGCGAGGGGTACAGCTAAGCATTTATTGTCAGGGTCACTGGTGGGGGCGTTCGGAGTCCTTGCCGGAGCCAGGGCCGGTCTCGGGCTCAGGCTCAGGCTCAGGGTCCAGGCCGTTGTCCCCCAGGTCCTTGTCCCAGGGGAAGGTCGGCATCCCCCGCATCTGCACTCGGTAGACGCGGTTGAAGGCCTCGCTCTGTGCCACTGTGAAGTGGTTCTTCCAGTCGCCGCTGACCCCTGCGGATGTGAGGGAGGAAGGGGCCCAGGTGAGGAGCTGCTGGGGGGCAAGACCCCCAGTATCGGCACTTTCTTTCCCACCTCCCGGCCCTTGCCGAGACGGCAGCCCCACGTGGGCCCGTCCCTCACTTTACCCCTGTGACACAGCGGAGGCCCTGCCCAGAGCCAGGCATCCTCGGGGACTCAGCCGGGGGCCCTCCCGGCAAGCAAGACCCTGCTGGCTGTGAGCCCCGGGCCAATGTGGGGCCCTCCCGGTTTCCCACCCCTCTTGGGGTGACTACTGGGGTGCCACCACTGCCTGGAATCCTGGGGCTCATGTGGTCCCGAGCCTAGTGTTTGAAGTGCACATGCCACAGCAGAGCACGTGTGAGGTCCGGGGAGCTCCTGTAGAGGGCTGAGTCCCCCCAGGGTGTCCCAGTGCTTGGAATCTATAAATATATAACTTTCTCTTTTTTTGAGGCAGGGTCTCCCTATGTAGTTCAGGCTGGACTGGAACTCACTACGTAGCCCAGCCTGGCCTCAAACGCACAGGGATCCTCCTGCCTCAGCCTCCTGAGTGCTGGGATCACGGGTGAGCACCACCACGCCCAGCCTCAATCATCTGACAGTTTCTGCAGTGAGCAGGAGGTTGGGGGGCGTTCACGAGGCCCCACGCTGCACGGGCTTGGATCTGGCTCTCTGGGGGTTGCGGGGGCCGCTGGGTGGCTGTGTCACACCAGGCCTGGTGCTATGCTCTGGGTGAAGTGCGCCCGGTTCCCGGGACGCTGTGGCCCACCTCTGCGGAGGAAGGCCCCGCGGCGGTGGTCCAGCAGGCTGGGGGGCAGCAGCGTGTAGTTGGACATGGTGTTGGCTTTCATGGCGCCGAAGGCTGAGTGCGCCACCACGGAGCCCAGCGCCTCCTCGCCCAGCGGCCGGCCCAGGAACTCGCAGACACGCTGCACGGAGCCATGGAGGTCCTGGGGGAGAGGCGAGGGGTGCTGAGGCCAGACGCACCCACTGCGGGGGAACCCGGGATGGCGGCGCTCGCCCCTCCCAGGGCTGGGTGCTGGGCCTGGCCTCCAAGTCCTCACCCTCGCCCCACCCCGTCAGGCATGTCCTGTCCCTTGCTTTTGCCTCTGCCACGTCCCGGATTCTGTCCCTGCAGCCCAGGACTGACTGAGGCCCCCTCCTGTCCCACCCAACCTTAACCCAGCCTGCCCCCCAGCCTCCCTGCCTCTGGCTCATGCCCTCCGCACTAAGCTGGCCCTGCCCCTCCCCGGCTCCCAGCTCTGCTGTGGCTCTCCAGTGCCCTAGGACAGGTCTTCCTCCTTCCCTCCCTCCCTCCCTCCCTTCCTTCCTTTCTCTCTCTCTTTCATTTTTTGAGACAGGGTCTCACTTTGTAGTGTAGGCTAGACTTGAACTCACAGGCTGGCCTGAAATGTCCAGAGATCCTCCTGCCTCAGCCTTCTGAGCGCTGGGATCACAGACGTGTGCCCCATGCCCAGCTGGCCTGGCTCTCAAGGACAGGGTGACCTGTTCTCAGCCCTTGCCGAGGTCCCAGGATCCGCTGTTCCCTGCAAGTTCCTCCCTCGGCCTGGCCTGAGCCTGCCAGGAACAGTGCTGGCCACTGAGGACCGCCTTCCTCGGGACAGGTGGCTCAGGTCCCTGCAGACTGAGCGCCTACTGCACACCAAGCTCCAAGTCCCTCATGTACAATTGCACCAGTTCTGCCATCAGCTTTGAGAAGAGAAGCACCATGCTGAGCATGGTGATGAAAGCCTGTAATCCCAGCACTCTGGGAGGCTGAGACAGGAGGATTATAAATGCAAGCCCAGCCTGGGCAATTTAGCAACCTTCTCTCAAAATTAAAAAAGAGATAGCGAGGTAGCTCAGAGTAAAGGCTCTGGACTTAATCTCCAGTACTGAAAAAGAAAGTGTCATGCCCAGAGACAGCAAGGTGCTTGTCCAAGGTCACACAGCACAGAGAAGGTCAGACTCAAGCCGCCGCCGCCCTCAGCCGCCCTCTGGGCCAGGCGGCACAGCCTTTCCAGGTCACTCCTGGTTTCGTAACCGCTGTCCCTTTCTGTCCCAGAAAAGTGGCCATGTGGGCAGCGGGGAGCTCTGCTGGGCTCGGTGGCCCAGTTTCTGGTCTGGAGAACTGGGCTCGAAGGGAAAGGACAGGCGGGGCTGGCTGCGCCCTTTTCCTCGTCTTTCCCCCTAAACAGATTTACCAGGCTGGGAAAAGTAACAGCGGGGCAGGCTGACCGCGCCCGGCCCCTCCGCCGCGGCGCCGCCTCCAGGAAGCCCCCCTGGTTGCCCCAGCAACGCGGTCTCCCCCTCCTCCCCGCCTGCCTCGGCCGGCGCAAGGGGCGGGCCCAGCTGGGCTCCCGTCGGACTCCAGGGGTGCGCTCTCCACGGGCTCCCTCAGCGCCCCGGGTGCCCCTCTCCCTTGGGCTGCGGCTGCGCCAACCATTTTCCTCCCCTGCTCAGAGCCCGCGGAGGCCCCAGCTCCGCCGACAGCCCCCCAGTGCTCCGCTGCCTTTCCTCCGTCCTCTCGCCCCTCATTTGTCTCTGCTGTCCTGGGGACGCACTGAGGCGAAAGCCACCCCAGGGCCTTTGCGCCGCTGCCTTCCCAGATGTTACCCCCGGCTCCTCCCTGACCGCTGACCGTGAGTCCCGGCCCCAGGGTCCTGACTTCCTTCCCCGCCCGGCTGGCGTTTCCTCCGAAGCTCTACCCGCTCTGGATTGCACTGATCTCGCAGGCCCGCGTCCCACACCCAGCTCCAGGCTCTGTTCTGAATCCGCAGTGCTAGGCCTGGGAACGTGGGGGCAGCGAGGCCGCGGGGACCCACCTGCTGGAGCTCCTCATAGGTGAGGAATAGGAAGTTCTCTTCGCCCTGCATCCGGATCCAGCCCTTAATGTGGTCGAACCAGGAGCCGAACTGCACTGTGGGTGAGGGGTTGGGTGAGGGCCAGGCACGGGGCCCCTTGGCTCGGGGATGCTTGAACTCCAACAGGCACCCCAGAGCCCCCAGCTCCAGAGTCCAGGGTCCCTCCCACCTGTGCCTCCCGGCTTCCAGTATGTGTACCCCCCATCTATTTGGCCAGCCCATCGGCAGCTTAGTTCTCTCAACTCAGATCTAAACTTGAGACCCTCCTGCCTCAGCCTTCCTGAGCGCTGGGCTTACAGGTGTTCAGCACCATGCCCGGCTTCCAGCACTCTGCCCTTCTCCTCTGACTTTCTTCCCACCTCCTTTCTCGGAGGGGGCCTCACCTTCGCCTTTGAGGAAGTCCTGCAGGAACTGGTCGGGCGTACCCGGGTCCTTCAGCTGCTGGGCAATCTTGGAGTAATGGTAGAAGGACACCAGGACATCGCGGGGGTTCCGGGCGAGGTAGATCACCTGTGGGGGGCAGTGGGGAGCGGGAGGGCATCAGACACAGGTGGGGCCCGGACCCCAGGCAGGAAGGGCAGTGGGGGGACTTCTCAGGGAGGACCTGAGGCTGACAGTGGCTCAGCAGCAGCCGCTCACCAGGGAGGGGACCGATCTGGCAGGAGAATCACAGGGAGGAAGGTGTGGGGTTCAGGACAGGGGAGATCAAGGCGAGACACTGACTGAGAGACACGGGAAGCTGCCCGCCCCGTGGCCTCCCTCACCGCACCTTGGCCTTGGAGGCGAAAGCGGCCTTGGGGAAGATGTGCACGGGGAGGTGGGAGCTCAGAAGACGCGGCCTGGGCTGGTCCGGGAGAGTGAAGGCGCCCATGATGGTCTCGCACCAGGGCGCGCGCTCCCAGATGGGCACCGAGTGGATCCAGGAGGGGTCCCCGTCCTTCAGGATTAGGCTGAGGATCTCGATCATCCAGGAGGTGCCTGTCGGGAGAAATCAGACAGATGAACTGGGGTGGGAAGGGGTGATGGGGGAGCAGTCAGATTAACAACAGCAACCTCTGCAGGGAACTTTGCTACTTATTTCTTCTTTCTTTCTTTCTTTCTTTTTTTTTTTTTTTCGTGGCAGGGTCTTGCTATGTAGTCCAGATTGGCCTTGAAGTCACAGCAATTGTCCTGCCTCAGCCTCCTGAGTGCTGGCCATTTGCCATTTGTTTTATTGCGTTTATTTTATCCTCACAGACCATGGCAAAGGCAGGGTTGATGAGCCTCCATTCAGAGCAGGTGACTAAAATGCAAAGAACAGTGTCTACCAGGACCCTGGGAGGCTGAGGCAGGAGGATCCCAAATTTGAGCCCAGCCTGGGCAACTCTGTAAGATTCTGTCTCAAAATGAATGAATAAAAAGGGCTAGGGGTGGAGCTCAGAGCAAAGGCCCTGGGTTCAGTTCCCAGTGCTAAAAAACAAATACAACAACCTGAAGAGATGTCAGTCATCCAAGGTGGCAAAACTGGGCAGTGGCATGTGGCAGCCATAAACAGGCCACCTCCCCACCCCTGTCCCTTCTTCCTTCTGGAATATGGTGAGGCCACATCTCCTGTCACCCCCTTGGGGCCACATGACAGATCCCCGGTCAAGGTAGTATTTTGGATGCTTTATTGTTTTTGCAGCACTTGGAATGGAATCCAGGGCCTTTGCACTAAGTTACACTGTTTTATTTTTTTATTTTGAGACAAGGCCTCATTAAGTCTCCAAGTTGCCCAGCCTGGGCTCCAACATTGGATTCTCCTGCCTCAGCCTCCCGAGTGCTGGGAAAACAGGTGTGCACCACCAGAGCCCTCTTGTTCTACTGAATTCTAACACCCTCACTGTACCCGGGACCAAAACGTGGCGTCGGAGCTCCAGTCCCACTGGTTTTGGGGACCTGAGCAGGACCCAGGAGAGCCTTTCTCTTGGCGAGCTGGCTCCGTTTAAAGTTTGACCGGCAGAGGGCACTACAGGGACGTGCAGTGAGGACCAGCTTGACCGTCCTGTCCTCGCGGATGCGTGACTGCCAGCGGTCAGCCCTGCAGCGGACACCCAGAGTCACTCACCCACCCAGCGCCACGCCCTCTCCAGGGAAGTGGGGTGGGGGAGGGGGGAGGGAATCCCTCTTCCAAATATCTTGCTGCCTGGGGGCAACCGGAGGGAGGAGTTAGTTCCAGCCCAGGAGAAAGTGGCTGCTCTTTCTATCAGCTGTTCCTGGGTTTGTTTTGTTTTGTTTTGTTTTGTTTTCGGTGGAGACAGGGTCTCGCTATACAGTTCAGGCTGCCGTTAAGCTCGCTATGTTGTCCAGGCTGACCTGGAACTCATGGCAATCCTCCTGCCTCAGCCTCTCTAGTGCTGGGATTATAGGTGTGCACCAGCACACCAGCTTTATGATTTTTTATAGGAAACTTCCATGCTGTTCCCCATAGTGGCCACATCATTTTGCATTCCCATCACAGAGCACAAAGGTTCCAATTTCTCTAAATCCTGGCCCACACTTGACATTTTCTAAATAATAGCCACCGCTTGGGTGTGAATCATTCTTTACATGAAGCCTTTCCAGTCCAAATTACTGTGCGGTTTCAGTATCCTGTCTGGGCTTGACCGATCCACCCTCGTGAGGTGGCTTAGCACAGATCCAAGAATCTTTGGGCCCATCCTCTCTTCCTCGGGTTACTACGCGCAAACGCTAGCAGAGCACATTGGCCTCAACTAGAAACTACACCTCCCAGAATCCTCAGCAGTGGGGAGGTCACGTGACAAAGTCCTGGCCTATGAGAGACGAGAAGTGAGTTCATCTTGTAGGTCATGCTTTGAAAGAGGAGATAAAATAATAAATAAATAAATAAATAAATAAATAAATAAATAAAAGAGGAGCTGTTTGCCCCCTCCTCTGTTCATTTCCCTTTTCTACTGGCAGCACTGCAGAGCTGATGCACATAAAGAGGCCGACGCTATTTTAGAAGTCACCAAGCTGGAAGGCCTTTCCAGCCCTTCCTGACTACTTCTAACTGAGCCAGCTGTCTGCCCAAATGCCGGCCCACTGGACGCCTTTGTGGGGGAGAGAGCGCAGTTTATTTCCTGGGGGCGACTGGGTAGAGCGTTATTTTGGGACAGGGTCTCGCTAAATTGCTAAGTTGCCTACGGTGGGCTCAAACTTGTGATCCTCCTGCCTCAGCCTCCCAGAGTGCTGGGATTACAGGTGTGCGCCCCCAGGGCTAGCTGTCAGAGCATTTTCACCTAGACCTGGACTAACATCAGTGTTACCACTGTAGAAGAAACTAAGTCAGAGGGGAACCGGAGAGGGAGGGTTGGAGATGTTCTAGAGGTTTTTCATGTTTCCTAAGGATTTGAACCAAGGGAGGAACAACCAAAGGAAAGGTGTTTCATCATGGAATCCTGCCCACAAAGGATCAGAGTCTACCCCATCATCATGGAATAACAGCTAGTCAGGAGGCTGAGGCAGGAGAATCACCTGAGCCCAAATTTGAGGTAGAGCTGGACAACATAGCAAGACTGTCTCAAAAACAACAATCATAATGATGATTAAGGAATCAATCAAATATATATATATTTTTTTGTTTTGTTTTGTTTTGTTTTTTGAGACTGGATCTTGCTATGTAGCCCAGGCTGGCCTCGAGCTCAGCCTCTCAAGTGGTGTCATTACAGGTGTGTGCCACCAGCCCAGCAAAGGGAAATACAATTTTTTGTTATTTTTTGAGACAGGGTCTCACTAGGTAGCCCAGGCTGGCCTTGAACTCACAGGAATCCCGCTGTCTCAGCCTCCAGAGTGCTGCAATTACAGGTGTGAGCTACCACATCTGGCTAAATACAAATATATTTGATTACATATTTTTAAAAATATGCATAGAAAAACATTATGAACAAAGGATACAAGGCAAAAGACCATGTGGGGAAATATGCATAGATCACACACACACAAGGTGAAGTTCACTGATACATAAAAAGTGCCCATGGATCAATGAAAGGCCAATAATTCAGTAAAAGGAAAGAAAGGACCAGGGATCACAGATCCTAAAAGAAGAATCAGAAGTAGATATTGCTGCTGTTGGTTTTATTTTTAGGTACCAGGATCAAACCCAGGGCCTCTCACATGCTAGGTGCACATTGTACCACTGAGCAAATCCACAGCCTGTGTTTGAAATATCTAAAACTATGCTCGGCTTCATCAATAGCAGTAGCAGCGTAAATTGACCCAAGACAGAGTCTATATTTATTTTCACCTGTCGACGGGCACAGGTAAAAGCTCTGATTTAGGACGATAGTAGAGATGTGGGGAGCAGTGCCCCTAGATCTGTAAGTGCAAATGGGGGCACATCTCTCAGGACCACAAGTGTGCATAGCCCTCCCTTTTTATAGAGGTGCTGGGGATGGAACCCAGGGCCTTTGCACTGAGCGACATCCCCAGCCCTTCTATTTTTATTTTAAGAGAGGATCTTGGTAAGTAAGTATCTACAATGCCCAAACTCAGCTTGAATTTACAATCCTCCTGCCTCAGCCTTAAAGAGTACTAGGATTACATGTGTGTACCACCACACCTGCCTCATGTCTAGGAGTTTATCCTACAGATAAACACACATGCAAATACATATATGTACATATGTATCATGTTCGTTTTGTTTTCGAGACAGAGTCTCACTATGTAGCCCGAGGTGGCATCCTGCCTCAACCTCCCGAGGGCTTGGATTACAGGCACACCCCACCAGGCCCCGCTCTAATGGGTCATGGATTTACATGTAAGATCTGAACCAGTACAACTCAAAGAGGTACGGGCCATCTTTGGGATCATGGGTTAAACAAAGGTTCCTTGGCTACAACACTTTATGATCCATAAAAGAACAAAGTGACAAATTGGATCTCATCCAAAATAAAAATGCATGCTCTGTGCCCTGGGGAGAAATGAAAAGATCATGTGCGGCGCAAGAGAAAGTCTTCGGGAAACGCATGTCTGATCACGAGTTTGTGTGTGGGCTACAGAGCAACTTCTCAAGGCTTAGGGATGAGAAGACAAACTGCTCGGCTGAGCAGGAAGATGGTTTGACCTGAGCTTTACCAGAGAAGACACAGGAGGGCTGGAGACCATGGGGAAAACACAGCACCACTGGTCACTAGGGAATTGCATGTTAAAGCCACAACAAGACATCAGTCAGGCCAGGTGTGGTGGCACATGCCCATAATCCCAGCACTCAGGAGGCTGAGGCAGGAGGATTGCCATGAGTTCGAGGCCAGCCTGGGCTACATCGTGAGTTCAAGGCCAGCCTAAACTGCATAGTGAGACCCTGTCTCCAAAAAAAAAAAAAA